>NC_064809.1:29685723-30047570 GCF_023721935.1 Panthera uncia
CTATTCAAGATCTTGGAAAGATCCCTTTTCCCAGGAACACTTCCCCTGAAGGTGTATTGTTTCACATGCAATTGAATAGTCTTCTGGGGGGCAAAGGAACAAAAAAAATTTTTGTTTATTTGTTTATTTTCTAAGGTATGGTGAAAGAAAATCCATGAGTAACCATGGCTATCAATTGAACCATATTTTTAGGTAGTGCCTTCTCCTTCACATTTAGGTAACAACCACAGCAGTTCAGGAGGAGAAGTAAATAATAATAATGAGGATTATAATAGCTGGTAAGTATTGAGGTTTTGCTCAGTGCCAAAGATACACATGATCTTGTTTCATCCTCACAACAGCCATGTGGAATTGGTACTATTGTTAATCCCAGTTTTACAGGTGAAGACACTGGGGTCACTGAGGTTAAGAGACTTGACAGGGTCACACACAGCTAGTTGGTGGTGGAGCTGTGGACAGAGCCTTAGCAATCTGTATCAGGACATATGCTCTTTGGGGTACACAGAATAAAAGGATTTATACTTTGGTAGCAGGTCTATAATAAACTCAGGTGGCTTACTGTCCATAAATACACTTAATATCATCTCTACATCCTTCCCCACCTGGGCTGGAGGAAATAAAACTCAACCTCCTTTAGGGCTTCCTCATCATCTTCTTCAGCAGATTCGGGCAGGGTTTAGGGATCTGATGGACATGTCAAGATAGGGTAGACCTCAGTTTCTCTGTCTGGTTGCTCCCAGTCCACGTGATAGTCTCTGTTCTGTGGCTTCGTGCCAAGCCTGGGGCCAAGAATGTTGAGGTGTTTCCCGAGAGCATCCCACACCCACCTTTCCTGAGCCCCCTCAGCCTCAGCATGTTGCCAAGAGTGGGGAGCAGGTCTTAGCTCTCCTAAACTAGGGAAATCTGAGTTGCCATGAGGGAGACTGATCTCCTTCCTTTCTTCCCTACCTGCCTCTCTCTTTTTCTCCCAGAGAGATATGCTCTAGGCACTCTTGCTTAGGTCACTGCTTTTCTCAATGGTCTTAGAATTTTGATAGCTTTTACTTTCTCCTCTGCTGCAAATCCCCAGCAGGTACAGATCTTGACTTGAACAGGTAAAGAAGATAGAGGAAGAATACAGCATGAAAACTTAAGTAAATAATGCAAAATGTGCCCCAGCCACACATCCCTTTGCTTCTTGTGTTAGTGATTGGCATATGCCCACTGCTCAACTTTGCCCTCACACTCATGCACACATGCATACATCCATACCTCCATAATTGTTCATTCTTTTCATATTTACTGTTTCTTCTATTAAGTAAAGCTTATATTATCTAGGTTTTGTCTTTGACAATACTGATGTTGTTATGGAAATGCACTGAATGTTCCTTTATTAAAATTCCCAACAGAGGGACACCTGCATGGCGCAGTTGATTGAGTGTCTGACTTCGGCTCAGGTCATGATCTCACAGTTCATGGGTTTGAACCCCACATCAGGCTTGCTGCTGTCAGGCTGTCAGTGCAGAGCCCACTTCAGATCCTCTGTCCCCCTTCTCTCTGCCCCTCACTCACTTGTGCTCCCTCAAAAATAAATAAAACGTTAAAAAAATTCCCAACTGATTGTACATTACACATGATGTCCATGAGGTAGTGTGTGGTGCACAGGTGACTTGACCAAAATTTTCCTATTTGTCACTTATACCACCACTTTTTAACATATCTTATAATGTACTTTTTAATTTATGAATTATCTGGGAAGACTTGATGGTTTGGAATTCATGCTAATTTGTTCTGGTTATTAAAATCTTTAGAAAGATTATTAAAAGAATATTTAAGTGTCTCATTTCATGGAAATTAGGAACACTGGGTTATAACATAAATATATTTATCCAGAAAGTGGGGGTAAAACCTCTAGGGAAGATATGATATTTACTATCCACATTGGTCTCAATAATGCCACGTGTGGTTGCTTTTAAATATATTGTTCATATCTTATCATGCATATACCTCTCCACCACAGTAAATCCCTGGACTGTTAGTGCATATAGGACATGTGTAGCGATGATTTCTCAGTAGACCTCATCTTCGGGGATCATTTTATTTCCACAGTTTAGTGCCTCCTTACTAGAATAGAGCACTCCATAATTTTTTCTAAAGATTCTATCAGTCTTGATCCAATGTGCTTGGTGATAAATGACTGAAAGTTGGTCACAGAGGGGAAGTAAGCAATGAGTCATGCTGTCTCCTAGTAACCAGTCAGTAAATAGCTTCCAGCAAGTATTTTAAAACCCCAAGCACACTTACCTTTGGTATTATCCTTAGACAGACTATCCTAATCTATATCTGTACTCTCATCCTTCTTACAGAACTTCCAAGAAGAGAGAAAAAAAGATGGGATCAGTTTACATATGTCTATTACCTTCTTCAAAATTCAAATGAAGACATATCTACACAAGGGAGCCTCTCCCAACAAACTTCTGTCCTTGATTTGTTTTTCTGTGTTTTGCTTGCTCTCAAGTGTGAGAAGTGTTTCTCACCTCATTTGTTTATTTTTTAATGTTTATTTATTTTTGAAGGAGAAAGAAAGAGACACAGAGTGTGAGCAGGGGAGGGGGCAGATAGAGAGAGGGAGACACAAAATCCAAAACAAGCTCCAGTCTCTGAGCTGTCAGCACAGAGCCCAACACTGGGCTAGAACTCACAAACCTTGAGATCATGACTTGAGCCGAAGTCCAACGCTTAACAAAATGAGCCACCCAGGCACCCCGTACAGATATGTTTCTCTACATAACTGCTCAACTAGTTCATATTGCTATCTGGTTCCATAATTTAGAGTACAGGTCAGCAAAGCTTGAGAATAGAAAGTGGCAGGAAAGTATATTTCTTAGATATCCTAACCACTGAAGATTGCCTCAGACTAGTTAATTTCAATTTATTAAAATTATTAAAAGCATAAATTCTCCCTAAATGAGAAGTAGGAAAGGAAACAGTTAAGCTCATTAAATTTATCCACCTTTTAGACCATTTCCACTAAATGTTCAAGGTCAGATACAATAGCATGGAAGTCCTTATTAAGGATATGGAGGAAAACAAGACAAGAAGCTTGGAAGCAGAAAGCATTTGAAGCAGTGGCCATGAAGCTGATGTAGAAGGGTGCTTTGGTTGGACAGACAGCAGCAAGAGGGCTCCAGGAACTAGCAAAGGAGGGACATCAAGGGGAATAAGTAGACAGGGAAGAAGAGTGGCAGGGACATAAATGGCCCCTGAAAATCATCTTAGAATAACCTATAATGTATGGTTGCAACTCTCTGAATTAAACTGTAAGCTGTGGAAAGGTATGATTTATTCTGTTTTCTTTGTTCTTGTTTTCTGCTAAAACTCTGTAAAGAGTAAGTGTGCCAGAAATGTTTGCTGAACAAATATACTTCCATTTTAGGCGAAAAGTATAGGTTATCCTCAGACAGAAAAAAGCGAAAGAAAATAAATAAAAAGAAAAAAGAAAAAGAAGAAAAAAAAGGACTATCAAGAATGTTTGTCAAGATTATAAAAGGTAGCTCTGGGATCTTATTAAGAAAGCTTTGAGTTTGGGAAAAGTTGTCCCCAAAGCTAGGATCTCTTGGGTAAACCAAACATCAAGGGGAACTGGTTCTAAAGTTCATAGTCTAATTCCTTTAAAAAAAAATTTTTTTAATCTTTATCTTTGAGAGAGAAACAGAGTGTGAGCAGGGGAGGAGCAGAGAGAGGGAGACACAGAATCTGAAGCAGGCTCCAGGCTCTGAGCTGTCAGCACAGAGCCCAACTCAGGGCTGAACTCAGGAACCATGAGATCGACCTAAGCCAAAGTCCGCTGCTCAACGGACTGAGCCACCCAGTCCCTCCTGCAGTCTTACTATTCTGTACATAGTTTCTCTTTTGTAAGTCGGAAGCCTGAAACAGGTAAAAAAAAAATCATATTTACTAATCTGGTTAAAGAGTAATTGTTGATTTATATGATAATCATAGAATTGTAGCTCTGCTAAGAATATTAGAAAGCATTTAATCTTGTGGTTTTAACCTGTAGTTCTCAGATTCCTCAGTGATACTCAGAGACTTTCCAAAGGGAAGTGGAGGTTGGCTGGAGGCAGGAAGGGTAGACAGCTCCAGACTTTCAATCCCTTTTCCAGGGACAGACGCTTCCCTTTTGGTTGTTTGTTTCTGCATCGAGGTTCTACATAAGATTTCATTGGGTGGGCAGGGGATAGGAGGTAGTGGTTACCATTCTGAGAAAACCAGCAGACAATTGCTGAATTAGTCTAAATCTTTCATTATATAAATGAAAACAACAACAACAACAACAACAACAGAGACCTATACAATAATCCAGCCAAAGTCACTGTTCAAATCATAACATCTTTGAGCTGGGAACACCCTTGAGGGTCATCCAATCTAAGCTGTGTTCACCCGCACTGGGCCCAAACTCCTCCACAACTGGGGGCTCACATTCTACCAAATCTTCCCACCTTTCTTGTTCTTAGAAAACCACTTTCCTATAATAAGCTAAAATCTGTTCTTCTATATTGCTAGAAGCCAAATAGAATAATTCAAGTCATTCTTCCACATGATAATGCTTCAGATATTTGAAGATAATCTAACATATCCCCACTAAGCCTGTCATCTCCAGGCACAACATCTCTATTTCTTTCCACAGACAGCATGGTTTCTTTCACGTCTGGTTGCCCCACTTCAAAAAAGTGTTAATTTGTTTATATCCCCTTTAAGGATTCAAATGCAGAATTGAACATATTTCAATAACATTTTAATTTATTCATTAAGATTTTTTTTAAAGTTCCATTGTTTACACAATATCATGGTAACTCTCTTAAGGGGAACAAGGATTGATAGACAAGAGAAGTAATATGGAGATACTATTATCTACAGGGTGGGGTTTCCTGCACAGACAAAAATTCATGCACACACTTTACCCTCTGTTTCTTAAATATAGTTCTCTACCCCAGTCAAAACCGCCCCAGTGGACTAACAGTGAGAGTTGTTTCCTAAAACAAGGCTTTTACTCTTTGCCATCAGTTATATGTGCTGTGCATAAGGATTTATAAATTTGAAACAAATAACTAGCAGACCAGGGGGATACATTGGGTCAGATTTAGATTACTTAAACTACATCCAAGATGGCAACTAACCTGTCTGTGTAATAGGTACCAAGGTCAATCTGTAGCAAGTTCATTACGAATGTGAACCTGGAGTGAACCTGGGTGGCTGAGTGGTGGAGCATCCAGCTCTTGGTTTTGGCTAAGGTCATGATCTATGGTTCATGGGATCAAGCCCCATGCTAGGCTCTGAGCTGACAGTGCAGTGCCTGCTTGGATTTCTCTTCTCCCTCTCTCTGCTCTTTCCCTGCTTTTACTCTCTTCCTCTCTCTCAAAATAAATAAATAAACTTTAAAAAAAATAATGTGAACCAATTTTAAGTATCTTTAGAAATATACTTTCAAGTGAGATGATAAAAAAATAAAATACATGAAAAGCATTTTAAAATGTATTATAATTGACCGTCACTTATCTCTGCTAATGGAGAAAACTGTTATATAAATAATCCCAAACAGCATGCAAAATGCCATTAAAACACAGTTCTGGAGTATATTGGAATTTACATTTTGAATGCAACAGCAAATTACCTTACTAATAATAGAAGGTTTTATTAAATATTAAAAGTGGCCAGTGTTTCCTTGAGTTCCTTCTGACTAATCCTGATGCATTCTGAGTGGTGGGAGAGTCAATTTGAGATTAAACATTTGCAAGAAATAATCTACCAAACAAATAATAATCCACAAATGCTAAATTTAGAGATGATTATATTCTACAGTTACTGCTTTTTTTGAGCTGCTGTAAGTGGTTTACTGCTCATTTTCATGTTGCTTTTCATTCAAGAAACTCAATGTGCTTTATGTACATCATCTTATTTACTATCACTGTTGCCTTGATAAATACAATTAGCTCTATTTTGTATTTGGAGAAAATGAAAGTTCAGGATTGTTAAGGGACAATATTTCAGGAGAGGAAAAGGGTAAATCTCACAAAGAATATTCAACAAGATTTATAATTCTTGAGTATTTCAGTTTGGGAAAAGGACTCAAGGATCATTTAGTTAACTTACTCATTTTAAAGATGAGGACAGTGACAGTAACACCATTTCAACATTCTATTTAGTGAACTTAAACACTTCTCAATTTCATTTACATTTCCTGAGTTTAAAATGAGAATACTTACACTAGCTTTTTTCTAATAATAGAATTCTGATAACCCTTAATGGGAAAGGGCCAAGATGAATGGAACTGTCTGTCCGTCTGACATCTAGCTAATTTGTACATTGGCAGTATGATACCAGGGGTGCTGGGCTGGGGATAAGAGCCTTGGGTCCCACCCTTTTCTGTGACACTAACCCTGCTTTCAGTAAACAGATCTCAGACATGTTTTTGGAGCTCAGTATCTTCATCTCTAAAATTAGGGATTGGACTAAATCTTTTAAATGTTCTTAGAGTTCTAATGTGCCACCATTCTCACTTTCCTTATATAATTTTTGCAAATGCATAATAGATACATATGTCATAGAAATGCAAATTCACAGACACTATAGGGAGAGGAAAGAAGCAGAAATTAAAAATGGAAGACTACATTATATTTCAAAGCTAAGTAATCCCTACAGAGCAAAATGTTGATTCGCTATTTTTAATGTTGTACTTTCTAATAGACAATAAATTCTGAAGTGACTGGTTCCTCTTGGGGTATGTTCATTTCTGTTTCCTTCATGAATTTTGGGGAGTTTGTATTATGAAATAAGCGTCAGGTTCTCTTAGCTTGATGTGTTGTGGTTACTCTTGCTCATGAGAGTGTTTGGACACGTCATCTCTGACAAGTCAAGGAAGAAAAGGACAGGGGTATTTCTTTGAATGAGTTTTTTTCAGTTTGCTTGGAGTTTGGAGCTGTAATTCTCAGCTGGCAGTACCACCACATTCCTCTAGTAACCAATTATGTCATCACAAACAGAGATTTATGAGCTCAGACTCTAAAGAAACAGAAGGCAGGATGAATTATGAGAAGTTCCAGGTCTGCAAACACTTTCTCCAATAATTAGCCTAAGGTGGGGAGGAGGGAGAAATTAACCTCACTAAACTCCCATTTTATACAACCCAAATAATACATTGCTAACATCTGACTGAGCACACAAATTCATCTTGAGGTGATCCAGTTTAAAGCCCATTTGTAAATTCAGTCTGAAGGGCTTCACGTGAAAGGGACGAAGGGCTGGGAAATGCACAATGGGGTGCCCACAGTCCCTCCACAGGACAACCAGGATGACATAATAGGGCCTTTGTATCACTGATGGATACATCTTTGACTTGACCCACAGGTAGACATGAAATGGTTTTGTGTTCTAACAGGAAAAACGGGAGTTCATCACCACAGATACAGGCTTGCACACATTCCTGATGCAAATACAGAAAAGCTAGTGTGCATAGGCAATGGTGTCTCCATAATGGTGTGTGGCAGCATGAGTTCACAGGTTACCCAAGGCAAGGGTGGCACCATTTACTTAGTGTGCCATTATACAGAAACATTCCAATAGCTATAAAATTGCAAGCAAATATTCAACTCATGTTCATTTGTCCCCTTTTGTTAAAAAACTGCAGGAAAATGTGTCTTGGGGAAAAGGTGATAGGAATCCATTAATCTACCAATGAATATTAATATTCTGAGACCTGGTAGGGAATAATAACTTAGTAATATTAAGTGTGGTTCCAGCTCTCAGGAACCACAATTTTTTTTCATAGAAATAGAACAAGCAATCCTAAAATTTGTATAAAACCATAAAAGACCCTCAAGAACCAAAGCAACCTTGAAGAAAGAGAGCAAAGTCAGCACACTCCCCAATTTCTAACTATATTACAAAGCCACAGTAATAAAAAGAGTATGATAATGGCATAAAAACAGACACATAAATCAGTGGAACAGACTAGAGAGCCCAGAAATAAACCCATGCATATATGGGCAATTAATTTAACACAAAGGAACCAAGAATATACAATGGTGAAGGGACGATCTTCAATAAATGGTGTTGGGAAAACTGGGCAACCACCTGCAAAAGAATGAAACGGTACCACTATCTTACATCAAACACAAAAATTAACATCAAACAAACAAACGAATAAATAAGAATCGACTATAGAGAACAAACTAGTGGTTGCCAGAGGGAAGATGGATGGGGAGATGGGTTAAATAAGTGGGGAATAAGAGTATACTTGTGAGGAGCACTGAGTGTTGTATGGAAGTGTTGAATCACTATATTGTACATCTCAAAATAATATTCCACTGTATGTTAACTCTACTGGAATTTTAAAAAAATAAATAAAATTTTAAAAAATTAACTCAAAATGAATTAAAGACTTAAATATGTCTTGAAAATATAAAACTCCTGGAAGAAAAAAAGGCATTAAGCTCCTTGACATTAGTCTTGGTAATGATTTTTGGATCTGACGCCAAAACAAAGGCAACAAGAACAAAAATAAACAAGTGCAACTATAGCAATTTAACAAGCTTCTGCACAGGAAATCATCAACAAAATGAAAACACAACCTACCAAATAGAAGAAAATATTTGCAAATCATAATAAGGGGTTAATATCCAACATATATAAAGAAGGCATACAACTTAATAGCAAACAAAACAAAACAAACAAACAAAAAACCCCAAGCAATCCAATTTAAAAATGGGCAGAGCAAGGGCACCTGGGTGGCTCAGTTGTTTAAGTGTCCAACTTCGGCTCAGGTCGTGATCTCATGGTTCGTGGTTTTGAGCCCTGCATTGGGCTCTGTGCTGACAGATCAGAGACTGGAGCCTGCTTCAGATTCTGTGTGTCTCTCTCTGCTTCTCTCCCGCTAGCACTCTGTCTCTTTCTGTCTCTCAACAATGAATAAAAATATTTTTAAAAATGGGCAGAGGATTTGAGTAGAAATTTTTCCCAAAGAAACATACAGATAGCCAACAGCTACATGAAAAGATGTTTAACATCACTAATCATCAGGGAAATGCAAATAAAAACTACACCTATTAACATGGCTATTATGAAAAGACAAGAAATAACAAGTTGATGAGGATGCGAAGAAAAAGAAAAACTGCACTGTTGGTGGGAACTTAAACTGATGCATCCACTGTGGAAAACAGTATGGAGGTTCCTCAAAAAACTAAATGTAGAATTACTATGTGACCCAGCAATTCCACTTCTGAGTATTTATCTGGAAAAAAAAATGAAACAGTACCTTGAAAAAATATCTACACCCCCATGTTCATTGCAGCATCATTCACAATAGCCAAGATATGGAAACAACCTAAGTGTCAACTGATGGATAAATAAAGAAAATGTAGTATTTATACACACAGCGGAATATTATTTGGCCATAAAAAAGAATAAAATCTTGCCATTTGTGACAACATGGATGGACCTAGAATGTATAATGCTAAGTGAAATAAGTCAGAGAAAGACAATTACTGTATGAGCTGAGATATATAGATCATCTATATCTATATCTATATCTATATCTGTATCTGTATTTATCTATCTATATCTATATCTATATAATCTATATCTATATCTATCTATATAATCTATATCAATGTCTATATCTATATCTATGTCTATATCTATATCTATATCTATATCACCTATATCTCTATCTATATTTATATAAGCCAAGATATCTATCTATATCATCTATATCTATATCTATATCATCTATATCTATTTATATAAGCCAAGATATATAATAAAATAATAAATAAATAAGTTATAAAAGAAACAAGTCAAGGGGATGTAATGTACAGTATAGTGACTATAGTTAATATTGTATTGCATATTTCAAAGTTGCTAAGAAAGTAAATCTTAAATGTTCTTATCACAAGAAAAAAACTACATAGTTTTTTGGATTTGTTACATTTGTTTCATTCTGTAACAAATACATTCTGTATTGTGACAGATGTTAACTACATTATTGTGATCATTTTGCAATATATACAAATAATGAATCACTATGCTGTACATATGAAACAAATATGTTGTATGTCAGTTTTACCTCTATTAAAAAAAGACATGAATGTTCCAATTTAGCTCAGGAGGTAAGATGCATGCATACAAGTAGAACCAATGATACCAGGCAAAATATGGCAAGTCAGTGTGAATGCTGGAGACAGAAAGTGGGATGGGAACTCAAAGGGAGAAACAGCCTGAAGGCTATGGGAATCAAGAAATACTTCCAGAAATTGCCCTTGAGAAAGCCAGTTCTTGTACATGAATTAAAGGCAAAGCCTGCAGGGAGTTTTAAGTAGGACTGTGGATTCACCAGGAAGAGAAACAGGGAGAGAGACAGAACTAGGTAGAAAGCAAGAGAATAGGCAAAAAATTTCTTGTGAGAGTCACTTAAGAGAATAGTATTGGGCAGAGAATAAGGAGGGATTCAAAGACAAAATTGGAAAAACTATTGAGAAAAGAGAAAGAAGATGAATGGTTATTAAGCACCTACTGCATACCAGTCACTGTGCTAGACATTTTACATATGTTCTTTCACTCAATTGTTTAATCCTCAGTAAGTTCATAGGACCAGTATCATTGCTCCCACTTTATAGATTAGACAATAAATTTCAGAGGCATTAAGTGGATCCAGAAGTGAACCCCTTTCCTTATGAATTAAAACCCCATGCTATTTCTACTATTCTTTTCCATGTCCCTGTATCTTCCTTGAGTGTAGAGTCATTATTTATCAAGGTAGGGAACCAGACTAGATAAGATCTAAGGTCCATTTTAGTCTCAAAGTACTGAGTCAATCATTTAAAATAAACAGAGAAGAAAAAACAAACAGAAAAGGTACTTGAGGAAAAAGTGGGAAGCTGAATTGCGATGTGAAGATGTGGAAGATAATGTTGGTGAGGAACTCTGACACAGAATAAATCAACTCAGAACCTCTTCTCTGACCCCTTCTGTGTCCTTTTCTCTAAGTTGGGTATGAGAAGTCCAGGCCAGTCACAGCTAGCTTGGAGACGGATACCCTGAACGTGACCATCCTCCTCAACCATACAGGTCAATCCAGAAATGAGATGGATCAGCTTCTCAGGACTACCTCAGGAGGCAGACTTTCTCCTACCAGGGTCTGCTGCCAACCTCTAACTCACAGCTTCCCAGAACTGGCTGGAACTGACTGGACTTTCCAAAATAGAGGTGGCCAGAAGACACTGGGGACTTGTTTCAAGCATATTTTCATCTCCTCAGCCAATGACTGGAAGGAATAAGAAATTCTAATGAGAGACATATTGAGGAGAGAAAGGTGTGAAATGGAGAGTGAAGCGTGAATCCTGAGCATATAAGAAGAGGGACGTAGAAAAGAAATCGTATCAGAAATACTGAGGTGTAAAATAACAAAAAAGAAACGTCTACAAACTTTTATAAACGTGTCAAAATTACCAATTTGTTAGTGGTAAAAGTGAGTAAAATCAGGAGAGAGAGCCAGAGGTAAAGCAAGGTAATGCTAACAAAAAAGTGACAACATGCTCCACTTTGAGTAAGGAAATCTTCCCCATGGCCTTGTTCAGGACATATCATGTTTCCTAATTTGAAAAAAAAAATGAGTTTGTGTGTTTTCGTGGACTTTGTATATATGTGCTGAGGAACTTCTGACCACTCAAGCAACAAGAACTGGAGAAATTACTAGACAGCCTTGGGTCATTCTCTACTCGACTTGCCATATGTCAAATATTTCTTTCTTTTTGAAATGACTGTTGAGAAGGAAACCTAGAAAAATCCAAGAATAGAAACTACTCAAGGCCCTTGCTATCACCATGCTGAGTTGGAGCACACCAGTTTCTGAGAGGGTGTATCAAAATATTAAGACTAATAAATCAAAACAAAGGAGTAATCCATAATTTATCCCTTTAAATGTTTTAAACTGCTGGGGGAAACAAAACTCGAGACAGCAGTTCTTCACCTGGCCAGGGCTTAGTGCTATATTTGTTTCCTCATCTGCCTTCAGTTATTTTGGAAGCTGGATACTAATGGGTGAGCACACAGTGAGATGGAACCACATTCGGCCAGAACCAACCTGAGTATAATGAACTCTTTGAGGATGTGGCTTCAGTTCGTTAGTGTGAATACATTCAGGAAGCCACGTGAAACGCCCTGGTGCAAATTCCTTTTTTTTTTTTTTTCTTTTTCCTTAATGGACATTTGCTTTGTCAGACTTGCATTACAGGGGAGTTATAAATATAGAAATGAAATATTGATTACTTGTCTCAACTCATTCACAATTTGTGCGAGATCACACACCACAGAGCAGCAGGCACTGAGGGGGTGGGGGATGTGAGCACTTTCAGGAACTAAACTCTCTTAAAGGGTTCTTTGGCTGAAATTCATTTTCAAAAAGTGTTTCCTCACTAGGCTATTTCAAGAAGCAGAAGTAAGGTTTAGGATAGATTTTTCCCATGAAAATTAGGGCCTTGTCATCCTGCAGATCTTTTCCTTCCCACCCACAGAGCTGGTCAGTCTCCATACATTTGGGCACCATAGGCATGCAGAACAGCGGGTGGTTGCCCAGGCTGGGAGAAGGCCCACTCCCACCCAGGCATTGACACTGCTCTCAGCTGGGAATAGCAAGCAAGCAGTGAAAGAATGACCAGGGATTGTTTTGATTCCAGGCAGAACGCAAAGAATGCATTCCCTAGATGTTAGGTCAAAACAACCTAACAAAGGAAGAGAAGAAAGTTTCCCAAGAGCAAGCAGCTACTGATTCCCCTAAACTGGTTTTTGGGTAGAAACTATTAGTTTATGATGGGTAAGCCTGGTGGATGCCACCTTAACCAAATGGTACAACCCAATGTTTGGACAAATTGACATTAAGAAACTCCTGATATGATTCACTGAGAAGGGCGCAAAATCACTTTTGTTGTATTCCTGCCGAAAACATTCATAACCAGAGTCCAGGCATGAGGAGATATTAGCAAACCTCAATTGAAAGACATTCTACAAAATAATGGACTTGCATTCTTTTAAAGGTTAAGGTGAAAAAATACAAAGAAAGGGTTAGGAAACTGTTCCCAATTAAGGGTACTAAAGAGACATGCAACGAAATGAAATGCATGATTTCGAATTGATGAAATCTGAGTATGGACTGTGGATGAGACAGTGACATTACATCAATATTAAGCTATTTGACTTTGATAATTGTACTGTGATTATGTAGGAGAATGTTCTCTGTTCCAAGGAAACACACAATGAAGTAGTTACGGAATGGACATGATGTTTCCAACTTAGTTTTCAATGACTCAGGAAGACAAATTATCTATCTACATCTATCTAGAGAGAGATGGAAAAAGAATGATATAGCAGATGGGACAAAATGTAAGATATTAGTAAGTCTGGGTAAAAAGCATAAGAGAATTTCTTGTACTATTCTTTCAACTTTTCTGGAAGTTTGAAAATATAATAAAAATTTCCAAATAAGTGTCACCAATATTGAACCTATCAGATTCAGGGTTATAATTATCAGCTTTTTCTTCAAGAATAGGGACTTAAAATTCCACCAGCAATCTTCCCCCTCCTCTGAGATGAAGAACCACTCTCCACCTGGTCTCTTCACTTGGTAGAATACATAGAACAGTTGTTCAAGGCCTCTAAAAAGGAAATAGTAGCTGACACACTGGGGTATATGTCTGAATTGGAAGTTCCATTGAATTGGTGACGTTTACCATTTGGTTTCTCCTTTGCTGTATCCCCTAGCCTGAACTCAACACAGCCTGAAACCTGGAAGATGGTCTCAGGACACAGAAATAAAAAGAGCTAGAAGATGACCTCCGGTTCTAGCTCTAGGAACATGAAGGGGAGCTCTTAACTCTCAGAGAGGGGGTGGAGGGGTACCCTGTTATTCTTTTTATCTTTTTTGTTTTTATTTTTTCTCTGTTTACTTGTACCCTATTCCCAAGGTCATTTGTATATCTCCACTGGTGGCTGAAACAATGGGGTTGTGCAAGAATCTAAAACTCTGAGAGAAGAAACCGTGATCTCAAGGGGACAAGACAATTCCGATGGCATATTTTTATATCTGTCTTTCTTCCTCTAGGCCCAGGACACAGGCATGGTCACAGGAAATGCATGGTAGACTGCGATAATTTAAGCCCCCATCTGCTGGCTTGAGGACTGAAAAAAGGAGCCCCAAGGAACTGGAAAGTACTGGTGTGGTCATAGAAAGAAAGAAGCTCAGGAAAGCAAACTTATAAAGTAAAGTGAACTCCTGGCCCCCCCTTGAGCTGCTCATGTCTGGATTGACACCCAAACAGCTGAGGCAGGTGAACCTTGAAAGCTAAACTAAAGGATAGACCATTACCTGTGTCCCAGACTGGCTCCAGGTGGCACACATACGGGACAGTTCTGAGTGGCAAGCACTATAGAGGTTTTCAAAACCAAACTGACATGGGAATGACAACTGAAATAAGGGTAGTCATGACTCAACCAAATCAAATTGTTTGCTAAAACAAAAATACCAAAATTCTCAATAGCACTTAATCAAGATCTAGGGCCCTATAATATGTTATTCATAATGGTAATGACAAAATTCAAAATTGTATGACATAGAAAGAATCAGGAAATATTAACTCACCTGAAAAAAGACAACAAAGAGATGCCAACAATGAGATGACACAGATTTTGGATTCTCTGACAAATACTTTAAAGCAGCTACTATAAAAATGCTTGAGCAGGCAATTACAAACATTCTTGAAACAACATTAAAATACAGTCTTATCAAAGAAAAAACAAGGTATGTGAGACCACATGAGAATTTTGGGACTGTCAAATACAATAAACAAAATTAAAAAATTCACGAAATGGGCTCAAAGGCAGAATGAATATGACAAGAGTGAAGATTCAGTGCACTTGATGATAGAAAAAATAGGTATTATCCAATCTGAACAGAAGAGAATAAAAAATCAAAATGATGGAAAAGGATCTGGCGTCATGAAACAGTGCCAAAAGTTCTAAATGAAAAAAAAAAAGTCTAAATGCATGTCATCAGAATTCCAGAAGGAGAAAAGTGAGATTCAGAAGACAATATTTGAAAAAATAATGGCTAAAACTTCCAAATTTTGATGAGAGACACAAATATATAGATTCAAGAAACTGAATGAGCCCCAAATAAAATATAGAAAAAGAATTCCACACCCAGATATATCATATTCAAACTGAGAACTGAAGACAAACTAAAAAAAACAAAAAACAAAAAACAAAAAACAAAAACAAAACAAAACAAAAAAACAAAGCAGGAAAGCAACCAGAGAAAAGCAACAAATTATTTAGAGGGGAATGACAATGCAAATGACTGGGGATTTCTCATCAGACTTCATGGAGGCCAGATTAGAAAGGAAGAAATAAAACTGTCACTGTTCACAGATAATATGATTTTCTTTACAGATAATCCAACAGATTTATAAAAATACTCTTAGAACTAATAGATAAGTTTGGCAAGATTTCAGAATACAACGTCAACACACAAACATTAATTGTATTTCTATATAAAAGCAACAAACAACTGAAAACTTAAGTAAGTACAATATATCATTTACAATAGCTCTAAAAAAGAGAAATATTAGGTATAAATCTGACAAAGCACATGTAGAATCTGTATGCAGAGAACATAAAATGCCAGGGAAAGAAAACAAAGACCTAAATAAATGGAGGGACATTTCATGGTCATATATTAGAAGGTTCAACCTAGTAAAGATAAATTAATGTACAGATTTAATGCAATTCCTATCAAAATCCCAGCAGGATATTTTATAAATGTGGACAAGCTGATTCTAAAATTGATATGGAAATAGAAAGGAACTAGTCAGAACACTATTGAAAAAGAAAAGCAAAGTTGAAAGAATCGTACTACCCAATTTCAAGACTGATTTATGAACTCCTAGTAATCAAGACAGTGTGGTATCGATGAAAAGATACACACATTGATTAATGGAACAGAAATTGTCTAGAAATTGACACACACAAATATGGCCTATTGATTTTGAAAACATGCAAAAGCAATTTAATGGGAAAAGGATAACCTTTATGACAAATGTTTGGAACAATTGAACATTCATTTGCAAAAAATTAAGATAAACTTTAACCTAACCCCTAGATTGTATAAAGAGCTTAACCCTCAAATGCACCATAGATCTAAAAGTATTAAAATAAGACTAGAAAACATTTAGAAGAAAACATAGCAGAAAACTTCAAGAGCTGGAGTAAGGCAGAGTTTTTACACATGACAGCAAAACCTGATGCATCAAACAGAAATTCAATATTTGGACTTTGTCAAAAATAAAAATATTTGCTCTGTGCATAATATTCAACTATAAGAACACAACCGAATTTTAAGAATGGATGAAATACTTAGACACTTCATCAAGGAGGGTATAGGGAAGGCAAATATACATATGAAAAAGATGCTCCATATTATCAGTCATTAGGCAAATACAAATTAAAACCACAATAAGTTAGTGCTACATAGGTCTTAGAGAATCTAAAATGTAGCAAGTGCTGGCAAGGATAACTGAGCTACAGAAACCCTCATACACTTTTGGTGGGAAGATAACCCAGCTACTCTAGAAAACACTTTGGCAATTTCTAATAAAGTAAATGTATACTTACCCCATAATCCAGCAATCCACTTCTAAGTATTTTACCAAGGAGAGATAAAAATATATTCACAGAAATCCTGTACACAAAAATACAGATTTTCAGGGGTACATGCACCCTGATGTTTATAGCAGCACTGTCAACAATAGCCAAACTATGGAGAGAGCCCAAATGTCTATCAGCTGATGAATGGATAAAGAAAATGTGGTATATGTATGCAAGGGAATATTACTCAGCCATCAAAAAAATGAAATCTTGCCCTTTGCAATGACATGGATGAAGCTAGAATGTATTATACTAAGCTTAATAAGTCAATCAGAGAAAAGCAAATACATGATTTCACTCATATGGGAATTTAAGAAACAAAACAGATGAACGTATGGGAGGGAAGAAAAAGAGAGAGGGAAACAACCATGAGAGACTCTTAAAGATAGAGAACGGAGATGTCTGGGTGGCTTAGTCTGTTAAGCCTCTTGATTTCAGCTCAGGTCATGATCTCAGAGTCATGAAATCTCACTGGACATGGAAACTGCTTAAGATTCTCTCTCTCTCTCTCTCTCTCTCTCTCTCTCTCTCTCTCTCTCTCCCTCCCCCTCTTATATTTTCTCTTTCTCTCTAAAAAAATAAAAATAAAGATGGAGAACAATCTGAGTGTTGATGGAGGGAAGTGGGTGAGGGATGGGCTAGATGGGTGATGGGCATTAAGGAGGGCTCTTGTGATGATCACTGGGTGTTGTCTGTAAGTGATGAATCACTGAATACTACTCCTGAAACCCATATTGCACTGTATATTCACTAACTAGAATTTAAATAAAAATTAGGAAGAAAAAAAAGAAAACCTGTACACAAATTTTACAGAATTTCTGTTCATAATTGCCCTGTACTGGAAAGAACTCAAATTTCTTTTAACAGGTGAGTGGTTACATGAGCTGTGGTACATCCATGCAATGGAATATTACTCGCCATTAAAAGGAATGAACTATTGATACATGCAATACTTTTGATGAATAATTAAAAGGTATTCTGTTGAGAGAAAAAAGCCAGTCTCAAAGGTTACATATTATACTCTTCCATTTATATAACATTCTCAAAAAAGACAAACAATATCATTGTTCCCAGAAGCTGGGGAATGGGAATGGCGTGATTATAAAAGGCTAGCAGGAGGGAGTTCGGGGAGACTAAGGAAACCTCTCTGTTTCCAGATTGTGCTGAGAGCCACATGATTCTGTACATGTGTTCCATTTCAACTGTACACAAAAAGTCAATTTTACTGTATGCAATTTTAAAATTAAAATAAAAGAAAAAAATCAACTATAATTTACTTAAGAATAAATTTACCTTCTAAATAGGTAGAGAAAATTCAACAGAACCACCAACTGAGGATCAGCTGCTGTAGGTGAAATTCATTTTGTTTTCATGTTACTTTGGGGAATTTGGAGAATAACATCCATCAACAATAATTCAGTCATTTTGGAACCTGAGGACTACTCAGTTGCCTTCTAGAAACAATCACCCTAGGTAGCCCTGTGCGGAGAGTGTGGGTATTCTGCTGACTTGGGATATCAATTCCTATCTTCCTCATGTTCTGGAGCTGGAGCTGATTCAAATTGAGGTAGATGATGAGAGTGGGGAGTGGCCAAGGAGGACCAGCTGCCAAGTTTCCAAGTGTCCTCACAAGATTGTATCATCTATAATGAGTTCACTGTGGCACAGAGTATGACCCTCACACTTATGGGGTCAGAGATTTGATCCTGTCATTGCCTCTGAGTTGATTGGATGCTGAGAATGTAGTGAAGATCCTTCCTAGCCTCTATATCCATTTACAATTGTGAGTTGACACTCTTTCTTAGAATCGTCTAACTCTCTTTGCCAGATTTCATGCTCAACCAGCAGCCTTCTAGTAATTCATTTCTTTATTCATTCTTTCACTATACATTTCTCAAGTACCTTCAATGTGACAAACATTACACTGGGTGCTGGGCATACAAAAATAAATAATGCATATCCACTGCTTCGAGCAGCTCATAGATTTTGCTGCAGGGGAGAGAATGTGATGGCCAGTTGACAGGTATTCCAGGCCCGGTGGCAATGATTTTCCACATTGTGATTTAACAAGGTAAGCTTAGGTACAGCCAGTCATTCTTTTGTGAATTTGCTTAACAAAAATCATTATCCCTGAATTTCACTACACAGAGGAAAAATGATGAAACCCCAGGATTGGACCCCAAATGTATGACTCCAGTGAGGAATTGTCCACCTGTGAAATTCCAGCCTATATCACACCACTAATGATCCACCCTGGAATCTAAAGGGTGGCTGCCTTTATACTCAATCCACACTCAGCAATTGTACTCCAACTCTTCTCTCTCCTTCCTTTCCTCTTTCTATCATCTGTAATACAACACAGTGTCCTCTCCAGGCTGCAAACTGAGCTCCAGAGCTGTTTCAGTCGTGATTTTATTCTCTTGCTTCTTCTATCCTTTGCAGTGAATTCAGAGCTTTTACAATAATATTGTGAATGAATTATAATTTATGTTTATGAGAAAGAGGGGAGGAAGGAGAGAGAGGGAGGGAGAAACAGAGAGAGAGAAAGAGGGAGGGAGAGAGAGAAGGGGAGGGAAAGAAAGAGAATGGGGGAAATTAAACCACTTGGGATTTGGAGTATTTTTAAGTACCTCTTAAGTAAAGCATATTTTTAATAGATTAGTTCAAGAAATACACTTTTCAATGGAAAAAAAATGAGTTCTAATTTTGGCTGCCACCTGTTAGCTATGTTATCTTTGTAAGGTAATTATCATCTCCAGCCTTGGTTTTCTTAACCATAAAATGAAATGATTGGGCTAGAGAATTTCTAAATCATCCCAGTATCCATTGATTCTAGTATTTTTCAAGACAAAATCCTCTCTTCAGATCCTTCACTGTTTTGTTCAATGATTTGTTTCACTATTTTCTCTTGACACTTAAAAGGGCTTTGTGATAGCTACTAGTTGCAAAAAAATATTTCCCATAAATATCATATCATATATGTTTCCTGTTAGGGCTTCTGACATTCCACATGTTTTCAAAGGTAATGGGAAATACTGGAGACAATTTAAGGGTCATTATTGTGTTAGCCAAGAAAATAGCTAATGATGACTTTAGCTACCGGACTATTCAGCCGATCATAGAACCCATTAGCTCAATTAAGTAAATCAAATAGAAAAAAACATTTAGGCTTAAAAAGCCGCCCACCACTAACTACTATTTGCCAATGAAGCTTCTATTTCATGGTGAATTCAAATTGTTTATTTCTTCTATGAAGAAGAAAATGACCAGATCATCTGATTTAGCAGATATGGTTATTCAAGATCACTTAGCATATATAATTATACACCAAATATTCCACTAAATCACAATTTCAAGAAAGCAGCTAAGACTAGAAGTCTTCTGTATGAATAAGACTTGAGCTTTCTGCAGTGTAGTATTATTCACTATACTGAGGTAGGTATGGGAGGAAGCCAAGGTCTTTTCTTGCCTTAGGAAAGTTTCTCAATCCTGGGATGGTCTATATGTTCAGATTAGTGAGAAGGCAAGGGACTAGTATTGATATAAACATTTATAATTCCAAATGTTCTGTCTAGTTCTAGTTGTTTACAGCATTCAGACATTGAGTACTCATTTAAACTTTCAAAGACTAAGCCCTCCAGGTAATGCTGTCTTTAACTTAAAGTTGTTTTTTTTTTTTTAATTTTTTTAAATTTTTATTCAAGTGGGTGCCTCACAGGATGTTTGAAGTGACTCATGGAGAGAAAAGAAAATCCATGGTCATATTATTTATTTATTAAGTGTGGTTATTATATTCAGGCCATGGTATTGCTGGATAGAATCGGTCCATTGAAAGACTATTCAAAATTGATACAGTGAATATTTTATTCAATTATAAATTTAACAATTGATGTAATCAGTAGTGTGCTGGCAAATGTTTGACAACTGGCTTTCCAGCACTGGTTTTCATGGTGTAGACTGATATACCAACCTACCGATGCAATTTCATCCGAATTGCACAGTTGCTAGAAATTCAACAATCAGCTCTAGTGAGCCAGAATAAACAGCACCAGCATATTACTGGATGTTATTTAAGCTAACAAATAAGGAAAAGAATGGCTTTGAATATAATTGGCATTCCAAGAAAATTATTGTTAGACAACACACTTTTATTCCAAATTAAAGAGGGTGTTGGGTCACTTTTTTCCGAAGACTCCTGTCAAGGATCCCTTTAGAAAAAGGCTGGACTTCAGGAAATTTACATTCTAAATATCAACACCTGCTGTGTGACCCTGGGCAGGTCATCCCATTTCTCTGGGACTCATGTATAAAATAAACAGATTGCCTACTAGAGAGATGTTAAATTCTCTTCCATTTCTGATTTCTGCTATTTTGTATGCAATTAAGTCCAAAACTCATCTAAGGTACAGATAGTGGATCTGGAGACAGAAGTGATCACTAACCAGAAATGAGTAGGAAGTCTCCAGTTCTTCCCCAGGGGCTTGCTAGGATCTTGGTTTCTCTCTAAAAGAGATGTTTTGTAATTGATCATGTGTAAGGGTAGGGTCAGATCTGCTTTCTCCGAGGACTTTCCCTTCTGCCAATGATTTCACCTTCATCTCAGCCCATCCAATGCTGTCTTTAGTCCTGCCTTTAAAAAAGGTGAACTTTTGTCTCCATCCCCACTTCTTTCGCCTACATAGCACGAGATGGTCGAGTATATATTCTTTCATATTTGTGTTGAAATACTCACTGCTAGGAGCAACACAAGAATACCAAATTCGTAAAAACAACACATATCATTTAGGTTCTCTAAAATAATACAATAATAAAATGAAACCAGTTCTTATTGTCACTTATTGTGCCCTGTTCAATTGTACCTTAAGATTCATTCGTTTTATTGATACGTATCTATTTAAACATCAGTTCTGCACACAATCTAGTCAATATATATCTGTTGAATGCATAAATGAATGACTGGCTGACATATCTGCCTGTATGGATGACATGGTCTCTCTAGTCATTTTCAGGCTGGTAGTGCTATGACAGATTTTTCCTATTTCCATATTTTTCTTTATGTTCTCTGTTTATTTCTAGAGAACAGAAAACCACCTCTTTCACTGTGGGGGTGGGGATTTTGGCAGGAAAGTCATACTCTTTACCTGTCAGCTACCTTCCAGAAACACATGAACTGAGAGACCGAGAAAGCAGACAACATGCCATACAATTGCTAGCAGTTGGTAGAGCAGCAAGTGCACTGAAGTGGGTGGCATTTGTCCCTATTTCTACGCTCTGATCCGAAGCTTGTACAACAGATGTACTGGGGGCTGAGGAATGGCGGTGCTCATTTGTGGAGGTGAAATGCTAGAGAATGTGCAGGCCACGACTAGCAGCGGAAGCACAGAGCTGCAGGCTGATGAACCTGTTGGTCCTGCTGGGTGGTTTTCCTTCAGCAATGTTTTTAACCATTTTCAATGTTAGAAGCACTGACAAGTATTGCTAATGTTAACATTTCTTTATCAGGCGAGAGTGCCAGAACTAGATTGTGTGGAACTTTTTGAAAATACTGTCCTTTTATGTTTCTTTCTGGGTAAAATTTAACCTCCAACTTGACAAAATTATCATCCCCCAAACCTTTTATGTTATTGTTGTTAACCATAAAAATGGCATAGAAGTATTACAATTTTTAAAGTACATTTATTTATTTAGTTTTTGAGACAAAGAGCAAGCGGGCACACAAGTGGGGGAGGGGCAGAGAGGAGAGAGAATCCTAAGTAGGCTATGCTCCACCAGCACAGAGCTCGATGTGGTGCTTGAACTCATGAACTGTGAGATTATGACCTGAGCTGAAATCAAGAGTTTATGACATAAATCAAGGTCAAGAGTTGGATGCTCAACTGACTAAGCCACACAGGTGACCCTGAAAGTATTATAATTCTAAAGTTACTTAATAGTTTTTTTCTGTAATCACCCTGATATCTTTTTGTTTGTACATTATTTAATACTTTTTCTTATTCCTACTTTATTTCTTTGTTTTATTCTAGTCTCATTTGGGTTTTCTTTTCTCCCACATGTGTCCATATTTCTCTAAGTAAAAAAAAAAAAAATCTTAAAGAGTTGTAGGAATAACTGTATATTTAACATACTAAATACATTCTTCACAGGACCTTATGGTATATTTCTGAAATAAAGATAGTAAAACAAATATCCCTGACAGAAGGGTAGTTAACTCACAATTATAAAATTGGAGTTAATCCTTAATTTCATATTTTAATCAGTGTGCATATTTAAATTAGTTTTATGATTTTTTATGACCAATCAAAAGTTGAAATTGCATACATTTTAAACACTCCAAGATTTTTTTTTAAGTGAGAAGATATAGAAGACACAGCATTCTGACTTTTTAAAAGATTGGGAGAGAAGGAGAGAGAGAGAGAGAGAGAGAGAGAATATGAGAATATCTCTGTTTCTAATTACACAGACTATTTAAGAAAAAGAATTTAAGTCAGCTGATACTTTTCCTTTAATTATTTATGATTCAAACCAGCTCATTCTTTTCCTTTCATTATTTACACGACGTCTAATAATTGGTCTGATTGAGTTTAAATATTTGCAGTGGTTTGTTCTTGGCTTCATGTTTGTAGAAACACGTGTTTCACCAGCAGGAGTTTTATACTGTTCATGAAACACAGTGCTGCAAAGGGCAAATTTTTTATTTTCTTCATTTTGATTCTCTTCTTACACCCACAATATAATGCAAATTAGGTCATTGGTTATTAACAATATTGTCAATCAAGAGAGTATAATTAGTAATAAACTATGCGTGCCTGAGCTCAAATTATATATTTTGCTTTAGAAGAAGATTTAATCAATAAAAACCCAACATATCTGCTCATAATCTGGATTCTGAATCCAATGAAAGGATTATGGTATAGAATATGTAGGTGAAAAGAACTTTAAAAAAATTATCACCATCATACCGAATATCTGCTATTACTTAAATTGTCTCGAAGACCTTAGCACTGTAGCTAGTGGAGACCAGTTTACCTAAGACACTACCTTTCCTCTACAAGGCAAGTCCTTGCCCCTTTCACATAGTGAGTTCATGTAGAACAGAGAAATTTATAGACAGAATAATTATAAAACCTTTCATGATTGCGAAACTGTAAAGGGATTCGGTTGGTAATAGTCAGAAACAGCTTTTTTGGGTTTGGCCTTAGAGCAAGGCCTTCTTCTCCCTCATCTCTACACAAAGTTATTAACTGCTGTGATAGGGGGCTGGTTACCTCTACCCTGCATTCCTATGTAGGTATGAATTAATTTCCAAATGCCAATGCGTGTCTTTTTTCCTTTTCATGCATCATATTTAGGGACACAGCTGGAAATATTCTGTGTGCCACATGCATACACTCAGCACAGTCTCTTGCTCACTGAGTGGAGTCAATGGGTAAAGAAATTGCTCATCCATCCTTTACTTTTATCTTGGTGTGTGGACAACAAATTGTCTAAAAATTGATACAAATTTCTACAGTAATGAAAACAAAACAGAAAATGGAGAGAAAATAATAGAGTCTGTGCCTTTAAAAAACTAACACTTGTATGCCATCAGTCAGTGATTTTAGAATTGAAGAATATTAGAGATTTTGAAAGAAGTGCAAAAGTGAAAATGAATTGCCTTGGTATAAAGTAAAAACACTGAACTTAGAATCAGAAGATCTGGAAAGTCAAATATTTTATGAACAAAAAAAAATTTTTCACTGTAGCCTGTATGACTACCATAGGTCATTTTTCTAAATGTCGAAATGACACCATATAACGAGTATCTGAGAGGGATCAAACTTTGAGAGTACAGGGCAGGGATCTCCAAGTTCTTGAGAGTTATAAGCCTCATTGCTATTTCAGTTTTAGATGTTTCCCTCATACCTACAGGTGATTTTCAGCACATTTTAAAAATTTAAACCGGACTCAAATGAAATACATATATAGTAAAAGGAATCCATTCGAATTGAGAGAGGAAGTTAAGGGCAATGTTTTACTCTGATTATGGAGTGTGTATTTTTGAACAGTAAGCCTATGTTAAAATATAATTAGTGTAATAAAAAGTAATATTAAAAGGAAGAAAGTAATCTCTTACATGAAAGAATACTATGATATTTATACATCTTTACCTCTATCACTATATATTACTTTGAGTTAATAGTATGGAAAAAATGGAAATAGAATAAAGAAAAAGAACACAATCACATGTGTTTACCAAATTCTGCAAATTAATACTGTTTTGTGAATTTTTGCATTATTCCTTGGACAGCTAGATCTATTCTGGGATGTTTTCAGATTAATACTTGAAATCATCTCTGCTATAAAGAGAAAAATAAACAAATAAATAAAAATTCAGAGCATATCCAGACAAAGATGTCCCTGATTGAACAGAAAAGTTCTGAACTCATTGTTCTTCTTGGATAGATCTCCCAAGAGCACTTTTTATGAATCATGTATCTGATTGTTCACAGAGATTCCTCAGTAAGATGCCAAAATACCTCCTTTTGATCAGTTAGGCCAGAGACCAGAAGACACCCAATATTACTGTCATTAGTTTTGCTCCTGGAAAGATGGCAGAATTCTAGGGAAATTTTAGTCCTGCCATGGAATTTAAGATAATGCTGAGAGTTTAAGAAACTATAGGATGCCCCAAAAGATACTGATATTTTGGGCTTCCAAGCACCTATGAGGCTATTTGTAAATATTGGTTGAAGGAGAAATAGAAGGATGGGACAGAGAAAGGAAGGGAAAGGGAAAAGAAGGAAAGAAAGTTGATGGATTCATGCATTTACACAAATTACTTTGAATGGAAATGGCAATCTAGAAATAGCCTTATTCCTACCCTCAAAGTAAACAAAGTCCTTAGGACAGAGTTTCTTATTCTATACCCTAAAAACATATTCTGTGCCTAGCATAGGACTAAGAAGAACTCAAGTGTTCATTAATGTAAATGATACGAAATAATAAAGATAAAAACCCAAGTACTCATGTGATGTACTGTAGAGACTTTAAAAGTATGTTAAAACTGAGTTCATATTTTGCCCCTAACATATGCCATTTTTAGCTCTTGAAGTCACATATGTCTACTCTAGACAAAACAATCTCATGATTTTTCAAGCAGCAAGTAAGCAAAGGGGAAAAGTATGAGAAGACTTTTGGGAGAAAAAGCTATGGTTGGAGAAGTGGTCAGCGACAAGGAATAAACTAGATAATTACAGGAAGATCAAAGAACTTTATAGGTCTCAGTAAGTAATCAGATTGCATTTAAGAATCCTCAGCCAGGAAAGTCTGATTCTGTCTATGATACAGTAAATGATGCAAAACTAACTCTCCTATTGAGAATAACTATAAAACTGGACAAAATATATGAGGCAATTATTGCAGGCTTTGAAAAACAGTTAGTGCCAGCCTGCTATCCCTGAGAGAAGGTAAACTTGCAATCATGCCATCTCTGCGTAGGGAAAATTTCCTGACTATGGCCTAGGGAGGTGGAGCCCAAGCAGAGCTTGATGATCGTCCTGAGTGAAGAAAGTAGAAATCAAGTATAAGACATTTAAAGTAACTAGAATCTGTGAGACAAGGCACTGGGAAGGGCAGCCGTGCAATGGAGTAGATCATGGCAGAGGATTTAGCTGAGTATGCACAAGATAAGCAATGAATGGCTTGCTGGAGAGCAGCAACAGAGTAGAAAGTGTAACTGGGTTACTAGAAGTTGAACAGAGCTATAAGATGCTGGGGTTCTAGTCCAGTTTCAGTGGAAAGACCTTGTATCCATTTTGGCATCCATTTGACACAGCAGAAAAGCCACTTGTTTTAGGAATAAGAACCAAGTCCCAGAGGAAAGCCTACCACAGGTATGACCTTAAAAAGCTTAAAATAAAACCATCTGTACACAAGTTCAACTTGATTAGTTAGTGACTGGACAGTCTACCAGAGTAGAAGTCAATACTTGCCAGGAGGAAGATCACAGAATCTTAAAACTCTAAGATTTATCATCTATGCTGTTGAGAATGCAATAAAAATTACTAGATATTTAAAAAATAGAAAAATTTGACCAATAATCAAGAAAAAAAAAACAGATAATGTATCTTCAGGTGAAGCCAACATTGGAGTTAGTACTCTAAACATTAAAACAGATATAATAAATATGTTCAAGGATTTAAAGAAAAATAGTGTCATAATTATGAATTGTTAGAGAGTCTCAGCAGAGGGATGGAAACAAAAAAAATAAAGAGAGAAAAAAGGAAATGGAATTCTTGAACAAGACTTCAATAACTTAGGATTTTTAAAATTCAGAAATAATTAATGGTATACTGAAAATAAGTCAGGACCAAGAAGACAGATTGATATAAACAATCCAGTCTGAAAAATGGAAAAAGAAATAGGTGGGAGAAAAGTAAAGATGCTCAGAAATCTGTGGCATAATATACAATTTCTAACTTCTGTTGGAATTAGAACCCCAGAAAAAGTGAATGATAATATTTTAAGAAATAGCTCTCTCCTCCAGCCAGCCAAGATCCAAAGGAAAGAAGGCTAAGAGGAAAAAGGTGGCTCCAGCCCCTGCTGTCATGAAGAAGCAGGAAGCCAACAAGGTAGTCAATCCCCTGTTTGAGAAAAGGCTCACGAATTTTGGCTTTGGACAAGACTTCCAGCTCAAAAGGGACCTTCCCCACTTTGTCAGATGGCCTTGCTACATCCAGCTGCAGTGTCAAAGGGCTATTCTCTATTAATGTCTTAAAGTGCTTCCCACAATTAACCAGTTCACCCAGGGCTTGGACCACCAAACAGCTACTCAACTACTTAAGGTGGCCCACAAATACAGTCCAGAGACAAAGCAAGAGAAGAATCAGAAATTGTTGGCTGGGGCTAAGAAGAAATCTCCCTCAAGGGGAATGTCCCTGCTATGAGGTAACATGTCCTTTGAGCTGGGGTTAATATTGTCACAACTTTGGTGGAAAACAAGAAGGCTCAGTAGCAATGATTGCACTTGATGTGGATCCCATTGAGATGGTGGTTTTCTGGCCTGCCCTGTGTCATAAGATGGGAGTTCCCTACTGCATTATCAAAAGGAAGGCCAGGCTGGGGCATTTGGCCCACAGGAAGACCTGCACACTGTTGGCTTCACAGAGGTTAACTTGGAAGACAGAAGAGCTCTGGCCAAGCTGGTGGAAGCTATCAGGACCAATTATAGTGACAGATATGGTAAGATCCACCATCAGTAAGGAGGCAACATCCTGGGTCCAAAGCTGGTGGCTCACATTGCCAAGTTGGAAAAGGCAAAGGCTAAAGAACTGGCCACCAAATGGCTAAGTGTACCCTGCTGAATGTCCTGCACATAACTGTAATAAAAAGTTCTCTTTCAAAAAGAAAAGGGGAAGCACCTGGGTTGTTCAGTCGGTTGAGCGTCCGACTTTGGCTTAGATCATTATCTCACAGTTTGTGAGTTCGGGCCCTGTGTCAGGCTCTGTGCTGACAGCTCGGAGCCTGAAGCCTGCTTCGAATTCTGTGTCTCCCTCTCTCTCTGCCCCTCCCCTGCTCATACTCTGCCTCTCAAATATAAATAATTGTTAAAAAAATTATTTAAAAAAATAAATTTATTTATTTATTTATTTGTTCCTAAATTTGATGGAAAACATCAACTTACACATTCAAGAAGCTCAGTGACCATAAGCAAGATAAATGCAAAATAAACCACATTAAGCCTGTCATAGTCAAATTTCTAAAAGCCAAATATACAGAAATAAGCCAAATTAAAAACAATTACATAGGAGGGAAATAGCAAAACAAATAATGCCTTATTTCTTATCTGAAACAATGATGTCCAGAATACAATGGAACAAGATTAAAAAAAAAATTTAATGTTTATTCATTTTTTAGAGAGAGAGAGAGAAACAGAGCATGAGTGGGAGAAGGGCAGAGAGAGAGGGAGACACAGAATCTGAAGCAGGCTCCAGGCTCTGAGCTGTCAGCACAGAGCCCAACGCAGGGCTCGAACCCACAAACTGTGAGATCATGATCTGAGCCAAAGTTGGATGCTTAACTGACTGAGCCACCCAGGTGCCCCAGAAGAAGATTTTTTAAACGTTAAAAACAAAAAGAAATAGAATAAAAAAAAAAAAACATTCAGAATTCTAAACTACAGTGTAGAGAAGATACCCTTCAATATTAACATACACAAAGACATTTTCAGATAAAAGAAAACTGGAAGAATTTATTCTGATAGACCTGAGTTGTAAGAAATAATTATGGATATTTTTAAGACTGAAGGGAAATGGAAATTTGGGTTTGCAGGAAAAACTGAGGACACCAAAAATGATAAAAGAATGAATAAAGAGAAAAGACTATGCTTCTTCTTCCTTCTATAATTTCCTAAATGGCAGGTAATCATTTAAAATGAACATAATAATATTGTAAGGTAGGATTTATTCATTATGTAGAAATAAAAGCATGACAACATTAACACAAACATAGGGGAGTAAATGAAATCATACTGTGGCAGGTGTATTATATTTGTACACTGTAAAAAAGGTGAAGAATTGGATGTGAAGTGTGAATTGGAAAGTCAGAAGTGGAAGTGTGAGGTATTAAGTGTAAAGTGGTATAATATTGACTCAAATGGACTTTGATAGGTTTGGGATATATCATAATCCCTTACTAATCATTTAAAAGTAATTAAACTCAATTATAATCATGATTACATTAAATACAAATGATCTAAATGCTCAAATATAAAGGTTGAGATTGTCAAAATGAATTTGAAAAATGCAAGACCCAATGATATGCTGCTATACGAGATGTATTTTAAATATAAATATATAGTTGAGGTTGAAACTACAAGGATGGAAAAATATATATCATAAAAACTATAAGCAAAGTAAAGCAGGCATGGCTATACTAAGATGAGATCAAATTAACTTTAGGAACAAGAGTATTACTACATCTGAAGAAGAATTTATGCTGATAAAAAACCTAATTCATCAGGAATATTTAAAAATCCTACATGCATATTGACTTAATAATATACCTTCAAAAAACACAAATCAAAACTTGACAAAAGTAAAGAAATAAATAGAGAAATTCACACCATGGTTGAAGATTTCAACAACCTCTCACAGTAATTATTAAATCATATTATATATATATATATATATATATATATATATATATAAAATCAATGAAGATACAGAAGATCTGAACACAATCAACCAATATAACTTAATAGGCATTTATAGAACATTATGAACAACTTCAGAGAACACATACTTTTAGACTATACCTGGCTCAACACAGATCATATATTGAGCCATAAAATAAAATTTAATCAATTCTAAAACATTGAAATTTTATACCATATGATCTCTGAAAATAATAGATTAAATAAGAAATGAATAAGATGCCTAGAAAAGCCAAAAATGTTTGGAAAGTTAGTAAGATATTTCTAAAAAATCCATGGACTAAATTTTAAAAGTTACTAGTGAGAATTTTAAATTTGAGTTGATTTACAATGAAAACACAACACTTCAAACTTTGTAGGCTGTAGCTAAAGAAGTACTTTAAATGAAACTTATCATTTTAAATGCCTTAATAGAAAGGAGAAAAAATTAAAATCAATAACCCAGTTTTGTCTTTAGTTAAGAAAAAAAGAGCAACTTAAAGTGAGAATAAGTAAAATAAAAGAAATAATAATAGAACTCAGTGGAATAAAAACAAACAATAGAAGATATTAACAAAGCCAAAAGTTGATTCTTTGAAAAGGGCAAGAAAACTGATAAGTCCCTAGAAGAAATAATCCAACAAATTAAAATAAAAAAGAAAAGAAAAAAACACACAGGTATTGCCAATCTTGGGATTAAAAGAAGAGGAAATCCTGCAGCCATTATAAGGGTAATAAGGTAATATGATGACAAATTTTTGTGATAAATTTGATTATTTAGAACAAGTAGATGAATAAATAATAAATAAATAATAAATATAATAAATAAATAAATAATAAACAAAATGAAATACCTGACTCGTCCTATATTTGTTGGACAAATTGGATTTCTAATAAAAAATCTTCCCACCAACGTATATTGATTCCCCAATGGCTAGCAAACTTTGAAGTAAGGAATGATGCAAATGCGCACAAACTCTTAGAAACTAAAAGAGGAAGGAATAATTTCCAACTCATTTAAAAATTTGGAATAACCTAAACACAAAACCTGACAAAGAAATTGTAAGGAAAGAAATTTACAAAACAATATCAGTCATGAACAGATGTAAAAAGCTCCCTTGCAAAATATTAGCAAAGTGAATTCAAATACATACATATATATATATATATATATATATATATATATGCATGTGTATGTGTGTGTGTGTATAATATATTTGTGATCAGATGGAGTTATTTCCAGAAATCCAAGTTTGGTTCAGTGTTAAAAATCAATACATGGGCCGTAAGTTTTCAGCTAAGAGAGGTAGAGAACTAGATAGCACTTTGCTTCTGCCCTTACAATAATAAGGGGGAAAAAACACTGACTAAACAAAATTAATAACTTTTCTTGAACCAGTTAGAGAACTGGTGTGACAGGGCAAAGGAATAATGTCAAATCCAGGGACAGACCAGTGCCTGAAAGGACAAACAGAAAAGAACTCATGCACTTGTTTACCAAGGACAAATGCCACATAAATAAATAAATAAATATTGAGCTTAAAAAGTTTAATAAATTACTGAAGGCTACATATGGGTGTGAAGTCTCTGGGTAGTAGACAAGGGAGGATTTTCACCTTCTACTAATCCTTTCCTCCATGGATACTACCAGGAAGTCAGACAGAAGATAGGAGAGATTCCTAAGAAAGTTTCACATCATGCTGACTATGGGTAGGGAGTAGTAGCCACTGCTGAAACTCTGCCCAGCTTCATCTCCAGTATCTCTTCTATGGTACCAAAGCTTTAATCTGAAAAAAGAATAATAATAGAAATTGCCAGCTTAGAGCACTGAAGAAAATCCACAGTAGCTGAGGGAAGAGAAGAGAAAAATAAATAAATAAAACTCCACCCTAGAGAAGGGCAGAAGTCAATGCTAGGTCTAAGATTATAGATGGTAGAGGGGCAATGTACTTTAAAGGCCACACTCTCAAGACTCAAATCCACAATGTTTGCCTCATACTGAGGCTCAATGAGCATCAGGGAATGCCCCCTCTTCCACTCTTCATCACCATGCTAACAAGTGAGTAAAAGTAACACATAGCTGAGATCACTGCAAAAGATAGTTTCTGGTGAACAGATAGAAGGAGAACTCAAAATCAAGTGGAAAATAAACATTGAGAAAAATTATTCTGGCCAATTAGCTCATATTCTAGCACAAGTATCATTAAAGGAATTTGAGACTATGGTGCACTGGAGATGATTATAGCAATAACGACCTTCAAATATAGCCCAAACTCCTGAAAATAGTAACACAAAACCCTATACTAAAGGCCCTTAAAGGTCTATCATGAACACTCATACTCCAACAAATTAGGTAACCTAGAAGAAATGGATAAATTCTCAGAAGCCTACCAAGACTGAATCGTGAACAAATAGAAAATCTGAACAAACTAATAATGAGTTAGGAGACTGATCACTAATCAAAAACCTCTCAAGAGAGAAACTCCAACAGTAGGTGGTTTCACTAGTAAATTTTTACCTGTGAACATTAAAGAAGAATTAATGCCAAATTTTCTCAAACTCTCCCAAAAAATTGAAGATGAAGGAATGCTCTCAAACTCATTTTATGAGGCCAGCATTACTCTGGTACCAAGGCCAGATGGGGACACTAGAAAATAAAACTACAGGCCAATACCCCTGGTGAATACTAATGCTCAAGAAAATTCTAGGAAACTGAGTTCAATGGCACATTAATAGAATCATACATCATGATCAAGTGTGATTCATCCCTGGGATATAAGGGTGTTTCAAAATAAGCAAATCAATAAACATGATATGCCACATTAATAGAATGAAGAAATAATATGATATAATCAATAAATGCAGAAAAAAACATTTGGCAAAATCCAACACCCTTTCAAGATAAAAACTTTCAAAAAATTGGATATAGAAGTAACATACATCAACATAATGAAAGCCATATATGACAAACTCACAGTTAACATCATACCCAATGGTGAAAGAACGAACACTTTTCCTTTAAGATTAAGAACAAGACAAAGTACCCCCCACTCACACTCCTATTCAACACAGTACTGATAGACCTCTCCAGGATAGTTAGTCAAGTAAAAGAAATAAAAGACATCTAAATTGGAGAGGAAAAATTAAAATTGTCTCTGTTTGCAAGTGACATGACCTTACATATAGAAAACCCTAAAATCCTCACCAAAATACAATTAGATCTAATTGATGAATTCAGTAAAGTTGCAGGATACAAAATTAACATCCAAAAATAAGTTACATTTCAATACACTGACAATGAACTATTTGAAAGAAAAGTAAATAAAACAATCCTGTTTATAATAGCATCAAAAACAATAAAATCTTTAGAAATAAATTTAACCAAGGAGGTAAAAGATCTGTACACTGAAAACTATAAGACATTAATGAGAGAAATTGAAGAAGACACAAATAAATGGGAAGATATTATATGATTATAGATTGGAAGAATTAATATTTTTTAAAGTTCATGCTACTCAAAGCCATCTATAGATTCAATGCAATCCTTATCAAAATTTCAATGGAATTTTTTACAAAAACAGAAAAAAGAGACACATAGACCAATAGAAGAGAATATAGAACCCAGAAATAAATCCATGCCTTTAGGGTCAACTAATATTTTACCAGAAAGCCAATAATATTCATTGGGAAAATATGGTCTTTTCAATAAGCGACTTTGGAAAAACTGGATATTTACTTGCAAAATAATGAAATTGGTGTTTATCTTACACCACTCACAAAAATTAACTTGAAATGTATTCAAGATTTAATATAACCCTCAAAACCATAGACGCCATTCTAGAAGAAAACAAAGGGAAAAAATCCCTTGACATTGGGATTTTTTTAATATGACACCAAAACACAAATTAAAAAGCAAAATAAACAAGGGGGACTATATCAAACTAAAAAATTTCTTCACCACAAAAAAACAAAACAGAACAGAACAAACAAAACAAAACAAAACAAAACAAACCAATCAACAAAATGAAAAAGCATTCACCTGAATGGGAGAAAGTGTAAATCATACATCAGATAAAGGGTTAATATTCAAAATATATGAGAAACTCATACAATTGAATAGCAAACCATCATCATCTTCATCATCATCATCATCATTAGCATCATCATCATCATTCAATTTAAATACAGAAAACAAACTGTGGGTTGCTAGAGGGGTGGTGGTGAGTGGGGCATGAGTTAATTGGGTGATGGGCATTAAAAAGGGCACTTTTGGGGATAAGCACTGTGTGTCCCATGTAAGAGATGAGTCACTGGGCTCTCCTCCTGAAGCCAAGACTACACTGTATGATTTCTTACTTGAATTTAAATTTAAAAAATATATATATATAATAAAATGAACAAAGGAACTGAATAGGTATTTTTCCAAAGAAGACATACAAATGGCCAACAGGGACATACAAAGGTTCTCAACATCACTAATTATCAGGGAAATGCAAATCAAAACCACAATGTGATATCACCTCATACTTGTTAAAATAGTATTATCAAGGAGATAAAAGACAAGTATTGGAGAGGTTGTGGAGAAAAGGGAGCCCTCATTCCCATTGTTGGTGGGAATGTAAACTGGTAGATCCACTATGGAAAATGTTCTGGAGGTTCCTCAAGAAATTAAAAAGTAGAACTACTATCTGGTCCAGCAATCCTATCTGGGTATATAACCAAAGGAAATGAAATCATCATCTCAAAGAGATATCTACACTCCCATGTTCATTGCAGTATTATTTACAATAGCCAAGATATGGAAATAACGTGTCTATTCACAGATAAATGGGTTTTTAAAATGTGGGTAAATATACATAACAGAATGTTTTATCAGCCATTAGAAAGAAGGAATCCTGCCATTTGTGAAAACATGGATGGACTTTGAGGGCATTATGGTAGATGAAATAAGTCAGCCAGAGAAAACAAATACTGTATGATCTCACTTACATGTGAATCTAAAAAGAAAAAGATAAGCTTATATAAAGAGAGTAGAATTGCCAAAGGCTGGGTAAAAGGGAAGATATTGATTAAAGAGTACAAACGTCCAGTTATAAGGCAAATAAACAATGGGGATCTAAGGTACAGCATGGTGACTATAGTTAATAATACTGTGTTATGTACTTGAATAAATCTTTAATGTTCTCACCACAAAGAAAAAATGTAATTATGTGAGGTGATGGATATATTAAGTAACTTTATTGTGGTAATCATTTTATAACATATACATATATCAAATCATCACATTGCTATATGTCAATGCTATATGTCAATTTTATTTAAATTAAGCTGAGGGAGGACTAGCAGAAGAAATGAGATGTTTATCTTCAAGCATAAAGTGTATTTACCTCAGCATCTACTACCTTCTACAACATACTCAGGTTCTGACAACAGGATATTATCAGGCTAAGAAAAGGCAAGGAAATACCTAGTCTGAAGGGTAACCATCACAACCAGATTTAGACATGACACAGGTGTGGCATTTAAAATAACTTATTAATATGTTAAGGAATTTAATGGAAAAGATAGACAATATACAATACCAAATAGGTAATGTCAGCAGAGACAAGAGAACCATGAGAAAGAATTAAATGGAGTGTAAGATACAGCTTTCAGTTATGGAATGAACAAGTCACGTGGATAAAAGGCACAGAATGAGGAATACAGTCAATGGTATTATAATAGTGGTGTATGAAGACAGATGGTAGTTACACTTGTGGTGAGTATAGCATAACGTACAGACTTGTTGAATCACTATGTAGTACAACTGAAACTAATGTAACATTGCTTGTCAACTATACTTCAATAAAAAGAATAAAATGGAAATGCTGGAAAACAAAAACCACAACAACAGAAATGAAGATTGTCTTCCATGGGCTCATTAGTAGGCTTGATACAGACGAGGAAGGAATCCATGACCTTGAATATAGGGCAATAGAAATTTCCCAAATAAAATGCAAAAGAAAAAAAGAATTAGAGGAGGGGGAGATCAGAACATAGCATTCAACAATTTCAGATGATATTAAATGGTCTAAAATATGCACAATTGAAATCACAGAAGAGAAAGAGAATGGTGAAAAAATATTTGAAGACATGATAGCAGAAGATTTTCCAAAATTAATAACACAAAACCACAGATTCAAGAAACTCAGAGAATGCCAAATGGGATAAATGCAAGCATACCCACACTAATAAAACCATATAGGCATATCTTTTTCAAACTGCTGAAAACCAAGACAATAAGAAAATCTTGAAGGCAGCCACACCTAAAAAAAAAAAAAAAGGTATATTATCTACAGATGAACAAGGGTAAGAGTTATAGCACACTTCTCATCAGAGAACACGCAGTAAGATAATGGCGTGCCTTGCTTGAAATGCTGAAGGAAACTGTCAACCCAGAATTCTATATCCACAGAAAATAGCCTTCAGAAATGAACTTGAAACAGACTTTCTCAAACAGACAAAAACTGAAAGAACTGAATTCACTGGTGACAGACCTACTTCATAAGAAATAGTAAGGAGGTTCTTCAGGCAAAAGGGATGTAGTACTCAGAAACTTGGATCTACACAAAGAAATAAAGAGCATTGGAAAAAGAATAAAAGGAAGTGAAAGGTAACTATAGAAAGCAAAAGTAGTAACAATGTATTACATGTTTACAGCATACGTAAAAGTAAAATTAATGAAAATCCAGGAAAGGTTGGGAAGGCAGGATTGGAAATAGATTGTTATAAAGATGCTTACCCTACACGTGAGGCAGTATAATTTATTTGAAGTCAAACACAAATTATTTAAATTTTTTATTGTAAATCCTAAGACAACCACTAACAATTATTTTAAAGAAGTTAAATAATTCAATAGAGGAGTTGAAATTGAATTATAATTGCTTAATTAAACCTACAAACCTTAATTAAACCTACAAAAGGCAGAAAAAGAAAAAAAAAGAACAGATGGAAATCAGATATCATGATGTTTGATTTCAATTCAACCATTTCAAAAATCACTAAATGTGAAAGGCTTTAGCCTTCAGAATATTCTGGAGTTGTCTATTTTATTCCCCAAATTCACCTGTCCAGAAAAGAACAGAATCCCTACATGAAGCTGGCATCCCCTGAGTATCATCTCCTGGGAGGCATCATAGTGGAAGTTGCCTACAGTAAAAAGGTTGGGAGATTCTGGCTCAATAAGACCATCACTGGCCAATGCTGAATGCTGCAACGCAGACTATTCCAGGGCCCTCTCTATTCAGGATAGAAGGACTGTCTGGGGAACAGAGGTGTCCAAGAAGCCTTTGTACAGAGACAGGACTGGAGCTGCTTCTGGAGGTGGCCTGGTCACAGGTAGGTTGCCCTGGGAAAGACTGTGAGAGAGTGGAATGGGGCCTGGGGTATTTGATTTTTTTTTTATTTTTTTACATTTATTTATTTTTGAGAGAGAGAGAGACAGAGCACAAGTGGGGGAGGGGCAGAGAGAGAAGGAGACACAGAAACCGAAGCAGGCTCCAGGCTCTGAGCTGTCAGCACAGAACCTGTCTCAGGACTCGAACTCACAAACCGTGAGATCATGACCTGAGCCAAAGTCAGATGCTTAACTGACTAAGCCACCCAGGCACCCCTTGAGGGTATTTGATTTTACCTAAAATATTTGCAGGGACTGCTGACCCTACATCATCCAGTTAGAATGTGCTTGTCAGTATTGCAGAGTTGTCTGTATTTGCTGCTAGAGGGGTAGAATCTGAAAGTAGTTATTAAAAAGTCTTCCAGGACTGTTTGATCCCTTGTCTAAGACCTTTGAAATGATTTGAAATAAACTTCATTCATGGCAGTTTTGGAGGAAGGTAGGGCCTTTGAGTTACTCTCCTTACTTGATGGTACAGCCTATCCTTTTGTTAAGTGTATTTTGCTGGTATTTACGGAACAATTTACGCTGTCTAATCAAATAAATTAAAACACTTATTTTTGCTTTCCTCAACTCAGTCAATTTTTAATAATCATGTTGTCATTTTTTCCCCAAACTTGGCACCAAAACTTTATTCATTCTTCTTAGAAATTCTGTCACCAACCTACTATAAAAACTGTCATTATCTCTCAAAGTCACAGTTCTGACATCTGTTAAGTAAAGGTTTATTTTACACTTCAAAAGTCAATCTGCACAGCTGACTGAACTCCTTCAGAATTTTACAGCTTGCTCTTGTCAAATATTTGGGAAAATAAAATTTGCTTTTAGAAAAATATTTAGTTTTAATAGAAAATACTCTTTACTGATTTAAAAAACCTTTTGTTTCTTTCCCTGAAAAGAAAAAAAAACCCAATCATTTCAATTGTTTTTTATGGAAAAGCATAAAAATAAGAGAAGTTGGAAGAATTTCTGTGTATTATATTTCAAGTAACACACCAGTTTCTTTACCCTCACACCCCTGAAGGTTGAATAGGTCATTTAAGTTCTAGACATATTATTAGAAACAAAGTCTCAGCAATGTGGCTGGTCTTGAGAATGAGGGAGTAGACTGATGCTGACTTCTCTCTGTTCCTCTGGGTGCCCCTAGCCTCTTTTGATAGCCTCTGCCTAACAGATCTGAGTTTGAACCATGGTCTGCTAAGCTACAGATTATCTCTGACCCCTATCTAGCTAGGGGACAATCTCCATTTGCTTTCTGATGCCTCTGGAAACAAAGCAGGGGAATAAACATCTAATAGAGTATCTGCCCTGTATTAGGCTTTGTGCTAAGAATTTTCCATGTGCCACTTTGTTTAATCCTTACAGCAGTCCTACAAGCTAAGTACTATCTCTGGGTCTCAAGTCAAAGCTTATGTTTTGATTCTCCATCTTTGCTGCTTCCCAGCAGGCTACATAATACCATGCTTAATCTGTTTACCAATATACATTTTCTTTTGTATTGCATCTTACGATTTCAAGCTTCAAACTTTTCTCTGAGAATGGATGTCTCAGTAGCTACATACATTTGTGAACCTATTGCATCTTATGATTTCAAGCTTCAAACTTTTCTCTGAGAATGGATGTCTCAGCAGCTACATACATTTGTGAACCTATACATTCCTAACTGCAGCTTTGTGCTTGAGAAGTCTTTCCAGACAGACTGTGTTCTGGGGATGCTACCTTCTTTCTCATGTAAATCTACTATCCAATACAAATAATGGTGGGTGTGAATACAGAGTTTGCAAGAATGTCCACAAGTAAGTTCATGTGTACAGCTTGGACAGTGTGCCTCTGCTGCTGACACAGAAGTCATGACACTTGCTTTTCTTCCCACACCACAGGTCTTGCATCCACTGCAAGAGGTAGCAGAAGGAGTGATGCACAGGAAACCAGAAGACCTGGCCTCATATAATTGTTTTGCCATTAATTAGCTGTTTCACAGCAGAAAGAAATCACTCGGACTCTTCCAACTCCATTCTCTTTTTGGTTAATAACAGGGAGATGGTAGTACCTAACCCTTTGGTTGCTATAAAAACAAATGGGTCATGTGGAAGTGGTTTGAAAACTATAAAGAACCTTTAGTGATATTCCAGTTGGATGGAGCACTTGGATAGAAATGTGGATAGAACAAACTTCTGTTGTCCTTAAGTTAAAAACTAATCTTCTTATCATTGTTTACTAGTCAAGAACCTGAGTTACAACCAATTGGAATTAGCTCTAATGAAGTTAGATAGACAGGGAGTTTGATAGCAGACTCATAGACTCCCTGATGCTTGGGGAATAAAAAGAAAAAAATGGGCTCTGGAGGGCAGATGGAAGGAATAGTCTAGAAGGACAGGGCACCAGATAGTGATATTGCCACTGCTTGATGCCACAGGATGCAACTGCCATGAGTGAGTTTTAAACTCTTCCTTTGAGTTTGCATTGCTTGCTTCATATTCAAAGATTCAGGGTGATCCAAGATGAGTAATTGGACAGAATTTCTATGACAATGTCTTGGATGCCAGAGGATGAGAAAAGGAAGATCTCCCTCCTTCATTCTCTGTAACAGGCGACATAGCTATGGATACCTCAGATGTCATGCATGGTGAGAGATGCCCCCAAATAGAAAGACAAGTTGAATGCTAGATGTTAAAACTAAAATAAAAACAACTCAACCCCAACCCATGACCTCCTGCATGATCTGGCCATGCCCCACTGATTAGCCTCATCTGGCTCCACCAACATCCACTCCACCCCCATACTCTCCTCACTTGTGTTAGTTAATTTCTTCTTTTGTGCCAAATTCTTTCCCACCTTAAGGCCACTCAACTGCTATACCTGGAATTCTCCATTTTTTTACCTTCTCCTTTGTCTACTCCTCCACTCAGCCTGTAAGTTTCAGTGTCAATGAAACTTCTACAGGAAATGCTTTTCTGGCTTCCATCCTCTTGGCCAAACCTAGGTTAGAAATGCTCCTTGCATTTATCCTCCCATATAAATTTGTGCTTCTTTTTTTAAATTATTTTTTAATGTTTATTTATTTTTGAGAACATGAGCAGGGGAGGAGCAGAGAGAGAGGGAGACACAGAATCTGAAGCAGGTTCCAGGCTCTGAGCTGTTGGCACAGAGCCTGATGTGGGGTTCGAACCCCCAAAGAGGGAGATCATGACCTGAGCTGAAGTAGGACACTCAACAGACTGAGCCACCCTAGCGTCCCAACTTGCACTTATAATTAAATAATCATTGGCATTATTTTATAAATGTTTGTCTTACTCACTGGATTACAAACTTCATGAATATAAGGTCTTTATCTATTCTGTTCACACATGCATCCCAGTCTCCAGTACACACTCAACAAATATCTATTGCTTGAGTGAATGAGTTAACAGACAAGCATGTGAGGATGTGGTTAGCAGCGAACTGAGACCCATACAAATTTTCATTTTTCCCTTGAATTTTAGCAGGCATGATCCTCTCCTCCTTCCTATGGTTCTGTGAGATCATAAAGGACATGACCGTGTACTTTTTTGTAGCCTTCTTGTTGGCATAATTCTAGGAACATTGAATAAATAGGTCAACAGATGGATGGATGCATAAATGAAGTGCTGGAAAGTAGTGAAGAAAGAAGCTCTTTCTACTACCCTCCTCTGAGTTCCTCTGGCGTGTCTCAGACTAAATTCCTTTTGTTACTTCAAGCTAGGAGAAAAATGAGCACAAACATCTTATTTCATCTACCAACAGATATGGACTAGGTTTTCTGTTAAGTACCATAGGGGTTGTAAGTAATTTAAAAAATTCATTTTTGGGGTGCCTGGGTGGCTCAGCCAGTTAAATGTCTAACTCTTGACTTCAGCTCAGGTCATGATCTCATGGTTCATAAGTTTGAGCCTCACAGCAGGCTCCGTGCTGACAGTGAGGAGCCTGCTTGGGATTCTCTCTCTCTCTCTCTCTCTCTCTCTCTCTCTCTCTCAAAATAAATAAATAAAATCTTTTAAAAAAGGAAAAAAACTTCATTTTCCCCTCTCAAATAACTTACCATATAATTAGGAAGACAGGTCAATAATACATGAGGAATTCAACAATAAAAGATGAAGACCATAGCACGAGACAGCAGTAATGAAAATGTTATGGGATGGTGTATCATTAATTGCCAATAGAGTATAAACAAGAAGACGATTCATTCGGAAGAGAGTGAAGCTTTAGCTTTTAGAGTGGGCCTTCTTTCTACACCTGCTACCATTTATATAGATATGAAAACTTTCCACAAAGGAATTGCACCTTTTAAAATAAATTCTCTCTACCTTCCTATTTCCACCTCCTCCCTGCCCTCTCTACCTTTCTAGGCACATATTGAGTGGAATCCTGGAAATAATTACCTCCTTGTGCTCTAGGTTTCAGGCTCTAACTCTGTGTCTTTCCCAAGGAACTCCAAATGTGAACCACTGTTAAATCAGAGGCCAGGTAGCTGTGCTGTGTACAAGATAATTACACAGGAAGGTGCAGACATAAATGGTGACTGCTTAGGAGTGCCCATTTTTTGGTCTGGCTACATCAGTCATTCATAACAAATTGTAGAAGTTGTTTTTTTCCATCCGATTTTGTTAACTAGAATGGGACCTATCGTGAAGAATCTTTGATTCTTTTTGTACACATTATACATTCAGCCTGGGGGTCTTGGTTAGGAGCTGGGGTCAAGTCCAAAGACAGTCTAGCCAGTTTGAATTCTGGCTCTGCCATTTTCTAGCCATGTGTCTTTAATCTTGTCAAGCTGTAAAATGGACACTGTAAAAGGACTTACCCTACAAGCTTATTGTGAACACTAAAAAAGAGCATGCACATGAGGGCTTAGCACAGTACCTGGCATAGAGGCAGCTCTCAGTGAATTTTAGCTATCATTATTACAGTAGCCCAAACCTCTTTGGCTGCCTCAGTTGTGTGTGTGAGTATATTTCTTCATGTCCCTCTACTCTTTCCCACCACAATTTCATAAAGAAAATCTGGGATTGGGTAGAAGAGTGCCTTGAAATTGTCCTTTTGCATAGAGACCTTCATGAGAACAAGCCGATGTGAGTCCTTCACAGCCAACTGTAGCACAATGCCTGCTGATTTAAGCTCAACTTGGTTAGTCTGACTTGCTGGTGGAACGTGGATGCCATTAGGAGTAACCTTGGAGACAGGAGTCAGAGTCTGAAGTGTCAATATTGCAGGGTGAGCATCATGCAGTGGAAGGAGGATAGCTTCCAGATCACTGCTGGGTCACCACAACCGAGCAACAGAAAGTGGGCCATGCTTACATACCCCTGACCTTCTTTTCTTTCTTTCATTCTTCCTTCCTTCCCTCCTTCCTTCCTTCCTTCCTTCCCTTTCTTTCCTTCAAGTTTATTCCTTTTTGAAAGAGAGAGAGAGAGAGAGAGAGAGAGAGAGAACTTGAGCAGGGGAGGGGCAGGGAGAGAGGGAGACAGACACAGGACCTGAAGCAGGCTCCAGGCTCCGAGCCGTCTACACAGAGCCCGATGCTGGACTTGAATTCACAAACCGTGAGATCACGACCTCAGCGGAAGTTCAACCGACTGACTAGACCAAGCTTTCCTCCCGACCTTGTTTCATCTCATGGGGCTCTGGTTAGTGAAGGGGGCCTTTCTTTTTCCTCCCTGCTCTTGCCAATCCAGGGTCATAGCAGTTGTCTAGAAAGATTACTCTGTTGTGTCAGTAATCAGCAGCCTGAATGGTCTCATCTCAATAAGATTAGAAAAAAATTCCCAGCCGCACTCTGGTCCGCAGCAGAGTGCTCTAATCGGGAAAACAATTTCCACCTGGGCAAAACTGCGCTCGGGACAACAAACGCGATGTCGTTTTCCCGCAATTAGAGATGGTGGCTCTCCTTTCTCTGTGCATGTTAAATTGTGTGTGTACAGCATAGGGCAGAAACACTGAGTGCGGAGGACAAAGAGACCTGAGAACCTGCTTTTAATTAGCTTCTCCTCTGACACTGCTTGTCTCTCCCCCGGTCCACCCATCCTGGGCCCTCTAATCATTTCTTACCATAGGCAATGAACATATGTCCCTCTGCTCAGCTAACAGGCACCTGTCTGCATAAGGAGGCAGATCAACCCCCAACTCCTCCCTCCCTGCCGATGTAGATGTCGAAGCTTCGAATTTCAATTCGGCCCCTGGGTCTGAGGCCCAATTTTGAACAAGTTGGCATGGGGTGGGTTCTGGTGGTGTACTTTTTAATTGCATTATCCTGGGTGATGAAACTCTTTTCATTCTTCATGCATAAAGCGTATGCTGCACAGGGCACACGCTTCCCACCGTGACTTTGAGCCCGGGCCCAGTTCCCTCCCAGGGCCACTTTGTCAGCTGTTCTAAGATCTTTTGTCATCTCAGTGCTATTAATTGCCCTTGAGCAGCACCAGGCTTTTTAATTCAGGTTTTCCTAGAACAGCAGGAGGGAAAATGGAATGATTGTAAAAGGGAGTTGATGTTAATTGCTAATGTAGGTGCACATTTCCTTGTTGTTTAAGATAGTCCTTTACATCTTGTAGTCTGGAAATAAAGAAGCAGAGACTGGGTAAAGAGTCACAGTCCTGAGACCTTCTTGAGAAGCCATAGGAGGAGGAATGAATGGGCTTTCTTTTGTTTCCTTGTTTTATTGAGTCTAATTGTCCCACAATCAAGGTATCCAAAAGATCTTATGTGAGTCCAAAATACAAAAGATGCCTGTGAGGGCCACACTGTGCGTGCCCTGATTCAGAGACTCAGAGGGAAAAAGAAACAGAAATTTAACCGGAGCAATATAAAGGAAATTTTATACAGGCTCCTTAGGAGATTTAAAATCCTAGCCATACTGCTGACAGCAGGTGAAACAATTATGAAAGAAGAGAACCTACTGTTTGGGGAGTTTGGAATAGAGTCAAAGGATCAGGCCCTTGACACAGACTTTAAAAGAGTCGGGATAGAGTTTTAGCAGCAACAGGTGAGTTCGTCTACCATCTTGATACTAAGGGAAGGAAGTTGTTTCGTTTTTTTTAGACAGTTGTCATTTTGACCAGTTCCACCTTTGAAATGGTGTTTTAATTATGTCCATAATTGTATCCTAACATTATTTTTTTTGGATAAAACATTCTTTTAGGCAATGTTTTAAAAAAATACCTTTGTTTTGTGGTAGATGAATATTTCTCTTTCCTTAAACAGTAGCAATAAAAAAACAAAAAACAAAAAGCCAAAGGTATGTGGCTTTTCATACTCCCTGAACTCCCATTCTGGGCTTCACCCATGTCCCACCCTCACTTTCACCCTCAAATGAGAAGGCAGAAGCCCCACAAGTACTCTGTGGCTTCTTGCCGCCATTTTGGAGGTCACGGTGTTTCCTCTGAGAAACCTTTCAGAACTCCAGTCTGAGGCTGCAGCCAGCGCTGTGGGAGGTTGGGCCCCACTGTGGAGACCAAGGAAATGATGAGCCAGCTTGCTGTAGTTACACTAAGAAGCCTTTCAGAATGATTGCAAGTGACAAACAGGTGTGTGGATAGCAAGTCCACTAGGTTGACCATTTAAATCACTCTCCTCCCTGAGGGCTCTTACAGCTGAACTTCAGGAGGGAAACACATCTGCAGAGTGGCAGGAACCCCTTTGTGGCAGATTCACAGTCACACCTAAAAGTCTGAAGAGCAAAGAGCCAAGACCTCACAGAGGACCCAAGGGGACACAACTCGAGATCCTCCAAGTGAAGGTTCTTCTGATGCGTGCGCAAGTGCTCCCAAGCCGATCCCTGTGATGATAGACATCCTCACTGAGGTCAGATTTGAGGGTCAACACCTTATCCAAAAAATGTCCTGGCACCAAGGCATGATATCCTCTCCCAATCTGGTTCTCCAGTGTTGTTAAAGACCTGCTTATGTCACAATTGCTTAGAATTCCCAAGAAATGGGGAACCCAAGGAGTTATTTCTTTTTTCCATTTTTCTGGCATTGTTAAAATCTTACAAATTGTCCCACACATTGGATGCCTACTCTGCAGAGGCACAGCTCTCTGGTATTGTAGGAAATATATAAATGTAAGGTGTCTCTTAGAACACTGTGTACCACTCAAAGTCAGAGGGGTTCGCACCCTTGTTTTCAGCCCAGCAAGTTACTTGTTGAAGGCATGTTACTTCTGGTCACTGTATTCCCTTTCCAAACTAGGTGGGAAGACCTTACACATCACTATGTGCATGGGAACCCTGAGAAACGGTTCATTCCTCGGAAAGTCAGTCGACAAGCTGAGGATAACAATGGTTCTGCCATTCATTAAGAGCCCTCTAAAGAGCCACCAACAGGTCCCAACTGCAGATAGCCATTCAGCTGTGTGGTGGGGATTCACTGGAACCCCAAGATCCTACCTTGATGACAGTTGTGGCTATGGCATAATGATAAGAACCTGGTCATGGGAGTGAGGTAGAACTTAGCCTCTTTCTTTCTTTTTCTTTCTTTTTTTCTTTCTTTCTTTCTTTCTTTCTTTCTTTCATTTTATTTTGAGAGAGACAGAGCACAAGTGGGCAAGGAGCAGAGAGAGAGGGAGAGAGAGAATACCAAGCAGGCTCTGCACAATCAGCATAGAGCCCTAGGCAGGGCTTGAACCCACAAACCGTGAGATCGTCACCTGAGCTGAAACCAAGAGTCGGATGCTTAACTGACTAAGCCACCCAGGTGCCCAGAGCTTAGCCACTTTCTTACTGGGTGGCTCTAGGCAACTTATGTAACCACTCTGTCTCAGTTTCCTCAGCAGTGTAATGGGAAGGATGACACCTGCATGGTGGGGCTGATTTAGAGATTGAAGTAAGGTTAATGCATGTAGAATTGTGCCTGGCACTTAATAGGTGCTCAGTAGATGCGGCTCAGGAGTGTATTACTGGATGATCTGTGTCAGGACATTGTAACATCCTAGGCATAGTGTTATATATAAAATTCAAGTGTCGCTCCGGAGAGTGGGAGGGAACACTTGTCATAATTGCACAAGGTCAAAGTCATGGATGGGACAGTCCCAGATTTAGGTCATCATCTCTAAAACCATGTCCTACTCTTTCAACATGGGTCTTGCCTGGTGCTTTTAGGAGTGTTTCCCGTTTTGAAGGAGGGGCTGCTTTCAGCATGACCTCCCCTACCTGGGCTTAGATGGGTCTGATTAAAATCCATCCACTCTCCATCCTTCTCCCTTGGACCTCACCTACAAAAGCCCAGCTAAGCTGGCTAGCTGACAGACCAGCAAGCTTTAAATGCTATAGTGCCCTGTAGCTAACGCAAATGGCAAAACCACTCCTAGTGTCGGGCCACTGGGCTCCTTTCATCGAGATAAGGCTCCTTCAGTGGAGAATTCTAGCCACAGTCATGATCCTGGATGCCCAAACACGCCATCCCCTTTCCATCAGCCCACGGCTGTGACAGCACTTAAAGCTGCAAGTGACAAAGACACTTCACAGGGGGATCGATGTCAGGTTAGAGCAGAGCCACTTGAGAGCAGACAGGAACAAAGATGCTCTGGTGTTCAGAAACTGCTCCGCCCTCCACCAAAAGGTGAGAGAACATTGTGCTCATAGAAGTTTCCATACCTGCCCACCTGCCCCACGTGCTTTTCACTGGAAAAAGAGTCTGCAGTTTGATTTAGTCTTCATTGTTCCCAGTGATAGCCATTCCAAATTTACTGTTTATGAAGTGAAGAAGGAGATATGCTTAGAGACTTAGAAAAAGTAAATTTAAATCAAACCATATGATTTAAACTTGAAATTGTTGGATTAGTAGAGAGTTTGTAAAATCTACTGTTCCATTCCCTTTCTTCCAGAAATAGAGCCATCCATAACTTTTCTTGGTCTGCACATTGCATTTTCTTCCCTGTGCTTGGTGTTCCTTCAACTCAAAAATGAGAGTTAATAATTCCTGCCTTACCTGCCTCGTGGGATTTTCTGTGCTGATTGATGGCCATAAAATAACATAAATAATCTATGTTTAGATGGTGCTTTAAAGTTTATAAGGAAAGCGCTTTTTCATTCAATCCTCACAATGACCCAGTGAGGTGGGCAGTCTGGGTTATGGTACATAAATGTGGGGTCGAGGGTACTAAACAGTGTAAGAAGCAAAGCACTGTGCTCACCGATGGCGTGAATGTCACGAATAATGACCAGGAGTGTCCCAGTGTCTGGTTCTTTCAGGAAGGGTGAGAGCAAGGAGTGGCTCACCAGCCCCTGAGTGCTTTTCCTGCTACTGCAGGGCATCCCCAGCTCCGATGTACAGGGGGGACAACGGAGCTGTGTTAGGGTTGGTTGGGGAAGATGTGGACTCAGCTCCATTTGCTTGCAGCCACAATCTCTGTTGTGAGCTCTGTCCGTATCACAGCCCTCCCCAAGAGAGGGCATGAAGGGATGCAGTGGGATCCTTTCTACTTGTGTGTGGATTCACTGCTGCCTACCTGGTGGGCTCAGTGCAGCCCACAGTGAGAATTCAGTGGTCAGGTGCATCTGTGGCCCCCCACACAGTGTGAAAACTCACTTCCAGTATTAGTCTGGAGAACCAGCAGAAATGCTAGCTCTCCTTCCTGGCAGGCTCGGGCCAGTGATTCGCACCCAGGAGGCAGTGAGGTGGCATCAACACTGCCTCTTCAATATCTGACTGACTTCAAAGATTAAGCTTCTGAAAGTAACTGGATTTTGCCAGCAATCACTTGAGTTTTAGATTACATTTCCAATCTAGAATTCCACTCCTTCATTAATGTCAGCCCTAGCACCCTGGAGTCACTATTCCTTTAGACGTCAGATGTCACTTTTTGCAGGAGTCTTTGTGGTGTTCTCCGAGTCTCCCATGGCACCCCCTGGAGTCACCCTTTCTATTTCAGATGCCTCGCACATAGTTAGTACATAATTTTAGAATAAGTTGGTGTCTAATGAATTAATTGAAGCAGCAGAGAGAGGAATGGAAGTAGAACTGAACACGTTGCGGGCTTGCATGTAACACCATTGGTCATCTGTCCATTCTGATTTCCTGTATTTGCCAGAATCAACATGGTTAAAACTCGTCCCTCAGCCTCCAGGTTATCCCTGCTTCATACTATCTCTACACTACAAAACTATCATCCCTCAACCAGCCAACTTGAAAGACAATTTTTAAAGGGGGTTGAGAGGGTACATGAGAGTTTGTTTTATAAAGTTTTTACTTGAGGAAAAAAAGTGAAAGTGATCACAGAAAAACGAACTCACGTTTTCTAATGCTCACTACCCGATTTCTCTGGGCCCATGAGCACAGAGCTGTGTCCGCTGTCTTTGCTAACTGGGGCCTGTGGCTCACACTGACAATCAGGCTACTTAAGCTGAGGTGGCTGCTGAAGGGCACGAGTGGATGCTGGGCTGTCAGGACACAATGCAGACGTTCCAGGCATGACCCTCTATCACCCAGCGCCCAATATTAATGAGTGATCTCCTGGATTGATAACCACTGTCTGCTGCTATGCATTCCTAACACTCATATTGTATCACATTTCAGTTATTTTAGACAAGTCCCACTTTGCATGATTGATCAGTATTTTTACTTTCATGAGGTTTAGGTAGGTGGGGAAAAAGCCACAGCAAAAGAGCATGACAGGAAGTTTCTTTGTAAAGAGTCATGTATTACCTTCGGGTTATGGTTTCTTAAAACCCAAATTTCTTAAGTGTTCTGAGATTAAAAGCTTCCTATTTGCCACAAAGTTGAAGGATGATGATTTAGCTGGTGTTATTTTACAAGCACGATTTTACATTTGGCCGTCTACAGATTAATGAGTCTTTAATTTTCACTGGGGAAGGTCATTATGAGAGAAGTAGATTCTGAATCCTGACAGAACTCATTTGGGAAGTGAAACTGAGGAATTGTACTTAAAATGTGCAGCCTACCTCTTCCCCCAAAAATGTTCTCTGGTGGTGTGGGAGGGAGGCGACTGGCGGAGTCATCCTGGTCTGCAAGTTATATTAGGCTGCTTCTAGATCACTTGAGAAAAACGGAGGAAAAAAGAAGGGTGTTATCATAACCTATAAACTTTTCCCTTTATTTCCTTGGCTTTCTCTCCCAATAAATTGAGATAGAAAGGAACTTTGAATTCAGTTAACCCAACCATAATACCTTATTAATTTTATAATCAAAGTTACCATTTACAGAACACTTATTATGTGTGTCATAATATGAGCAGCACAGCAAGCTAAGTACTATTATCATCTCTACAGATAAGCAACTGCAGCTCAGAGGTGGGGTAAGGTACCCTCCTGAGGTCACACAGCTTGATATGTGGCAGAGCCAGGATGGATGCTGAGGGCTGTCTGATACTAAAGACAACACTGTGCACACCTACACCTTTTCTCTCTTATTTAGAGAATAAGGGGAATCACGTCCACAGGTATTGAAGGACTTTTTCTAAGTCACACATCATGTTAGTGGCAGTGCTGTGACATAAACACAGGTCTCTGGATCCAAGGCTGTCATTCTGCTATAGCACCAAAGCATCATAACCTGACATAGCAACCATGCAGCTATCCAACTTCCATATTCTGAGCAGCTTCCAATTTTCTGTAATTTTTAAAAAAAATTTTTGAAGTTTATTTATTTTGAGAGAGAGCATGTATGCATGCGTGCCTGTGTGAGCCAGAATGAGAGAGGGCCAAAGAGCCATGGAGAGAGACAATCCCAAGCAGGTTCCGTCCTGTCAGCTTAGAGCCCAATGTGGGGCTCAATCCCACGAACCATGAGATTGTGACCTGCGCCAAAATGAAGAATCAGATACTTACCCAACTGAGTCACCCAGGTGCCCTTTCCTATAATTTTAAAATTTTTAGTAAGAATTCTTTTTATTCTATACCCAAATAATGTGTTTTTATAGATTTCTCTTCATTCTACCAATAAATCCATAACTTAGAAGCCGACTTTTTTAGATCATGTATCTTAGTTTCTGGTTGGAAAATATGACCACTCTCCAGAGTTGCCCCACATATAGGTTTGGGACAAGAGTGTGTGTGATGGATGACTAAGCTACCTCAAGAGTTATCAGAGCAGGCAGCACTGAGGTAGCAGATGGATGCTAAGGGACTCTGAAGACTGACTCAATGTATTCCATCCCATCCATCCACTGTTCTGCTTGACAAGTCTGAAATTTCTGGCCTTGGAGTCACTTCTTTGGATTAAGGTATCATATCATCAATTAAGATAGATATATGCTATGGTCTATTGTCTGTAAATATTGAACTTGATTGCAATGAACCTGATGGCCAGTTGTCTGGGGAAAAGTCGAGATACGGGGGAGGTAGTTTTTGGTGTAAGAAACAGAATTCAGGAAAGACTCAAGGCAGAGGAACTCAATGCCTGGTAAAAGGTCAGTCCAGGTATAATAATGCCCAGTGGGGCACTTGGAGTTGAGGCAAGCAAATTTAGGAGAAACAGAATTTGTCAGGAAAAATGGTAATGATTCTCTTGCTACCTAGAGTACTTTTAGGAAACATTCATAAGTAGCTTGTATAGTTGGTGGATGACATAGTACCGAATACTCAAGACAGAGAACCAGAGACAGGGTAGAGGATTCTAAAAGAAGCCATAGGGGGGCTTGAAGACAAACCTTGCTAATAGGTTCATGCAATCCTGACACTGACCTCAGGTTATGGCTCCTTGAAAGAGCAACTAGGTGCGTATCACATATGCCCCAGAAGAATTCAGGCCACATGGCTTCAGTGTGAGAGTGAGAGTGGGCATGGAGCCACTGACCCTCAGTGTCTATACAAAATAATCAATTCCCTGGGCCTCCTCCCTCATCTACCCAGACTCCTCCCTCATCTACCAAGCAGAGATAGCTGCCATGGAATTCTGCAACACTCTCTTCACAGCTTGCCCTGGCATTGCCACACTGTTCAGTGTTTACCTAGAAGGGCTGGCAGGCACTTCAGAAGGAAGCAGGTGAAGAAAGATCCATCTCTACCACCACATCCATCCTTCACCTGAGATTCAATCCACCACACAACACACCACCCTGCATTCCCATCAGGTCAGTTTTCATTACTTGTTTTTAGAAAAAAAAATTTTAACGTTTATTTATTTTTGAGACAGAGAGAGACAGAGCATGAACGGGGGAAGGTCAGAGAGAGGGAGACACGGAATCTGAAACAGGCTCCAGGCTCCGAGCTGTCAGCACAGAGCCCGACGCGGGGCTCAAACTCACGGACTGTGAGATCATGACCTGAGCCGAAGTCGGCCGCTCAACCGACTCAGCCACCCAGGCGCCCCAGTTTTCATTACTTCTAAGATGTGGATGAACACAGTTCAAGCCAGAAATTAGGCCCCAAGGGTGCCTTGCTGTTAAATTGGTTGGATAAGTGGCAAGTGCAGCAAATCAGCCCTCAGTGAATTTAGAATTTCAGAATCATGGTGATTATCCCTTGATGGGAGGAGAGGGAGAGGATGAGACAGGATACCAAGTAACCTATCCCTGACCTCCTATTGTTGAGTAATCAAGGCCAATCACAGACTCTTGGTGTGCAGAAGAAGGCTTTGCTAATCACAGTGTGCAGAAAATTATATTTTGGCTAAGGAGAACCTCTTTAGTACACACTTTGCCTGTTGTGTGGGCTCGAGAGGAAATTATGTAATAAGAAGAGGTGTTGCTCACAGGAAGTGAAGTGGCAGTCTCTGAACCCTGCGCCCTCCCACTTCAGACTCCAGGAAACCAATTCTACTGTCCTGGGGCAGGTGGCCGCACAAGTGCCCCCTGCCTCCAGTGTGCCTGACCAGTTGGCCTTCATGTGGCCACGCTGCTTGATATTTGCCCCTTTGGAAACCATTATATGGTTAGGTTCTCCTAATGGCTCACATTTCACCTGGTAAAAGTTTATCCAGGAGCATTTTCCTGAACCTGAGTTTTAGTCTCAAGCCAGGACTATTTCTAGGGTCCAAAGGGTGTGTGCCCATCTGAGAATTTGGTTGCTTCCTTTAACAGCAACAAGCAAAACTCCCAACTCTGTAGGAGGATTTGCCCCCAGAAGATGACAGATTCTGGGCAACTCCTTCTTCTACTTTCTGGATCACTGCTAGTGGTTCCCCACTGCCCCTGTTACACAGGCTCAGAACATTCAAAACAAGTTTAATAGTACCCAATTTCAATAAAGATAATTACAAAAGGCTTTTTTTTGGCTGAAAAGAACATCAATAAAAATTAACAAATATAAGATGACATTTTGGGGGTGCCTGGGTAGCTCAGTCAGTTAAGCATCTGACTCTTGATTTTGGTTCAGGTCATGATCTCACGGTTCATGAGTTAGAGACCCGCATTGGGATTCCAGTCTCCCTCTCTCTCTCTCTGCCCCTTCCCCACTTGTGCTATCTCTTTCTCAAAATAAATAAATAAATGTAAAAAAGGATGACATTTTGAAGTCAAACATCTTATGAAAGTAAATACCATACTCTTTTTTTTTTAAGATAGTCCATGCTTTGGAAGACTCCCTGTTTAAATTTTTTTCTTAATGTTTATTTATTTTTGAAAGAGAGAGACAGAGCAGAAGCAGGGAAGGGGCAGAGAGAGCTGGAGACACAGAATCCGAAGCAGGCTCCAAGCTCTGAGCTGTCTGCATGGAGCCCGATGCGGGGCTTGAACTCACAAGCCATGAGATGATGACCTGAGCCAAAGTCAGACACTTAACCGACTGAGTCATGAAAACGTCCCTGGAAGCCTCCCTGTTGAGATGATTGAGATGGGGTGGTTCTCATTAGCAGCAGTGTAAACACAGACATGGAGAGAGAAAGGATTAGGTAGCTTTCTTTAAGCTATCTCTCCTTTGAGTGGGAGGTTGGCCTGAAGTGAGGAGAGAATATCATTAAGAAAGAAACAAAAGAGCTGGAAACCAGCACTAGCAACAGACTCACACTGCCACCTCCTTCCTTGCTGGCATCTCTCTCCAGCCCTATGTGAGACAAGTGTGTCCAGGACTTCCGTGGGAAAGCACAATGCCCAATCCTGATGATCTCTGAGCATTCCCTGAGTAAGGATGTCATTAACGCCCAACTCTTGGCCTTTCTCTCTCTAACCCTTCACTTATTCTTCCATAGAGATGAGCACTGAATTACTGAGAACAAGACAAACATGTTTGAACCTCGGGGTTTTTTTTTTCTTTTTTTTAAATTTTTTTTAATATTTATTTATTTTTGAGACAGAGAGAGACAGAGCATGAACAGGGGAGGGGCAGAGAGAGAGGGAGACACAGAATCTGAAGCAGGCTCCAGGCTCCGAGCTGTCAGCACAGAGCCTGACGCGGGGCTCGAACTCACAGACCATGAGATCATGACCTGAGCCGAAGTCAGATGCTTAACCGACTGAACATCGGTTTTATAGGTTGCATGGGGGCACTGGGTTAAGAATTCACGACATGCCTCCAAGATCCCAGATTAATTTGGAAGTTTCTCCATGCCAAGTGTCATGTGGCAGATTTCTTTGTAAGAATCTCCCAAAATTCATTCTTTTGTTTTGCAAAAGTACTGTTTTGGGATAGCTTAACTTTTCTCTTTTGTGTTTCTGTGTTTTCTTTCAACATGAGGCAGCCTAGGCCCAGGGAAGAAGCGAAGCATCCCAGTTCAGCAGAGGTGCCCGGGTAGTGCTCCAAGGCTCTCAGCTTCCTACTGAGTTGAGAGCTGGTAGTTGGCTGAGGGGGCTGGGAGACATGCAGGCTGGGCCAGGGGATGTATGGAAGATGGGTTAGGCACTTCCAGTGTCTGTGGTACCATGGATTATTGAGAAAAGGCCAAATTTCCCAGGTCCTGACCAAGCTAGGAACAGTTCACAAGTTCATCTGCATGGTGACCAGGAAGGCTGCTTGAGCCTGGATCCCCACTGCCAGCCAGAGCAGAATCAGCTCCAGATCGGGGCCTCACTTATTCCTCCAGTGGCACAACTCAGGGCAGCCTCATCCTGTGCCCTGAGTAACATCTCAGAGATGAGCCAGCAGACAGGGGAACAACTTGAAGAACTGAGCATTTCTACCAAAATGACTAGTTAAATCTCAAAAGAGAGTGTCAATTATGGTTTCCATCCAAAATTTAAATCTAACTAAGGCATTCCTCTCTACTACCTATCAGATGGGCCCCCAGCTCATAAGAGAGAGAAGGTCAGTTGTAGATTCAATAAAGAATCTCTACCTTCTTTCTACTTCCAAGTTGTAATGAGTGATTTGAGGGATCACACTCTCATTCCTTCACTTACTGATTTCAACAAGTATTAAACACCTGCTACCTGCTAAAAATTGTTGGTGCTGATTGAAGTTGTGAGGGGTGACAGATATTTTGGTCTGGGGGGGCAGTGGCTGTCCAGACCTACTGTCATTATAGAGTGATCTTCAAATAAGATTATTATTATATCCTATGCTGGGAAGGGTGGGCTCTGCTCCAAAGGTGTGTATTTTAAATAGCTGACTGTTTCTAAAGCACTACCCTGGTAAAATAGTGTTTATTCCACTTAGAATAACTGGCTTGAGGCTATTGCTACTGACAACATTTCCTGCAGTTGGATGGAGAGAAAGAAAGAAGCATGGAGCCCAACAGTTGGCCCAAATATTTGTTTAGTCATGTCTTCAAGTCAAAAATATCCTTACAAAACCATTTCTCAAGGTAATGGAAGAATCAGGTAGATTAGGGAGACCTAATCAGGTGTTCAGGTTTTCTAAACCCCATTATAAAATTGATGAATCCTGCGCACAAGAGAAATTACAAAATGTGTCACTCTGATAATTGGTACAAGAGGAAATACAAATAACAAACACAGGGAATTAATTTATATTTTCACAAGTATAACAAAAAAAAGTACTTACTAAAGCAAACGTGAAGAACTATTGTCATTGGAATTAGCAAAACAAATGCATCAAAATTTACTTTACAATGTTTTATACATTTATTGCTATGTTATTGCTGGTTTTGTAAATTGGTATAAACTTTTTGGGGGAAAGCAGTATGAGAAAGAATAGAGAACAAAGATGGTCATAAATTTTGGCCTAGTGATTTCATTCCTAAGACTTTATCCTAAGAAAATAATTCAGGAGAAGCAAGAGCTCTCTGAGGTAAGGGAATCTTCTTCTTCTTCTTTTTTTTTTTTTTTTAATCTTCTGCTTTTTAAAAAATTTAAATCCAAGTTAGTTAACATATAGTGTAATAATTATTTCAGGAATAGAATTTAATGATTCATCATTCACATACAACACCCAGTGCTCAGTCCAACAAATGCCCTCCTTAATGCCCATCACCCATTTAACCCATCTCTCCAACCAATGTCCTGCCAGCAACCCTCAGTTTGTTGTCTGTATTTAATAGTCTTTTATGGCCTGTCTCCCTCTATGTTTTTATCTATTTTTGCTTCTCTTGAGGGAAGGGAATTTTCTATAACATTATCAATGTGGGGGAGAAGAAAAGGGACACAATCTGAATGACTAACATTAGGACAAAGTGGGTATGTTTCACAGTGAATTGGCAGGCAGTCTCAGAGAGAAATAGTTATGGAAACAATTGAAGAATGTGATGAGGCAGCATTAAAAGAAAAAACACAGTTAAAAATGATGCTATGGTTGCTTATGATGCTATGGTTGACCATGTATAAATAAGCAAAAATGGTAGCAGTAGCATTGAGATGGCATAATTATGATATTTTCCAACATTTTTAACTTTGTTACACTTTGTTTTTTTTTGTTTTGTTTAAAAAAAATTTTAATGTGTATTTATTTTTGAGAGAGAGAGACAGACAAAAAGACAGAGAGCGAATGGGGTAGGGGCAGAGAGAGAGGGAGGCACAGAATCTGAAGCAGGCTTCAGGCTCTGAGCTGCCAGCACAGAGCCCGACGTGGGGCTCAAACCTATGAACTGCGAGGTCATGACCTAAGCTGAAGTTGAGCTCATGACGCTTAACCAACTGAAGCACGCAGGTGCCCCTGTTTCACCTCACTTAATTTTTAATGAAAAAGCATTCACATGAAATCTAAGGTCTCCAACAAATAGAACATGGTCGTGCAGGGTCTCAAATGTTAAAAATAAGCCATCATGTGAGTGAGTGATAGCTGTACTTCAGGGACTGGGAAATGGCTTTTAACCAAGATCTATAATGAGTATGCTGAGTGGTTTGAGGTGTGTCAGAATGGAAGCAGCACATAGAGAAAAGTCATTTCTTCTTCCAGGAACCACATTAGCCATCTCTGTATCACTCAGCACATCGGACACAGCCCCGGGCTTCCCAGAACTCCAGCATCCTGGTGGAAATACTCTATAGAAAGCATGGAAAAGCCAAACCAACAAAGCCAGACTGAAAGGTTTTTAATTAGATCAAAAGGGTTGAGTGTGGTCTGGGTTTCACATGAAACATATTCTTTTTCATCTATTTTCTCACTCAAATACTATTGTGTGAGTAATCTCCAGGATCCACTCAGCCTGGTTTATTTAATTTAATATTATTTTGTTACTTTACTTTATGTCTTATGATACAAATGCGACTCTTTATAAGACTTACAGATTATTTCCTGGGCGTCTGAAAAGGAATCTGTCAGGGTCCTTCACCTAAAGGACTCACACACACAACACACATTCACACACACACAAAAATCCTCATTTTTTTTTCATTCAGGTAAAGAAAGACAAAGAACTGAAAGGGCCAGGAAGCTGGACCACCATTTTGCTTATGATCAGCAGTTTTGATTCCGAGGAGAGAGACAGCACAAACCAGCCATGCAGCAAGGCAGTGTGCAGCCAGGATTTATATGGCTCCAATTTCCTCAGGAGGACCCCCTGGTGTGACCTCTCTGCTGTCCACAAGAAACACAGGAACCCTGGTGCCACTGCTTTAATAATTAGATGCTACCCAAGCCCTCTGATTTTGTGTTATGAAACCTTTCTTCCATGAAAGGAGGGTTTTCCCTGGCAACCCCCTGAGCCTTTGGGACCTCAGGTGACTTCTGTACCCGGGTGGATGTTGTACAGCTTCACCTCCTGCAAGTTGCCTCGTCCCTTTAAGAGCACATGTGGGCCGGGGGGAAAGAAATTTGCTCCCTTTGAGCTCAAGCTCATTTGTTCAAATGAACAATTCTTCTTCCGAGAGCTTTTCTCTGCATCTTTGTTACTAAATAATGGGCATGGAATCTAATGAAGTTATCACATTTGATGTATCAATGAGGACATTGAAAGTAGACTAAAAATTCGTAACTACTCAACTTACACCATCTTCTATATTTTGCCTTCTGACAATCACGTGAAAACCCCAAGGATGTCAGATTTTATGCATCTATTATTAGGGCTGGGCATGATTCTTCCCGTGGAATTATCCCCTACTTGGAGGAGGGGCACTAGGAATGAAATTTCAAAATTGCATCAAAAAGATGTGAAGGGAAAGGCTGTATCAAACCTGCTGTTTGCTGTAAAACCACATTGTCTGAGTGTTTATCGAGTCTCTGAAATCCTGGCTAGACAAAGTTCCTCTTTTGCTGAAAAATCCAAAGTTTGGAAAATCATTGTCATTTTCAAGCTAATGTCCATTTTCTTAGCTCTGCAATAGAGAAAATTCCATCAGTATATATTTCCTTCTCAATTACTAACATGTTTCTTCAACAATTTTTAAAATTTAAGCTACTTTATACACTATCATAAAATTCCAATTTAATTTACATACATCAAGATAAAACGACTAGGAGTTTTTAGGGGTCATAATGTAAACAGAGAGAGGGCAGGTATGATAACGAGGGAAGGAAATTCTGGTGTTCTGGCCCTTTCCATGCAGTCTGTCTTAGATTGGTGTGTAAGAGTCTCTCATAGAGCCCAGGTTACTAAGTGAACCTTAAGACAGCTGTAATCCATGGCATCCTATGCAACTTTGCTCTTTACAAAATACTTCCTTCTCAAATTCACAGCTCTTTATCCACAGCTATGAATCCTTAGTGACTGGGAAGTGCTTCTAACACTTGAGCTTTTTTGTATCAAGACCAGAAAACATGAACAAGTACAGTGCTTTCAACCAGAGTCCCTTATGATTCTTCCATCACCACTATCAGCTATATTCGGAAAGAATTTCCTATATAGTTCTAAGTAGGATTTTTAATCTACAACAGAAATAACAATAATGACCATTAAAAAAAAAGACTGCTATCCTGTCAGTGTATTGGAATACTAAAATAATAATTGGAGTCTTTCTACTCACTCCCCTCTTGTGGAGTAAGATGTTCAAAAGCAACAGTGGTTGCTGGCAAGGGATTTTATTGGGTAGGATTTCACCATTAATGTGCTCCTATACATTTACCTCTTTCTCCAGTAGGTAACTCCACAATTTTTTCTCTGCATCTTTTATTGTCTTTTAAGGAATTGATAAGGGTCTCACTTCTAGTTTCATCTCTAAGGCCTCTTTTCTAGTTAATATATCTCTTTAGATGTTCAACAAAGCAGAATCAACCAAATTCTCTAAGGAAACATGTCAGAGTAATTGTATAAGAACAGAGAACAATATTCTTCACAGTGTTGTCTATTATTATTAGTGCATGCATAAAAATGCTTAATATTGTAATTCTGAGTGAAGTAGGATTTTGAACAAAAGTCAATTCTCTGGAGGGAGGAGAGTGGGAGAGGGAAGGAGAGGGAAACATCTCATCAGAACTTCCTAAAGACAGTATCACTGGAAAAGGCTAGAAATGAGGAATAGGGAGCAGTGCAGTAAGATTACCAGGCTTCCAACTGAAAGAGAAGTCTCCTGCTACTTATGACAAGAAAATTTTATATGCTGTCCCTCAGGGAAGGTACAGCCACTATTAAAACCACATCATCATTGAAAAAAAAAAAAAGCTATATCTTGATTAATAGAATCAGGGCCAGATGCTAACTTTCAGAAACAGATAAAGAAATCCAGCTTCTCAAACCTAATGCAATTATTCATGAGGGATGATCGTCATAATTGCACATGCCCAAGGTCCTTGGGGGTATAGTTTGAAATTACCTGCTATAAGCCGGAAATTTCTTGATAGTTTCTTGTTTTCACTTTAAAAAGCTTTGTGAATTGTGCATTATACCCCATAACATACCCAAGCTCATTTTAATATAGAAATAATGTTTTCAATTGCCACTTGTATATCCCTGGCACATTACTGGTATATAAGTGCCTCGATTTAATATACCAAGGGGAAGACATAATTTTGACCTGTGCAAAGCTCTTGGAAACCTTGTTAAAGTTTCTGATTCTACATGTCCAGGGTGGGATCCCAGGTTCCACATATCTAAAAAACTCCTGGGTTATTCCTGTATATCTGACACAAACAGCTGCACTTTGAGTATTGGAGCTATAGATCAGCAGGTTGTATGGTGTGATCTCTGACCAGCAGCTTCAGCATTTCCTGGGAACTTGTTAAAGATGTAGACCCTTAGCTCCCATTCAGATCTACTGAATCAGAAACTCTGGGGGGTGGGGCCCAGGAATCTGTGTTTTCTAATAAGCCCTCCAAGAGATTCTGATTTAGACTAATTAACCAAGGCAGTAAGAATTTAGTCAGCCAAGAGCAGAGATTATAGGCGTTTAGGTCCTTATAAACCTATAATACATAGATGGCTTCGAGATCCATGCAGATGACATAAAACCAAGAAAGGAAATTTCCTGAATCTGATTCAAGAGTCATGAATTAGAGCTGGACTCACTGCAACCAGGGTGGTCACAGGACAAATATACTGCACAGTAAAGAACCAGAGGGGATAACCAGGAAGTGTATCAGAGAGAAGATTAGGAAGAAGTCCCTAAGAGGAGATGAAAGTCTACCTGAACAATTTCATCCATATGAGCTTAGGCAGCAGGTATCTGAGTTCTACATGCAAGCCTGAGAAGTTGAGGGGGCGGGGAATATTCCTATGGAATCAATGTGCCATCAGATTGTAATTAATGTGACATACAGAACATTGATCGCTGTACATTATCAGTTGCTCCTTGGGAAAGATTTGCTTTATGTACTTTAGGGTCTTCAACAGTTTCCTAAGGAAAATTCCCAACTTTGTCCTTTCTTATCTTCTAAAGCATTTGTATGAGCTTTTGCTTTGAACAGGCAAAGAGATATATTCAAGTCGAGATATAAATAGCTATAGAGAGAGTACTAGAGGTCAGGTCTAGAGGAGCCACAGGCCCCATGCAGGTAGCAGGGGCTTATGGTGGGAGACAACTAGAAAAAGTCTAAACTAGCCTCTGGAGACAGCTGGGACGGATGCGCCCCTCCTGCCTGGAGATGCCCTCACATGGTCTCTGTATGGCTAAAGAGCTGCACTGCTGCAAGAAAAACCTGAAATTTCCTTCAGCTTGGGTCAAAGTCGAAGCTTGGAGTCCCAAAATGAACCTGGTATTGCTGCTCACAAATTATGTGTTTTCTGTAGAGATATGAGGTGTGGCTTGTGATTTTATCGCCACGCTTCATACCAGAGGGTAAGTGACAGGGTTATTGCTCCAGAGAAGGATTGCTTTTTGTTCTGCTCTTTTTGGTGTTGTATTTCCTAAATTTTTAAGGACAGCCTTTAATTCATGTCTGTATGAGCTTTGAGGGATACCTGGACACCCGTCTTTCCCCAACACCTGTCCCTACTGTCATGGCCTATGGCTCCCACTCTTCCTCCGCCCCATCTGCAGATTGTCCCCACTTCCCCTCTGGAGGGTGTCAGCTAGTCCTGGCCACCTGGCAGGACTAGACCCTGCTGCTCTGTATGAGCAGCCCTGGCATTATGAAGGGTCCCTGAGGGAGCAGGACATGGAAATCAGGTCACAGGGCTGTCATAGACCCCTATGAACTATAAGGATCAGGGCCTTCTTTTTGTCCCAGCCCTATTTCTGCTCACCATCCTCTCTCGAGGGCCCTTTATCTTCTTCACCAACTTCCCCCATACCCCCCAAAAAATACTTTTGGCAAGGAAAAGTGAGGTTAAAAACAATCGTTCTTAGAGAATCTGAAGAAAAAAAATATTTATATAGAAACATACATATAAACAGATCATGTCTATGCCCCAAGCCTGAAATGCTCCTTCAAAAGGATATAAAGATTTAAGTCAAAGAGGTTAACACCTAAGATCCAACAGGATATTCAGAATGAGTACATTCAGTAATTAGACATATACCTATTAAATTGTTGACAAGCACTAGATACAATAGTCTATGAGGAGACAAAACAGCATATATGCCCACAAGTGCACAAAGTCACTTTCTCAACAGCTGTTTCTAGTTACGTTAAGTTTTTCTACATTCTATACACTTGGTTATGTACAGAGACAAGGCCTTTAGTTATAATGAAGAACTTGAATTGAAGCATGAATCAGATACCCAGAGGAGCTGACCTGGTTTGCCAAACACAAATATTATGAAGATAAAAATTGAACCACATAATTTGTTTTATTGTTGTATTTTCAAAAGAAAACCTCATTAACCAGAATAGAATATGTTTCCTAATAATCACAATATGATGCATAACATTTATTGAACAATTACTAAGGGAAAGGCACTGAGTGAGTTGTTTTAGTATAATTCAGTCCTCACAAAGTATTATAGGGCAGAGGTGGAAACAGGATAGTAAGTACTTGAGTGTCAGTCAATTCCAATGGAATGAATGAACTGAAACCAGTTAATACTCTTTTTTTTTTAATGTTTATTCATTTATTTTGAGAGAGAGAGAAAGAGAGAGGGAGGGAGAGAGAAAGAGAGAGAGAGAGAGAGAGAATGCAAGTGGGGGAGGGGCAGAGAAAGAGGGAAAGAGAGAGACAATCCCAAGCAGGCTCTGCACAATCAATGCAGAGCACAACTCAGGGCTTAGTCTCAGGAACCATGAGCTCATGACCTGAGCTGATATTAAAAACAACTCAAGTACCCCTGAAACCAGTTAATTTTCGGTTTTGCATCACCCCATTGCATCCTCAGAATGAGTTTTTGATACATTGAGCCTAGGGTATGTGCCTATGCCTTGGCTGTGCTGTGGTGGGGAGAAGCAGGAGTTGGGAGGTGTCTCTAGGGACATGGCTGTCTTCCCAGCAGAAGGGCAGTGCTCCTGATTGGTGCCACCAAGGCTGAGGCCAATGGAAAGGAGGTAACTTCCCATAGAAAATCAGAGCAAAATGCTGGGTGCTCAGGAAAGGAAAAGTATCCACTTCAGAAACACTTCAGAAATGAGTTGTCCAAGTTCCGTAACTACAAAGTGTTCACTCTTGGACAAGAAGACAGAACATCTGAAGCTCAATGCAGGTTCTACCTGAAACTTTGAAAGGACTTTGAAATTATTGTATAGAAACTGAAAGAAAAAAAAAAGGAACATAAATGTCTTTTAGGAGACAAACTGATTAATTTCAAATGCACCAGGCCTCCTTTCCCTGGCCTCATTAAGACAGAAAATACTTTAGATCAGCCAGAATCCCAAAATGACACGCTTATGTCAAGAAAGTAATAAGTAAATAAATAATAAATGGTGAAGATTTTGAAAGGCTCATATTGATCTGGTTTTAAATCCCACTTCTGCTACATAGTACCTTGTGAGTTTGAATTATGCAGCTAGCGTGGTGCTTTTCTCTTAGTAATTGTCCAATAAATGTTATATATCATAATGTGATATTTGGAAACATATCCTGTTCAGATGAATATATCTTTTGAAAATGCAGCAGTTAAAGATGATATTTATGACTTTTGGGTAAGCAAAGATTTCTTAAAATTTCTTAAGCAGAACACATTGGCACTCACTATAAAGTAAAAGTACATAAATTGCAATACATGAAAAATTAAAATTTGCACTTATCAAAAAAATCAATAACGAGAAGGAAAGCCATGAGTGGGAGAAGGTTTTACAATACATATAAATGGCAAAGACTAGACTATTCTAGACTCAAATCTTGAATCTGTAAAGATCTTTTTATATTATTTATAGACTTCTGCAAAAAATATTACCCCAAAACTGAGTGGCCTAAAAAAACAAACACTTACTACCTTGCAGTTTCTGTGGGTCAGGAATCCAAGTATGGTTTAGCCGGGAGCCTCTGGCTCATGAAATTGCATTTCTCATGAAATTGCAGTGGAGCTGTCAGCTGGGACTGTTGTCCTCTCAAGGCTTGGTTAGGGAAGCGTCAGTTGCCAAACTCACTCATGTGGCCATTGCAGGGATCAGGTGCCTTCTGGCCTTTGCCTGTATACATCAGTGTGACATTGAACAATTCACAACATGGCAGCTGATATCCCCTAAACAAAGAGGAGATCTCTGAGACAGAGATAGAGAAAGAGAGAGAGATCCAGCAAGACAGAAGCCACCATCTTTTTATAACCTGATGTCAGAGGTGACATCTCATAACTTTTGCCATATTCTGTTCATTAGAAGTGAGTCACTAAGTTCAGTCCACACTCAAGGGAGAGCCACACAAGGGCATGAATACAGAGGTGAGGATTGTTGAAGGTTGTTTTAGAGGCTGCCTACCATACTCTTATAAGTCACTGAGAAAAGGGAAACAGCACCATAGAGAAATGGACACAGAATTAAGCACTTAAAAAAAAAAGTAAATCATCAATAAATATAGGGAAATGTGCTCATCAGTCATGAGGGAAATAAAAATTAAAACCAAGATGAAATACTTCTATTCAACCAACAGAATAGCTAATGATAAAAAGACAGAATACCCCAAGATTTGATAAGCATGTAGAAAAATTGGAATTCTCATATACTTCTGGTGGGAGTGTAAATTTGTACAACCACCTTAAGAAACAGTTTGACAGTATTTATTACAACTAAGCTATACATAGTCTATGACCCAACATCTTTACTCTTAGTTAAATGCCTAAGAAAGTTGTATATATGGGGACACCTGCATGGCTCAGTGTCTGATTCTTCATTTTGACTCAGGTCATGATCTCAGGGTTGTGGGATTGAGCCCCAGGTTGGGCTCCACGCTGAGCATGGGGCCTGCTTAGGATTCTCTCTCTCTCCCTCTCTCTCTCTCTATCTCTCTCTCTCAAATTAAAAAAAGTGTATATATGTGTATACCAAAAGACATGTATAAGAACATTCATAGCAGCTTTATTCATAATAATCAAAAAACTGGAAACTACCCAAATATCTATCAATAGAATGGATACTATAAGTTGTGATAAAAATTGATTATGATAAAGTAATGATAAGGGGATAAATTACTGCTCTGCCTTAGCAATATGAGTGGATCTCATGAAATAATTGAAAAATTTTTTTAATGTTTATTAATCTTTGAGAGACAGAGAAAGACAGAGAGAGACAGAGCATGAACAGGGGAGAGGCAGAGAGAGAGAGGGAGACACAGAATCTGAAGCAGGCTCCAGGCTCTGAGCCGTCAGCACAGAGCCCGATGCGGGGCTTGAACTCACAAACTGTGAGATCTTGACCTGAGCTGAAGTTAGCCACTCAGATGCCCTTCATGAAATAATTTTAGGCATAAGAAATAACCAGGAAAATATATATACTGTGAAATTTTATTTATATAAAACTCATAACCTTCCGAAATTAATCCATGCTGAGGAAATTTTGGAGAATAGTTACTTTTGGTAGGACTTAATGACTGTGAAGGGGCTAGTTTGGAGAATCTAGGGACCTGGTAATGTCCTATTTTGTTGACCTGGTGATAAACATCATTAACATCAAAACTCAATATACTATACATTTGTGATTCATGCAGTCTTCTGTATGTGTATTTCAATACAATTTTTACTTAAAAAATAATAAACTTTGTTTCTGCTATGCTCTTCAGAATGGTGGCTATGAGTAAAACTTACTAATAACTAATTTACTGAAATTGAAATTCTGTGTCCACTGGAGCTATGTCCTGAGTCCTAGTCCTTAAGGTCTTAAATAAATACCAAGAATTAGCTTTTAATTTAATTCCTGGAAACTAAAAAATTGCTAACATTATTGACTTTTCTGTTTCCTGTCTTTCCCAAGGAGAACATTAGAAATGTTCTTCAGTTTGGAGGACCATCCACTGATCTCCTTCCCATCTTTAATGAGTCCACAAAGCCCTGTTCCAATACCTTGGCCTTAAAATGAGGAACAGAAGAAGGAATGAAATGGAGGAAGGGCAGAGAGATAAACAAAATGCCAAAGGCAAGAAAATTGGTTAAAATGTGGAATGTGGTGTGTATGTGTATGTGTATGTGATTGTGCATGTGTGTGTATGTGATTGTGGGATCAGAAGAAACTGGAGAGGAATGTCAAAGTAAGAAAAGATGAAGGAAGTGAAAAGAACAGCCAGAAAAGGGGAAAGAGTTGAGAGCTTTATTAGCCATATATTGAAATCTCCAATTTCAAATATGCTATCCTGTTGATACCACCATTGAGAACACATATCTTGATTCTTTAGAAAATGAAGATATATTTTATTATATAAAAAGGTTTAGAAAATAAAGTCCTGGATGTGAAATAATTTGCATGTAATAAGTGATAATGGAGAAAATAAAACCATGTAAGTTTGATAAAACTTTGCTTTCTTTCTATGAAAAGGTGAGGGTGGTATAGAAGGACAGCAGGCAGCAAAGAGTACACCAAATATTTGGCCATAAGCCTCATTTTTATGGCTTCATAGAACTTATGATTTGGAATTGACCTTGAAATTCCTATAGCCTTACCCCAAATGTGAATTTCATAAATGCCAGATGGAAGAATCAGGATGGGGGTACTGGACATGCAACCTGGATAAATCCGTGCATCATGATAGGACACTTGGTCCTATGAGAGTCTATTATCTGGTCATTGTCATCAACTGCCACATTTCCTGAACCCAACATGAGACTGATTTTTCCATGAGATTTGAGGGTCCGTATTATTTTATAGCTTCAACACTACAGAATGAGAAAAACGTGTGCACGCACGTGGATGCACAGTGGGTGAGCTGTGTTCAGCACATTCAGAGGCAGTAAATATTTTTGTTTTTAAGCAACTGTAACTTACAGCTATTGAAGAGTAAATATCCCATTGGTCACACATAGAGGTTAATGCTGTGTTAGAAAGCAAACTAAAAACAACCTTCCAGGGGTGCCTGGGTGGCTCAGTCGGTTAAGCATCTGATTTGTGGTTTTGGCTCCAGTCATGATCTCATAGTTCCTAAGTGCGAGTCCGTCATTGGGCTCCACGCTGACAGCACAGAGCCTGCTTGGGATTCTCTCTCTCCCTCTCTCTTTGTCCCTCCCCTATGTGTAAATGGTCTGTCTCTCTTTCTCTCTCTCTCTCGATCTCCAAATAAATAAACTTCAAAAAAATGTTTTTTAAAGATCTTCCACCAACTCCATCACCATTGTTTCCTAACCCTCCCCACCCTCCCTTTTTATACCTACGTTCCAAGCCATGGTAACACAGCAATGATGAGGAGGAAGCTAAATTGATATCTTTACCTTTGTTCTCCTTTTTTCAACCTGGTAGAAAACTCTGTCTCAGAATGGAAGCTTTCTGCATGCATCCAGTGTAAGAAATCATTTAAAAATCTACCATAAACATGACTCTCGGTGAAAAGTATTTGCTTCTGTTTAACATTTGAAATCATTACTTTTAAATTAAAATTAATGTTTTACATTGAATAGTAGTAGGCATCATGGCAGAAAATTAATCTGTCTGGGAAGATACTAAATACTGAAATAAATCCATACATGCTGTCTGGACTGCCCTGTGTACTCTATAGCACATCTTATGCATGTTTCTTGGGAATTATACATAAATGGTTAAAAGCAATGTTTTCTTAATAAACCATCTTGTGGCAAGGACTTGCTTTCTATAGAGTGAAGAGTGTGCATGCATGAATGCTGTATTTGAATATAAACCTCAAAGACCAGACTGCTGGATTCTCAGTGGTGTATCCAGGAAATATGCAGTTGGTTGGACCTTTTCTAATACTTTCCATTTTTATCAAAAGCAAAATCAAAGCAATTTTCAGTGCAAAACCAAATTCTAAACAACACCCATGAGAATTAGCAAAGCAACATTTCATCAGAAAATCACCTGCAGAATTTAGAATACAATTTAGAATTACTAATTGGTGTGTTAAATGGATACATTCAGAAAGAGCTGAGGAGATGAGTCAACACTTCTGAAAGAACCATAATTTCAGGATTTCCTGAGAGATGGCTCCAAATTATAAGCCTACCTAACACATTAGTGCATGGATTAGAGAAGTCAGTTCACCCAGACATTTGTTGTGTGCATAATTTCAAAAAGAATAAATACTACTTTGGAAATTGCTCTGGTTCATTTTGCCAAAAGTAACACCCTTTCTGGGCACATAGCCACTAGATATTTGCCCTGCTTTCTTTGTGACTATGGAACCTTGAAACATTGTTTGCAATTTTATCAAAGGATTCATTGAGTCAGAGGATAGTCAGAGAGAACATATTAGCTATTAAAATGTAGCAAGGTGAGCCTGAGATTCCTTAGAAAAAAGTTAGCTTTCATCTTAATACAGTCTACTTTTAATTTTTCACTATTTATTCACACTTGAATCCTATCATCTCCCTACCTCAACTACCAGGCAACCATCATCTCTTTTCACCTCTATCTGCCCTACTGTAACAGCCCCTTAGATGGTCTTCTAGTCTCAATGTGGCTGAGTACAATCTGTCTTCCACCCAGTGGCCAGCATGAGCCTTCAAGAGCTGCTTAAACAGCAGAGGCTCCAAGGGCAGGAGAGGCAAATCCACACTGAGAGTAAGTATCCACCCTCTTGAAGACAAACCTCTACCCACCCAAGATGGGAAGGGTTTGATATAGTCATCACTATAGGACCTGTGGGTCCCTAAGTAAGGGTTCAACACTGGGGCTTGTTTCAGACACTCAGAGCAAGTGTATCTGAAACACGCTTCCTAAGTGGGAGTTCATGCTATTGGACTCATCAGTAGCTTGTCTGTGCCACCGTGGTTACTCTGTTCACAATCTGCAGGGTGAGTTCTGGGTGGCAGATGACAAAATCGGCCAACTGGCCAAGTCATTTTGTCTACTTAGTTATTTGGTGCCTTTTCTAGGGTGGCAGGTGCTTTCTGGTGGGCATTAATGTGTGATACAAGCATCTTCACACTCTGTGCCTATTCTGATTTGCCCATCCACATGCACCTCTCCCGGAATAGCTTGTCTCAACATCCCTGTCCTTTCCCTTCTAGGCCACTGCCCAGTAACCTGTGTGTATTCACATCTCAAGCAATGTCAGGTTCACCACTCAATGCTCTGCCCATTGGAAAATTTTGCCCTTTCTACTGCTTTTAGTCACCCAGGAATGTGGCCGTAATGCAGCCCTTGTTCATTTTTGGCTTGCACTCACATACTGATCCAACTATCTGCAAAACGACCTTGAACATCCACTGCCTCTTTGAGCAGGCTCTATGCAATAGGTATACTGGTGCAGTGGCAGTAGGGGACAGGTGGATTAACCTAGCCCTGAAATAAAATGGCAAATGGCTATTACCCTTCTCACATGAACATAAAAAGTTTCTGATCCCTTTTCCTAATTGGAATGGAAAGAACACATCTTCCAAACCAATGGCAATCTGCCACATATCTGCAGCCTTATTAACCTGCTTTATTAGTAATGTCATAATTGACATAGTAGCTGCAATAGGTTGATACCTGGTTAAGTCCTTAATATACATCATCCTCCAGAATCTATCTGGTTTCTACAAGGGCCAGACTGGTGAATGAAATTGAGATATGAGAGGAAATGCCACCTTTGCATCTTCTAGGTCATAATCTCTACCATCTACCCACAGTATCAGAGAACCCCATTTGGCCTTCTTCATTATAAAAAAATCTTACTCTGCAGACCAGGAATACAATTTAGAGTTATTCCAGCTGTTAAGTATATCAGTTCTAATTGTGCATCAGGAACTAGGGAATGATATTAGGTACATCCATGGATCCAAGGAGCCCACTGTAAGCTGGACTTTAGCTAGGACTCATTTATTTTTTACCTGATTTCCTCAGGACCCCACACTGAATGGGGACTATAATGATTTTTTGAGTCTCTGGTTATCAATGTCAACTCAGACTTAGTTCTTGAAAGTTTCTGTTGTTTTCCTTTTTCCACAGTGTATGGTCAACTGAATAAATGGCTATTGGTCCCTTTGGGGAAGAAGTAGGGGACTGTCAAAGAATATACTTTTATGATGTTACAGGATCCTATTGGGCCTGGCTACGTCTTAGGTAAAAGGGCTCCAGAACTGAAAATGGATTCAGGTGTGAGGACTGAGCAACAAATGGTGAGTTTTATTGGAGTAATTACTCTCACGCTTTTACTTTTCCATTCTTTTTTCTTCTTTGGAAATTATAGTTAGTAAGTAGTGCCTTGGTTGACTGCTGTCTAAGGCAATGGTCAGCAAAATATAGCCAAATTTACCTCTGGCCTACCACCTGTTTTTGTAAATAAAGTTTTATTGGAACATAGTCATGTTTAGGCTTTTTATTTTTGCCCCTACCATCTGCCAGGGAAGCTCAGGCATTTCTACTTTGCTAAGATTTGACCACCATTTCTTCCAGGCTTTTAAAAGCCACCTCAGAAATGACTTTGTTCCATCCACTGAGTCTTTCTTATTAGGATGATAAATCCCACATCCTGAGGAAATGTCCCGAGATCAATGAATAATTGCTTATCCAGCTTTACATTCTATCCTCCTCGATCAAATATCCTCAGAATATAATCCCAGGAGAACTTTCCTTGCTCTTGACAGTACTGGGTGATAGTTGTCTTCATTCTTTAGGTGTATAGTCTCTTTCTTGCCCTATCAGGCTCTACCCTCACCACAGCAGCATTATTCTGGTATTTAACCCTAATTATTCATCTGGCAGTAAGAAAGAAGATGGGGACAGCTCCTAAGGTTGGGGACACATATGTCTTGTGGGGAGGAGGATTCTGCAGCATCTTCCAGCCTGGCTTAAGTGTCAGCCCTTATTGGGGAAAGGTAGACTCCCGGTGCACGGTACATGCCCAGAGGGTGGGGCTGTGGGTGTTGTAAAGTCAACATCATCAGGAACATCCATCCAGGTTTCTCTGCGTTAAAGAAGTACTTTAATGTCTTGGAGCTCTACCATTCTCAAAATTAAGTCTTAGCTTTGTCTTTTGGTTATGCCTGCCCTTCAGCTATAGGTAATAAGGACCTCTTTATATACTACCACCATTACCACTGGAAGCTCTATGGTTCTCACACTTGGCTATTAAGTGCATGTTAACAGCTCTCAGTCTCTCATTAATCTTTTCAGGGAGTCCATACACCTAGTGTCAACCAACCAATCGGGCTGTCTTTGTAGGCACTGTTCTCCTACTTCCAAATGCTATATCGTTATACCTAACACAGCATTTGCCTCCATAGGGACATTTTCGAGGGTCACCATCAGTGAAATATTTAGCAACTGACCTGCATCTTATGCTAGGGAGCAGACATGTGTGCTCTATGCCAAAGAGTAGCTGAGCTAATTCTCTGCCTTCATCTTGCTGTCTGTTTTCTCAGACCACTCTTGGTACCACTTGTGTTAATCCAGACCTTCTGAGAAACAGACATTAAAACAGGGTTAAAAAATGCAAGGATTTTATTGAGGAAGGAGTCTGTGAGAAAAGGATTGGGGAGAGAGCTAGAAAAGCCTGGGAAATATGTCAAACTCCGAGGCAAGAGTGAACCCAAGTGAAGGAGAGAGAGAAAAGGTTGAGTGGATTGCCCTCAGAGTTGTGCAGTCTAAGCAAGCTCAACAAAGATGACAAGGATTCCTTGACTTTAAAATGGCCAAAAGAGGAGTTCCACATCTCCCAGAAATGAGTCTTCTTCGATATGTCCCCCACTCTCAGTCCTTGATTAGGGAGTTGCCTGTGGGAGGCATCCTCTGGCCCAAATGAAACAATGGATTTCAAAGGACAGCATCTGGGGCCCTGGGTCAATTATTCTCCCTGTAATAGGAGGTCCATGAGGCACATTTTCCCATTTGCCATATAGATTTAATATAATTTCAATTAAAATCCTATTGGGATTTTTTGATGAGGTGATTCTAAAATGTACATGGAACTTTAATGGACTTAGAATACCTAAAACAATTTGGGGGGGGGGTGGGGAACAAAGCTGGAGGAAACACATAACCTAATTTCAAGACTTACTGTAAAGCTACAGCAACCATATGTACATATAAATCAATGAAACAGTATACAGTCCCAAAGTAAATGCATGCCTATATGGCATATTTTTTAAAGGTGAAAAGATAAAGTGGAAAGGATATTCCTTTTAATAAATGATGCTGGAACACTTGGATATTGGTATGCAAAAAATAAACTTGGACTCCTACATCAAACCACAGATCAAAAGTAACTCAAAATAGACCATGGATCTAAATGTAAAATCAAAAAATATAAAATTAGTAGAAAAGAATCTGAGACAATATTTATAACTTGGGTTAGGCAAAGATTTCTGAGCACATAAAAATCAGAAGATATAAAATAAAAATTTAATAAATAAGACTTCATCAAAACTAAAGACTTTTCACTTTTGAGAATACATTACTAAGAAAATGAAAAGGCAAGAAATATATTGGGGAAAATATATCTGGAATATATTTAGAACATATAAAGAGCTCTTACAATTCAATAATTAGGCAGGGGTGCCCATGTGGCTCAGTTGGTTCAGTGTCTGACTCTTGGTTTCAGCTTAGGTCATGATCTCACAGTTTTGTAAATTCAAGCCCTGCATTAGACTCTGTGCCAACAGTGAGGAGCCTGCTTGAGATTCTCCCTCTTTGTCTACCCCTCCCATACTCACCCTATCTCTGTCTCTCTCAAAATAAATAAATAAAAGAAAATAATAAGAAGGCATAAGTCCAATTTTAAAAGGGGGGAGGGTGCAAAAGTTTCAACTGGACACTTCATAAAAAAGACATATAGATGACAAATAACATGAAAATATGCTTAATGTCATAAAACCATTGAAAAATACAAAATAAAACCACAATAATATACTAATACATATGCACTAGAATGCCTGAAATGAAAAAGACTCACAATACCATGTGTTACCAAGAAAACAAAACCACTGGAGTGCTCATGTATTGCTGGTAAAATGCAATCATTTTTTAATACAGTTGAACATGCACTTAACATAGGAACTTAATAAGTTGGTAATTTCTTAATACAGTTAAACATTCACTTAACATATGACCCAATAATCCCACTCATATATTTGATGAGATAATGGAAAATATATGTTCACACAAAGATGTAAATTGTGTTTGTAGCAGCTTCATTTGTAATGGCCACAAACTGGAATCAATTTATATTTTAGCATATTTGTATATACACATAATGGAAATACTACTTAGCAATAGAAAGGAATGAACTGCTGATATACTCAACAACATAGACAAATCTCAAAAAGATTATGCCAAGTAAAAGATTCCAGATACAAAAGACTGTATGATTCTTTTTATACAAAATTCTAGAAAGAGCAAAATGATAGTAGCTGACCAGTGTTTTCAAAGAGTGGGGTTGGGGAATAGAGATTGCTGGAAAAAGAGAACTAGGTAACTTTTAATGTTCTATATGCCATCAGGGTGATCGTGACACAGCTCTGCACATTTGTCAAAACTCACTGAATTTTATACTTAAAACTGGCCAGTTTTGTGTATATAAATAATACCTCAATAAGGTTGATTTTAAAAAGTAGAAGAAAAGAAAATAATGACAGGAATATAAGATGGAACCTGGAATAAGATAAGAAAAATTGATTTACTTAATGGACCATAAATTTGGTTTTAAGGCTCCTAACTGCTACCTTGAAGATGGAAATTCATTCATTTACAAAATTTATCGGTCTTGTTTCCAAGACCAAATAGGAATTTTCCTCTTTACATAAAGTGGACACCATTTGGAATAAGAACAAATTACTGTAGTAAACTCAACAATGAGTCTGAATTGAACTGTCTTTCATATAGACCCATTATACAGGCAATCCAGTAAAGCAATTTGGGGGAAACAGTCATTAAAATTCTGTGTTAATAAACAGTTCTTTACTGAGCTGTCTTAATGCATGGTAAGATTTTAGAATATTTAAGTATATGAGGTACTGTGTGACTTCTAATTATTTTTCCTAAATATGATGGTTTTTTTTAAATAAGATTTTTAAAACATTGGCAATGAGCTCAAGGTTCCATTTCTTGGCATCAGCAGTGATTCAAGCTACTCAATGCTGCCAGTGACCACAGCCTCCCCCAATACTTGAACAGGTCATTGAGCCAGAAGTAGATGTAACCTCTTTGTGGAAGCCAACAGCTCTAAAAGAGAGGAGTCTGCTAGTTTTATACCTTAAGCAATATTCTTTTGCATTTCACATGAGAAATATACAGGAGTTAGTGGCTTTTAGCTGTTACCTTCTCTGCAGAGGCTGACAAGATTGAGTCAATTGTTTTTATGAGGTTCAAATATATTAAAAAATAAATATATGCCAGAACAAGTCTGTAAATACTGTGGTTAATTTAAGTGTTAATAACCAATAACTTATTATGAATTAGTAGTAGTTTGCAAATCTTGTCCATGTGTCTGTGTGACTGTATGTTTACTTTTGTTTGGAGATAATGTCAGAAATTTACATTGAAGCACTTTTTGAACAGGATATCCTAGACAAATGTCCCTCTTGCAGCCATCCACTCCACCCCACATAGCTTCTGTCTTTCTAGGATAAGATATTTAATTACAGCCAGCAAAATCCTGAGAAAAGAGAATGAATAATTTTCTCTTAATGCCAAGAACTCTTCTAAATGCTTTACATGTATTAACCCATTCTTTTTTCATAAGTGTTGTGAAAATGAGATTATAATTATGAGATAAATACCATTGAGATGAGAAAATTAAGGTACAGAGTAGTTAGTAACTTGTCAAAGATCACTGCTACTAAATGGGAGAAGGAGCTCTGAAGTCCACATTCTTAACCATTGCATTACAGGTTGAATCAATGTAAAGTGGCCAGTTGTCAATCATTTGTGATCTACAAAGTGAGCAATTTCATATGGTTCAACTTAGTATAATGCTGAAATTGACTCAAGCCACGTTCATATGAGCACACATATATGGGACACATTTGTTTCAATTGCCACTCAAGAATACACATTGACCTTTTATCTGAATTTGGCAAATACAGTATTTATAGCAGAGTGCTTTTTGCTCCAGGACAAAGATATTTTAAAATTCATATATCCTTTGTGAAGAGGTAGGAGGCAGAATAAAGCTGGTGAGGGCTTAACAGAAAGAAAAACTTTCTAATGACTAGAGCTGTCAAAGATGGGCTGATGGCCACTATAGCCAGTGGTGGGAGCTTCTTCCCTGAGAGGCACACTCAGAGGTGGAACATACTATCAGCCACAATATTTTCTTTATTGTTTGCTTTTTGTTCTGGTTCAGCCAGGGCAGGAGGTGAGCATCTAACCCTGCTCGTGCAGGATGTGGCAAGCTTGTGTGCTGGCCACAGCACTGTGGATGCTCTAATTTTTATCCCAGATGTCAACACTTAGAAATCAAAGCCAAGGGGACTCTACTGAAAAACAGGGAGGTTCTTTTTGCTCCAGTTGAAAATTTTTGTAATTTATAAAAGAGTTGGAGAGAAATAATGCTTAAAAAGTCCTTAAATTGCATAACATAGTCTTATAAAGACAAGTTCCTTTCTTGCCGGCAACAGCTCATTAACCACCTCTGATTCCTTTCTTCTGGACAAAGCCCATGGAGCTCTTTAGATGCTCAGCATTGGGATTTAGTAGAACTGAAATTGCTGTCAATTGACACCCTCTAGAAGGGTAATATGATCATGACCACTCCCTTGATCTGCATTTTATTGATTCACAGTGCTTACCTGTGTTCACCTTGATAAAAGGGACAAACCCAGACCTGCTCTCAGCAGTCAAGCCAAACCTGAATAGCCCTGACCTCAGATGGAAGTCAAAGTTACAGCTCAGATTCCACCAACAGGTTCAAATTGGCTCATCCTGACTAATAGGATGAACAATGCCTGGAAAAACAAAATCAAACTGTCCTTGAGGCTGCACAGAAAAACATGGAGCACTTCTGCATGGTAGAAATTTTTTCTTCCTTCCACACCATGTCTCAGTTTCCCTGAGTGAGGCGAGGATAGCAAGTGTCCCATTTACTGTGAAATTTGGTTTTACTGATTACAACTTGTAATGATCATTCGGCTCAGTGGATCAGATCTTACTTTTCCAAAAGCCATTTTATGTGGGCACTAATGTGTTTGTCCCTCGCTTATCCTGATCAGTGGGGCGTTCAGTTATAAGAATCAGATTGAAAATAATGTCTTTGATTTTCCTTTGCTGTTTCCAAAGGGAGGAGAGATTGTCTGAAGTCCTCTGAGTGCTCCCTGATGGTGTGGGGGACCCTGGGACAGCTGGGGTGGAGAGGTCCTAGTTTCAACCACTAATCACTTGATTGGCCAGGTAGGATGCTCTGCATGCCCAGGCCTTTGAAAATGTGTCTCAGCCATGAGCCACGTGGCCTACCCCTCCAGAATGTCATCCTGTTTGGGGGTTGCTCTTGGATCTCTGGAGCCAGGATAAGGGTTAGATGCCCATCACTGCCTGTCCAGTTTAGTCCTATCAGAGGCTGATACACTTATCACTTTCTGCCCATTACCCTTTCTCTGTGCTTATAGATCCTGAACAGAAGTAGCAGACAAGAGACTCCCACCCAACAGAAGCAATTAAGAGCAGGACAGCAGGACCTGTCCATCCTGGGCTCCTCCCTGGGCCCCTCTGCATGGCTCCATGCTGGCTGTGTTCTCACCTCCTAAGGGCTGGGAAAAGGCTGCTCTTCTTGACTGCCAGGGCCCAGGACCCAGGGCCCATGCAATGTGTCTCCATTCCCCTGTATCACCTTGCTCTTCCACCCCCAGTGTTTGCAATAATAATTTCTGGTTCCCTGGATTGGCTCTACTTTGCAATATATTATTCACTCTCTTCTTGAAATTCTCCCTTAATATAGTCCATGCTCAAGGCTGCTGTCAAGTCTTTATCAGAGGATAATTTTCAGGTGTTAAGAGGAAAAAAGACCTATGGAAAATTCCTTTCCCTGCTCCCAGTCAGGTCAAACAGAGTTCTTGATAGGGGAAAACAGGAAGTATTAAACTGATGCCAGCCATCATCTTAAAATAAAGGCCAAGAGTAATAATTCCTTTGTGTTGGTGCATGTATATATTTTTGTCATCAAAAGAAACTGTCAAGCCCTAAACACCCTGCCTTTGTATGTATACAACTGGCCTGGCCTGGAGGCTGGATCAGAGATTACATTCCGTAAGATCACACCAATACTTCAATAACTACATCTTTTCACATCCAGATCACATTAGAAACCCATTTGCTTTATTCAAAAGAAGTGTGAGATATTCAGTCCTGAGTCTTCAGTTATTATTGGCATTCGTACGTGACTGGGCATAGGAACTTAAGTCTCTGCTCTTGTCATCACACATTTATGCACATTTTGAACTGTGATTTTTACTTTTTAACCTGAGGCTCTTCAACTTTCCTAAAGGGAGAAATCCAGATGATAACACCAGACCTTATGCTATCATATTAGCTATATAAAGGAAACAATAGGGAGTGAGAATAAATGAAATAACCAAAGCCAGGTGAGATAATTAAAACCATCTTAATCCTTTCACACTGAGAGAGGGATGTCAGCCCATTTCTTTTTCTTCTTCTTTTTTTAACAGTGTAAGCTTCAGCTCTTATTTCATTTCAAACAGCTCTCCCCATCAGTGCTTGTTTTACAGATGTGAATCCGTGGAATGAATTAAGTTTTGCTCAAGGCATTTAGTATAGTAATAATGTGCTTCTCAGAGGAAGGAAAAGAAAGGGGAAAAAATTAGCAAAGAGCATCCACCCTACATGCTAGATCTGTAATGAAATCTAAAGATGCTGAGAAAAAAGCACCCCTTAACCAAAGCAGATCTATTTATAATCACATTTAGATATTATCACTGAACCCCACCGGAAAGGGGAGGAAGAATCACTGTCAAAAATCATTTGAAGTATAAAAGTGAAATGAAAGTCATTCTTTTTTTTTTTTAATTTATTTATTTATTTTGAGAGAGAGCGCACAAGTGGGAGAGGAACAGAGAAAGGGGGAGAGAATCCCAAGCAGGATCCACACTGTCAGCGCAGAGCCCAATGTGGGGCTCGAACTCACGAACTGTGAGATCATGACCTGAATCTAAATCGAGTCAGATTCAACCAACTGAGCCACCCAGGCGCCCCTGAAAGTCATCTTTTAATGGTTGTTCTGAGATGTGGAAAAGGAAGGGAAGGGTAAAGGACAGTCATTAAGGGATGCTGATAGAGAAAGTTACCAAACGGGTGTGAGATCCCAGGTATGTGACACCATGGAAGACCCATCATGAAGAAGGAAAGCCACAGAGCTCAGAGCCCCAGGTGGATGATGGTGCATTTATCTTTAATGGCCCTGTAGTGTAAGGGAAGAGCAACCCAAATCAAAATACATCAGGTTGAGCCCTGGCTCCGCCTCATTTACTGAGAGTTAGCCCTGCACCAGCTGTCGCAGAGGACTATGCCAGCCATGCAATGACACAAACAATCTGAGTCAGCTTTGCAAAGGCTGAAGATAGAGAACATTAAGGTAGCCTGAAGTTGCGCTCAAGCAACTATGATTTTTTTCATTAAGTTTGGGCAATCTTTCTTGGCACACTCTCTCAGAACACAAAGTAGAAGATAGAAAATAGTGCTTTATTGGAGAGTAGCAGAAGGGTGGAGAGAAGAGATTTTTGTTGTTTTGGTTCTCAAACATTTCAGAGTACTTCGATAGATTTTTTTTTTTTTAATGTAAAGTTCAAAGAGAGGAAGCTAGAGTCATTTTGCAAGATATCTGGCCACATTTATTCCTCTGTGTAAAATCTCACAGTGGCTTCCCCATACCTTCAGAAAAAATTGAAATTTCTTAAAAAGGTATCCATGGCACAAAGTAGATATCCTACTTCAGTTAAATGAGTAAGTGAAAAACTGATAACACTGACCACTAATACGTGGTAACAACATAATAAATATGAAAAATGAAAGACTATTGATAATACTGTAGTCTGCCCTGAGCCTAAGACAGTTTTCTTTGTTTAAATGGGAGATTAACATAGCTTACACAGATGCTAAGGACTCTCCAGAGCAAAAAATGAGTATTTCTTTTTGATTAATTAACAGGATTGAAAGAGAATTTACAAGATGACACCTCATACTTAGTGCCTCCATCTTATTTCCTACATAATCCCTCAAAAATTATCAGGTAGATGTATTATGGGTCTTTCCCTTGGTTTGAGAAACTACCTATATTACCCCTTTAAGTTCTTACCTTTCTATAAAAGCTGACCAATCAGAGTTCCAGCCCATTAGGAGACCAAAACTGATTTGATAAACTCACTTAATGAGGTAATAATGGATGGTAATGCCTAAAGTAATGTGAAGAAATCCCAAAGAGGATCATCCTGGTGTGTATTAATCAGATCCCAGGAAACAAAAAGGAAAATTGCCACCTTGACAGCCAAGGATGCAGGAGGGTGCATGATTCTCTCCTTTAAATTGGAAAGAGGGGAAGATTCAGGATGGTTAGTCCTCAGAAATAAAAAGAGAGCAAAAGAGAGGTAGGAACCATACAGACCATATGAGAACTCTGTGAAAACCCTGGATTGTCCCCTTATTTGTACTTTTGTGTCATTATTTCCCCAGTTTGTTTCTCCTGGTGGCTGGCTAACAACACCCAAAAAACTTAAATTTTAAGAAGTCTATGCTTCTATTCATAACATATGTCATCTTTAAACATATTAAAACATAGATATTTGGAGGGAAAATCACAAGTTGGGAAGTGGTGGAGAGTGGTTCATCAAATAGCCCTGTCTCTCAAAATTTCACCTTCCTCTGGGAGTTGTATCTTTCTTCTATTATCACACACTCTGTAACACAGCTTCACTCAGAGAACCTTTCTTTTGGCTTCCCTTTATACAGCTGAAAAAAGCCTGGACTGTACTAAAGGAGAGAAAAGGAAAATTAATATTTATAATATACTATTCAAGAAGACTAAAAACACCCCAACACACAAAATGTGTGAAATAGTCACCCAAAGAGACAACCTTCTAGAAAGATCTATCAGATTTGAGCAAAGAGTGGGGGAGATTATAGCTACCCAAAGTGGGTATATGTATTTACAAGACAACAAAAACCTTGAGAATACTGTCTTATTTCTGAAGGACTAGCTTCATTTCCTTATATCTAAAACAAGGGAATCGTTCTTCTGCTAATAACAAAAACAATAACAATAACAACAAAACACATTAAAAAAACAAAACAGAGATTCATATACAATTAGATCTTAAAACCTATTCCCCCATATTAACCAGACATAGCAGATGGAGTTGCCTTTTGCACATTCCCCGAGAACTCCCTTTCTAATCAATGTTTGCTTTAACCTTTCTCAAATCTTTCCCCTTTATTTTTCCCTTCCAGCTTAGTTTCCATGTTCAGCTGAACTGGTTCCAAATGTATAGAGAGGGGCCACAGTGCTATCTGTGCCAGCCCTCTTCCAATCTGTACTGACCTTATTGCAGCTACCTGAAAGGTGTGTAATTGGAGGGCAGAATGAAGAGATCTCTGCCCTTCCTGGATGTATGTCCTCTTTGCTTTGCCATGGTGCCTAAATGATGAATTTACTCTACTTTGGACTGATATACTAAATGCCCTGGTAGAGTGCAGGTGGGTTCCTGCCAGGGAAGCGCTGTGGGCTTTTGTTACTAAATGCCAAAGCCACATCTTAACCTAAGTCTACTTCCTGGACTATCTTTTTACCTTTTCAACAGTTTCCAGGTACTCATCATTTACTTTTATTCATTCATTCAGCACAGATATATTAAGGACTGTTTGCCTAGCATTCTGCCCTAAGGATGCATTGGTGAAAAAGACCGGTGCTTCTTGCCCTTTAGAGATAGGTAGACGTTATGCAGCTGATTACACACAATTGTAATTACTATTCATTTACCCATTCAGTAATTATACACCAAGTACCTACTCTGTACTAAGCACAATGCTCATTGCTGGGAATGTAATAGGTGAAAAAGACATCACATTCTGTACCTTCATGAAATCTGTAGCCTGATCAAATATAACACAAGAGAATATAAAACTGAATGTGTGGTAAGAGATACAAAGGGTATACAGTTTTATGACAGAATATAATTAAATATATATATATATATATATATGTATGTATATATAACTCTATAATTGGAAAAATCAGCTTCATCTGGGATATTACAGAAAGGCTTCCATGAAGAAATCAGTGGGCTGAGAATCTGAAAGAGTCATGTCTAAGAGGGAAGGTGGTTCCAGTTAAAAGAGGTAGCTTACGCAAATTCCCGTTAGAAAGGAATGTGGTAGGGGCACATAGGTGGCTCAGTCGGTTAAATGTCCGACTTCAGCTTAGGTCATGATCTCGGTTTGTGAGTTCAAGCCCCATGTCAGGATATGTGCTGACAGCTCAGAGCCTGGAGCCTGCTTCAGATTCTATGTCTCCCTCTTGCTCTCTGCCCCTCCCCCACTTACACTCTGTCTCTCTCTCTCTCAAAAATAAATAAACATTAAAAAATTTAAAAATTAAAAAATAAAAAGAAAGAAATGTGATAGAGAGGGAGCTGTGTGGTAGAGATGGAATGGAAGAGAATTGGATGCATACAACAGGTATTTAAGAAGTAAAATTCCAAAGAACTTGGTTGTTTAGATACAACCAACTTGGATACACAAATGAAAAAGATGACTCAAGTTCCTTATTATCACAACTGAGAAGGTGCTGGAGCCATTCACACAGATAACAAACACTGGAATAAGAGTGGTTTGAATGGAGACATAGGTGTTGAGCTTCAGACCTCACACTCTGGATTTGGCAGGTGAGGCTTTGGCGCATTCGAGGTCAACATAGTTCTGAAAACATTGAATTTGAGGAGCCCATAGAGTCACCTATACCTGTAAGATGTTTCAGGTAGGAAGTCCAATACACAGGTAGGCAAAACTATACCTAATCTGATTCTTGTCAGGAAGCCTCATAATCTTCTGAAAACGAGAGAGGATGGAAGGCCTGTGGGGGGCCGCTCTGAGTCCATATCACGTTCCCATCTCCCATTCACCTCCCTGTCTTCCCCTGGAGGCTGTCATGAGATAATTTCCCATCACCTCCAGGGTTCCGTCAAGGTAGGAGTCTTCCTGTCTTGCCCCCCTCAGAATAGACCTCCAGAATACAAACCTACTTAGCTGTAGTCTAAATCTGGCTCCTCAGCAATGGAGTATCCCATTACTCATGGTGTTGGCATCAGCCCATTTTGTTTCAGTACTGGCCTGTGTGGTGTGTTGGACAAGGATTACAGGAAACTAGCACCTTTGGCTGCTCTCTCTCTTTCTGTAATAAACTGTCTCCTTCTAAAAGTAGCTCATTGTATCTTTACTGGTTCAACCAGTAAGGGTTTGGCTTTAGCATTGCCTTTTGACAAAACCAAGAAAAGACATGAGAGTGAATAGATTTGCAAGATATCAGTCAGTTGTTAGGATTTTAGTTTCTGATGTATGACTCAAACATAGAAAAGTGCACATAACTTAGAAGCATAGAGTGGTGATTTTTTACACATGTGTATGCCTGCACCCACTCTGTAGGTCACAACATAGAACATATCCAGCACCTGGCTGATCCAGATGTAAATGTGGTTCTTATCTCTGTCATCACAGATTAGCTATGCTTGGTTTTGAAACTTTATACAAATGGAATCCTACAGCATCGAATCTTTCGTGTCTATATTCTTTCAGTCTACATTATATCAGTGAGGTTTATCCATTTTGTGCCTAGTAGAAGTAATTTGCTATTTCTCATCTTTTATTGTATTCCACTGTATTAAATGTATCACAATTTTTTGGTCCATTCAACTGTGATGGATGTTTTGCTCCCAGCTTTTAGTGATTAAAAACATCATTGTTATAAAGATTCCAGTACATATCTTTTGGTGGGCACAAGTGTTCATTGGATATATATCTGGGAGTGTAACTGGGTAACTAGCTTACTAGGTAAAAGGTTAGATGATAGGTAAATAGATGATGATGTTAGGTAGATAGATTAGATGATAGATAGATAGATAGATAGATAGATATCCTTACTAGGGTCTGTCAAACAGTTTCTCCAAAGTAATTGCATTAATTTACACGTTTACCAACTAAATGTATGGGAGTGCCAGTTATTCCACATTCTTTTCAACACTTGAGATTGTCAGTCTTTTAATTTAAGCCATTCTGATATGAGCATCATGGTATCTTATTTTGGTTTCAATTTGTATTTTCCTGATGAGTACTGATTTTAAACACCTTTTCATATATATATATATATATATATATATATATATATATATATTTTTTTTAATTTTTAATTTAATTTAATTTAATTTTTCTCAACTTTATTTATTTGAGAGAGACAAAGACAGGCTGAGTGGGGAAGGGGCAGAGAGAGGGGGAGACAGAATCCCAAGCAGGCTCTGTACTGTCAGCAGGGAGCCTGACATGGGACTTAAACTCATGAAACAGTGAGTTCATGACCTGAACCAAAACCAAAAGACGCTTAACCAGCTGAACCACCCAAGCACCCCTAATTTTTTTTTTTACTTTTAGAGAGAAAGAACATGTGAGTTGGGGAGAGGGGTGGGGGATGGGGGTAGAGAGAGAGAGAGGAAGGGAGAGGGGGAATTTCAAGCAGACTCCACACTCAGCATGGAGCCCAACACAGGGCTTGATCCCATGACCTTGTGATCATGACCTGAGCAGAAATGAAGAGTTGGATGCTCAACAGACTGAGCCACCCAGGCATGATGTATATATACATCTTTATATACGTATATAAGTATACATATATAAATATACATATATACGTATATTAAAAAAATATATATATATATATTTTTTTTCTTTTGGGTATTCTCTTTTGTGAAGTGCATGTTCAAAGTATTTTGCACATTTTCAATTTAGTTGCCAATCTATATCCTATTATCAGTGGAAGTTACATACACATAACAGACACATGTCTTTTGTTGGATATCTTCTTCCACTCAGTCATTTTCTTCTTTACTTCTTAATGTAATCTTTTTCTGAATAGAGGTTTTTATTCTTAATAAAGTGCAACTCACCAACTTCCACTTATTAAATTGTTTTCTATTTAAAAAACCATTGCCTACTTGAAAGTGGAGAAGTATTAGCTTATGTTTTCTTCCAGAAGATTCATGATTTAATCTTTTGTGTAATAAGTCTATAACCCACCTCTAATTTATTTATGTGTATGGTTTGGGTAGGAATCAGAGTTCATTTTTTCTCCTGTATGGATATCTAACTGACCTTCCTATTTAAAAAGACCATTCTTTTCTTATAGAATTGTAGCTGCACAGTGGTCATAAATCTGATATGACCGTCTAAAAATGGCTGTTTCTGGCTCTCTCTTCTGTCCCACTGGTGTATGGATATATCCTTGTGCCATGTCATGTTTTCAATAAGCTTCGTAGACATTCAGCAAACTTGTTTGAGTAAAACTTCCAACTTTGTTCTCCTTCCTCAAGATTGTCATGGTTGTTCCAAGTCCTTTGTATTTTCACATACAGTTTGGAATAATCTTGACAATTACTAAAATGAAGAATGTTCTAGGAAACCATTGAATCTTTAGACCAATCTGGGGAGAAGTGATATCTTAAAAATATTGAGTCTACCAATTCATTAAGATGGTAAAGCTCTCAATTTTTAGGTATTCTTTAACTTTTCTTAACAATATTTTGTAGTAAAAATTGAAAAATGTAGACGTCTCTTTCCCTCCCTCCCTTCCTTCCTCCCTCCCTTTCTTCTTTCCTCCCTCCCTCCCTTCCTCCCTTCCTCCCTTCCTCCCTTCCTTCTTTCCTTCCTTCCTTCCCTTCCTTCCTTCCTCCTTTATTCCTCCCTTCCTTCTTTTCTGTATATATTTATGTATTTATTTTTGCAATTTTATTGTTTGCTTTTAATGTCAAGGCTGTGCTGGCTTAATAAAAATGGTGATAAGTATTCTTTTTCTATTCTCTGGCCATGTGTGTTTAAATTTAGTATTGTTTCTTCCTTTATTATTTGGAAACATTATTCAGCAAAACAAACTGGGCCTGGAGTTTTCTTTGTGTGAAGTTTTTAATTATAGATCTACTAGAGAACAATTTGGTTTTTAAATTTTCTACTTATGTCACTTTTGATAAGTTGTGTTTTTGTAGGAATTTGTGTATTTTATCTAATTTTAAAAATTAAAAATTATTTATAAAAGCCCCATATTATTTAAAAAAAATAATGCTTATTTATTTTTTAGAGAGAGATAGTGTGCAAGCAGGGGAGGGGCAGAGAGAGAGGGAGAGAATTTGAAGCAGTCTCCAGGCTCTGAGCTGTCAGCAGAGGGTCGACATGGGGCTTAAACTCACGAATGGGTAGATCATGACCTGAATTGAAGTTGGACACTTAACTGACTGAGCCACTCAGGTGCCACTAACCCTATATTAGTTTTTAACATCTGTAGAACCTATATTTTTGTCCTCCTTTTGAGTTCTAAATACAATTAATTTGTGTTTTTGTCCATGATTTTCAAAATCAATCTTCCTAGGGGTTTGTCAATTTTGTTAAACTTACAAAGAACTATTTAAAAAATAATTCTGCTGTCATTTGTGTTATTGTCTTCAGATACAATATATCCCTCTTTTTCCTAGTTGGTATAAAAATTTAGGTTCCAAACTTTATTTCTAAATTGTGAATTCAGAACTAGAAAATTTTTTCTGACTCCTGCTTTAACTGCACCCACAAGTTCTCATATTTTTATTATCATCCAGCTGAAAATACTTTTTAATTCCACTATGAGGTCTTCATTGCACATGAATTATTTAGAAATGTGTTACTTAATTTTCAAACGTTTGATGATTTTCCAATTAACTTTTTTGTTGTTTATTTTTAAGTCACTATTATGTAGTCCAAGGCTTTTCCATACAATTTAAATTCTTTTGTGTTTTGAAGAAATTTCTTTGTGACCAAGCACATGGTCCATTGTGGTCAGTGTTTCATGTGTCATAAAAGAGAATGGTTTTGCTGTTGTTACATGTAATCTTAACTTTTTTTTCTGTCTTAATTAATCATGTTGGTCAAGGGACTCCTGGGCAGCTCCGTCGGTTAACCTTCTGAATGAGGCTCAGGTCATGATCTCACAGCTCATGAGTTCAAGCTCTGCATTGGGCCCTATACTGACAGCTTGGGGCCTGAAGTCTGCTTCAGATTTTGTGTCTCCATCTCTCTCTCTCTCTCTCTCTCTCTCTCTCTCTGTCCTTCCCCTGTTTGTGCTCTGTCTGTCTCTCTCTCTTTGTCTCTCTATCTCACAAAAATAAACATTAAAAAAAAATGTTGGTCAAATCTTTCTATATCTTTATGATATTTTTGTCTGTTGGATTCTATCAGTGAGAATCCACAGAGAGAGGAGTGTTAAAATATTCAATGATGAGTGAGAAAGCATCTACTTCTTTTTAAAAATTCTACCAATATTTGCTTTGTGTGCTTTGATCTTTGTTATTGGACAAAGTAGAATTGTTATATCTTACTCTTTAATTGAATTTTTAATCATCATCTCTAGTAAAATGTCTTATGCTTTTTTTTTATATTGATATAGGTACATTACTTTTCTTTTGGTTAGTAACTGTTTGTGCTTTTATTGATATAATTTTTTTCAACCTTTCTAATGCCCTTATATTTAAAGTGGTGTATTGTGAAGAGTTTATAGTTGCCTTTCTTATCCTGTTGGATAATCTTTACTTTTTTTTTTATTTTTATTTAAAAAAAATTTTTTTAACATTTATTTATTTTTGAGACAGAGAGAGAGAAAGCATGAACAGGGGAGGGTCAGAGGAAGAGGGAGACATAGAATCTGAAACAGGCTCCAGGCTCTGAGCTGTCAGCACAGAGCCTGATGCAGGGCTCGAACCCATAGACCGCAAGATCATGACCTGAGCCTAAGTCGGATGCCTAACCGACTGAGCCCCCCAAGCACCCCTGATAATCTTTAATATAATTACTGACATAAGTGGATTTAAGCTTATTATCTTGTTTATTTTGTGTGTGTGTGTTATGTCACTCTTGACTGATGCCAAGCATTCTGTTCCCTCCAATTTTTAAGGTGTTAAATGTCAATACTTACTATACACTTGACAGCAGTCACAATAATTGAAATGTCTATTTCAGGTATGTAAAGCAAGGAGAATCTTTGGGTAAGGGACGAGGCTATATAGCAAAAGTGATCTTTGAAGACTGCCTGAGGAGAAGAGAGAGAGCACACATGGGATTTTTGAATAATGTTAGGGGAAGTCTAATTTTCAGACAGCCTATTCCAGCCTGTTCAAATAGGCATGGCTAGGTGCTGTGCTTGCACCTTATTAAGATATGGCAGAAATGGATGCAAGTTGCATTTCTTGGTCCCCTCCCCCACCCTGTTAAATTCAGGTGACCAGGTAACAGTTTTTACATTTACTCAAACCAGTGTTCAATGCCTTGATTAAGTGATTTTATTTAATAGTCTAAGTGTGATTTTTCTGAGAGTGACCCAATTATGTTTCCTTATAATTGGTACCTTCTGTTTTTTCTATTCTATTTATCACTCCTTTCTTTTATTCATTTAGATTAACTAAATATATTTTAATGCTTTTTCCTTTATTAATTATTTAGTTTTATATTATTATAAACTTACATATGCAGCCTTAACTTATTAAAGTTCACCTTAAGTTAGTATTCTTACTACTTCCCCAAAATTCAAGAACTTTATAGCAATATATCTGTAATTTACTTCCCTATCATTTATGTAGTATAATTTACTTTTATATGTCATTAACCCAGAGATATTATTTGTAATTTTGTTATAAACCATTGATATTTTATATGTACCCCTATATTCACATTTTTAGTGCTCTTAATCTTTTTCCAGTTCTGTACTTCCATCTGGAATCATTTTTCTTTGACTAGAAGAACTTTCTTTAATATATCTTATAGTTCCAATTGTCTAGAGAAAAAAATTCTCATTTTTTTTTTTCTGAAAATGTCTTTGTATTTGTCTTGAATTTGATTTCTATTTCACTGCCATTTTCTCATAGAATTTTACTTTTAGTTTTTACTTAAGCACTTTAAAGGTGTCATTCCATTGTCTTCTGGCTTTCATGATTCCCATTGGAATGTCAGCCATAAATTTTATTGTCGCTCATTTGAATGTAATGTCTTTTTTCTCAGGCTACTCTAAAGATTTTTTCTTTGTTTTTGGTTTTTAGAAGTTTGACCTATGATGTGCCTAAGGGTGGTTTCTTTATATGTATTCTACTTAGGACCCATTAAGTTTTTTGAGTCTCCTGGTTTGTGTCTTCAATCATTTTGAAAACCTCAGCAATTATCACTTCAAATATTTCCTTCAATCTGCTCATTCTTTATCCCCTCCTGGAATTCTACCCACACTCATGAAAAAAACTTTTTACTGAACCCTACATTTCTCTTATGCTTTCCCTATTTGCTCCATCCATTCTCCCTACCTCCACCCTACTGAACTCTGTGCTTCCCTTTACTTTTTATGGATTCATCTTTGAGTTCATTAATCTTGTCTTTGCTGTTTCTTGTCTTAATTTAAACCCATCCAAGAAGATCTTAAATTTGAATGCTGCATTTTATATTTCTAGGCCATCCATTTGATTCTTTTTTATGAATTACAATCTTCTGTTGAAATTCTTCTTTTTTAATAAAAAAATTTGTTAATGTTTATTCATTTTCAAAAGCAAGAGAGACAGAGCACGAGTGGGAGAGGGGCAGAGAGAAAGGGAGACAGAATTCGAAGCAGACTCCAGGCTCTGAGATGTCAGCACAGAGCCTGATGCAGGGCTCGAACCCAGGAACTGCGAGATCATGACCTGAGCCAAAGTCAGGCACTCAACTGACTGAGCCACCCATGTGTCCCCAGATGTCATCTTTAACCAGGAAGTATATCCTCTTGTTTTCCTGTTAGATAGATAAGGTAATGAGGTAATCACCTTGTCATAGTCATAGATTAAGCTCACACAGGGCTGCTTACTAGTCTTAGCATGACTAACTTCATCTTTTAACCAACATTCTTTTAGAGAAGGAGAGGTGAGTGGCCCTTCTGAGGTTTTTATTAAGAGCCTGGCAAATTTCTGCCTCTTCAGCCCTGGAATACTCCAGAGAATTCAATTCTTTACTTCAAAAGTTGTAGACTTAGCTCTTTTGTCTCTTACTTCCTTCTCCAATACCCTAATTTCCCTCCAACTCTCCCTAACAACTCTGAAATCTAGTACACTGGTAAATATTTGAGGAGGAAATAACCCACTTCCCTCTAGCAGAAATTTCTCCCTTTGTTTTGATCATGAATATGCAGTTTGGGCAGGGATTGGTAGAGTTGCCTCATCTCTGCTTCATGGAACATCAAGTGAGGGTGCTCCAACTGGGTTTGGAAGGACCCAGTTCCATGATGGCCCACTCATATGTCTAACAAGTTTCTGCTGTCAACTGAGACTTACCTGGGGCTATTGACAGATTTCTCTCTTTCATGGATCTGTTTGGATATTCTCACAGCATGGCATCTGGATTCTAAGAGGCAGGAAATGGAGCTGCAAATTTCTTAATGCCTGGCTTAGAATTTATCAAAACATCACTTCCATACCATTTTATTCATCAAAGCAGGCAGATAGCTTGCCCAAACTCAAAAGTAGGGGACAGCAATCCCAACTGTCAATTGTAGAAATGTCTAAGAAATTGTGACCATCTTTAGTTTATCATATCCATGCCTTCCTATAACTTGATACATATCTTGTGGTATTTGGATGTAAAAAGGTCACACTTTTGGATCTCCTAAGTTTCTAATATGGTATTTATGAGAACCTCAGTAGGTTTTCTTTCCTTTATTAGAGTGCCTCTGAGTGAGTGATTTTAAATGTAACCCTCAGTGTTGAACCCAAGACTGACAATGTTCCTAGAAATGAAATTACTAGGGATCATATTCACCTCTGAGTGGCTTTACCTTGGCTATAATTCAAGTCCATCTTTGCTGCATCCATATCTCTTCAAAATTAAAGAAACAGAGATAATGATCAGAGTGAGAAACAATAGCCAGAGGGCTAGGAAGAAGACCAGAAGAGTGCAATGCACAGAAACTAAGGCTGAGTGTTGAATAGGTGAAAGTGGTCTACCATGTCACAGAGAGGATGGTAAGATAAAGAATGAAAGCTTGCACTGGATATGGAGACAGGAAGATGAGCTTCAAGAAGCGTTTTGACACGAGGATGGGTATAGCAGCCTGAAGGTCATGGATTAAGGAGTGAATAGGTGATTGATTAAGTGAAAACAATGTGAGTGGACAACTCTTTCAATGGATCTTGTTATGAAGATAAAGAGACAGATGATAGGAAGAAAAGGATGAGATTGAGTGACAGTTGAATTTTGAGTTAAATATAGGATAAGCTTGAATCTGTTCTAATGTTAGTAAAAAGATGCCAATAATAAGTGGCTAAAGTATAGGGGTCAAAAGGGATAATTGATGAATAACAAAGTCTCCTGAGAAGCAATGAGAGATTTGATGCAGAGCAGAGGTAGAGAAATTAGCCCTAGGCTAGGATTAACATTATGGGAGTGATGAAGAGGTGGGTAAATTCTCTTCTTCTATTCAATCAAGAAGCAAAAAGTAAAAAGTATATGCCCATGCAGCTAAGTTTTAGGTAGGGTAGCAAAGAATGAAGGGAATTTCCGTAAAATGGATTCCATTTTATGAGCTTAGTTCCCTGTGAAAAGTATAAGAAGGTATTCCAGGGTAGAATATTTGAGGATAGATGAGGTTTGAAATAACCACTGTGGGGAATAAGACAGAGAGAGATAGAAAGATTACTGGGCAGCTTTAAGTCTAATTGAGGTCATAAATCATCATCACGAATCTGAGAGGTTTGTGATATAAGGAAACATAGAAGTTAAACAGTTAAGTTGATTTCAAGTTGGAGTTTTATGGGGCATTTGTAACGGAAGAACAATAGATCAAGGAAACTGAGAATTTTGGCAAGAGAGTCATTGAAACAATGGTGCAAAAAAATCTAGGTTTGAAGGATATAACATTGAGATAAAGTGGTTGAATGGAATAAATTAGAGCAATTATAGATGCTTGGGTGAGGTCAAAGATCCAGGGTAGTGAAAGTAAAGATTTAGGGCAGCCAGAGAGTAAGATGTAGGAAGTTAAGCTTTCAGAGGTGTTAGGGCTCTGAGTGATGGCAGAATGCATACAGCAATCACCTGAAGTGAAGGGGTGGTAAAAAGCTATTGATTCTAAAGGACTCAGAGCTTCAAGGTTTGGTTGCTAAAGTAGCTGTACAAATGAAATCATATAAAATGCTGACAGAATTAGAGTGTTGATGAAGACCTGGTGATGAAGTTTTGGGGGAATGGTGAGGTTCGTGAGGTCCAAAGCCAATGACCAAGAAAGAATTCTTAAAGACATCTTTGGTGCAAAAAGGTGATTTTATTAAAGCATGGGGACAGGACCCCTGGGTGGCACTGGGGTTGTGGGGGGTGACTGTTTTATGGAGTCAGGGGACATAAAGTCAAGAGGGAGTTTCCAAAGAGACGTTCACATGCTAAAGATGACTTACTGGAAGCCTAGCTATTGTCAAGTTAAGGTTGTTTTTCCCTCTGGCAAAGTATTAACATTAAGACAGTATGGGGGGGGGGGGGGGGTGGTGCTGGGTGGCTCAGCTATGCCTCAGACTTGGGCTCAGGTGGTGATCTCATGGTTTGTGAGTTCAAGTCCCATATCAGGCTCTGTGCTGACAGCTCAGAGCCTGAAGCCTGCTTCAGATTTTTGTCTCCCTCTCGCTCTCTCTTTCTGCACCCACCCCCCCCACTCACGCTCTGTATCTCCCTCTCTCTCTCAAAAATAAATAAACATTAAAAAAGGAAAAAAAAAGATAGTAGGGAGTTCCTGGACTTTAGGCTATGATGGGATTGCCTTTTTCTGGTAAACTGGTGAAGACTCTTATCAGTTTAACTTTTTTTTTTGTCTTTTCCTGTTTTGGGGTAGCCTGGAGTGTCCAAGGAATATCATACATGTCCCACCTGGGGAGGGAGGGTGTACTAACTTGTGCTTTTCTCCTCAGCTTGCCTCCTACTCCCTCATCACTGGGACAAGATCCCCAAGTATATGATTGAGACCCTGTCTGGGGAGTGGATAACTTCAACTGCAGAAAGAGCAGATGGAAACTGGCATAGATGAGGCATGCACTTACTTTCACGGAGCAGGAGAGAGGACCAGCATGGTGCTGGACATGGCATTGGGTCTCCAGAAGGATGAGGACTCCATCTTCCAAGACCATGGTCCATGGAATGAGGGCCAATGAGCACCATCCTTTTAAGGGGGCCACAGGCAACAGGAATCCTTATGGATAAACCAGGTATTTTTGTCACAAAGAGAAGTTCTTCCTGATACTGCTGTCTGCTCTTTGCTATCATGGGGAATAGATGGGCATTTGCTGAGACAATAAGCTGTTTCCAGATATGTGCTTGTGACAGCTCACCTGACCAAGGGGAAGAATGACCACATCAATCCCTCTCCAAGCCCCTTCCCCCTTCAGAAGATTGCAAGGAGCTCCCCAGATACTAGAGCCTGGAGATTGTTCATTCAGACAGGGCTGCATTCAGGGGAATGGTATCCTTGCCTGGACAACCAACAGCTTCTCCCATGTACTGTTCTCATTCTTTGCTAAAGCATCATGACATTAATTGTGATGGGCTAGTGCAGAACAAAGACTTCATACATAGATGGACATTCACATCATGAAAGACCATTGACTCACTGTCATTGTCAGTGTCAAAAATTAATTTTGATCCTGAAACAGAAAAATGAGGCAAATACTGAGTCATCCCATGTTCTGCTAATAGCTTCAATGGGGCAAACTAACCAGAGCATGTTAGCAGTGGTTGTGACAAGTTCATACGCAGGTGATGTGGTTTCTGCAAAAACAGAGTGAACCTCTCTTGAAATTAACATGTGCATTTGAATGCCATGCATTTTATAGGTTTGTTTCTACTTCATTTGCATATTTTTTCTTTTCTTTTTTTTGAAGCTATAAGTATATTAGTGTTTGTACATAGTTAAGTAACACTATAATTCAATACTAGCATATCTACACATTATTCTATTTTGAAAAAGAGTGATACAAAGAAAGCCAAATGACACAGAAGTCTCAGCTGAAGTTCAATGACAGTGATTGTAGTAGGCCAAGCTTTGCAGTTCCTCTACATTTGCTTACAAGGCTTGAAGATGAGATCATAGGTCTTTAGAGTCTTTGCTCCAAAATGCCTGGGAAAGAAGAGCTCAGTTTTGCAAACATTGTCTGTGTTGCTTTAGCTTACTAAAGAAGTGGGTGGGGGAAGGAGGGAAGAGATACTTCCATTTATGTCTAGGGGTACCCTAGGGAACATGTGTATGGAATTACAACTGTCTCTTACAAGCACTTTCAGTTTGCTATGCCTGCAATTCAAGGATTGCAGAATGCAAGATACCCTATACTATCAAGATGGCCTCAACTCAAAGTGCTTGGAAATGCCACTTGTAATCTTAAAACAAAACCCACCTTCCCTCTTCAAGAACAGTCAGCAGTTTAATTATGCTAAGTACTTTTCACCCCAGGAGGCTTAAGGTTGCTGTATTAAGCAACAGAACAGCATTCTTTTGAGGCTTAAGGCTATACATTTAGAAAGCTGGTAAGTGTCTCACATCAGAAAGCCTCAAGTCTTTTAGATAATTTCCAAGGATTGCATTTTACAAACTCACCTTCCAATTCAAGCCAAGAGATGCCAGAACACCCTAGCTTTTTATAAGTGATCCTTGGCCTTGCAAAGTTTTCCTAGATAAATATGGATGGAGACTTTTAAAACCAACAAAGACAAACATTTGGTTGCACATGTAAATGCAATTATTCAAGCTGTAAATTAAATTCAATTACGGACAGAGAGTAGTATCTTAAGCCTCATGCTAATTATACTTGTGAGTTTCAACTCATTAAACTCGGATAATGCTCAGAAAGAAGGAATCTGGCGGCAGCAAGTCATGCATCCCCCCAGCTTGTCCCCTCTGTGGCTTTCATCACTGTAGTTGGGCATGTTGGCAAAACCAATTCACATCCAAAGAGTCTAAGAAAAAGTAGAGACATCCAGGGTGTGACAACGGACAGTGTAGCCAAGAATAGACAGCTAATGTGCACCCTACAAAGCTATTGAAAAAATGTTGCTTTGGGGGCACAAAAAAGCAGATGAGGGCTTCCAAGAAAAATGCTAGCACTGGGAGGTGATGAATCTTTCCTCACATCTGACCATCCCCGCCCCCAGGACAAGAGTCCAAAGCCAGACAGATTCCATTCCTCCTCTCCTTGGAGGGGGCAATTCAACTCTTAGCTGGGCTCTCCTCAGGAAACAGCGCTGACTCAGCCACAGTGGGAAGTGTGTTCAGCCCTCCTGTTTGGTAACTGGGACCTTGTCACCCCTTCAACGTTTCTCCTCTTTTTTGCTGTTTACTCTCACCCCAACTTTGACCCCTTGGTGACCGAGATATCTGATAAGAGCATTCACAGGAAGAGGATGACAGTATGCTAACCCAGCCAGGAATGTTTGCATTTTTTAAAAGCCTCATGGGGAGCACAACTTCAGCACAGAGAACAAATTGCTGATGTTGAAATTTCAAGTATTAATCAAGGAGATGTGTGGAGAGAGGAAGCCTTTCCTACAACCTTCAAATCACATTCAGTGGGTCATTCCTGACAACAGACCAGCCCTGATCACAGGGATTGGATTGTTCAAGTGATGTTGATGGAGTGGCTTCTGAAAACCAGGCATTCTATTAGGTTCCTGCTCTGGAGACGATCTTATAAGAGAAAGACGGGCATGTAAGTCTTGAAGAGAAGACATGGCTGAGAATCCAAATTCACTTTTATCCAATGGATGTTGTCATATCCTTATATGTCTGAGAAAAATCTCAGAGATTCTTCATGGTGTTTTGAAGACTTGGCACTGTGTCACCGTATCTGTTATGTATTGCCACATAACAAACCACCCCAAAACATAGTAGCTTAAAACAACAACCACTTATCTGGCTCATTATTCTACTAAGCAGTTCTTTTATGGGCCCCAGTGGTCTCTGCTGGGTTTGCTCATGTGTCTGTGCTCACTTGGTAAGCTGGCAGGAAGCTGGCTAGTACCAATGGTCTTCCTCACATGGTTGACAGTTGGCTGGATATTGACTGGGGCAACAGGGTGACTGGGCCACGTGCCTCTCATCATCCATCAGGCTAGCTTGGGCTCTTTAGCATGGCAGGAGCAGGGTTCCAAGAATAGCTTGAGGGCAAGCCCAATGTGGGGGAAAAAAAAAACTCTTTTCAAATTTCTGCTTGTGTCAGATTTGTTGCTGTCCCATTGGCTCCAGCAAATTACACAGCCCGGCCTGACTCATGGTCAGAGGGGTCTAGTCAAAGATCCAGATACTTGTGCATTTCTGCTCCTTAAACTGACATAATTCTCAGAAGGAAGGAATCTGGCAGCAGCAAAAGGGACCGTTACTGGAAAATCAACCCAAAGTACATATTATATATATAAGGTTTTAAGCAAAGAAATAAAAACTAAAACTTCTGCCTTTTAAATCAGGGTTTTACAGACATTTGAATTCTAGGGACTAACAGTATTTAAAAACAAATAGGAAGATGGGAGTGAAACATAAGATTGTTGAGATTTTTAATTCTGCTGGCTAGAAATACTAAATAACCACCTACCATCCCCATTATTTTGATAAAAGAAAGGACATTTTAATACCAAAGTAGGAGCAAGACATAATTTTAGAATACACTAGTTCTCTAAATAGAATAAATTAGGTTTTATGAAAAGCTATCTACATTGCCTTCATTTTTCTCATTTCACTGAAGATCAATGGAAACCTCAATTAGAATGGCTCTCGTTAGGTGACTGACATGTAGGAGCCACTGGGCTAGAGAAAGATAATAGGCAGGCAGGGTCTACTGATGAGTCGTCATTAAGAGTGTACTAAGTGTGCAGGCTAGCCCTGCCTCATGTGCCATCAGGGGTGTGACAAGGGTAAGACAGCAATTTTCCTCAAAACGCTGCAGTCCAGCCTGCAAGTAAAGAATTACTTGAATTAACATAAATGGTCAAAAATTTGGAAACAGAAATTCTGAGTGCAGAAAAGAATTATAAAAATAGCAGATGAGGCCAGACTATGACTGTGGTACCAGCCATAACAGAGAAGGCAAGAGAGAAGAACCATCATGCTAATTCATTTAATGCTAAATTCCTTAATCCCAATTCAAATGAAGGCTTCCTCCAATCACCTGGAAGACTATTTTCTGAGGTATCTCCAGTATTCTAACTTGTCAGTTTAGATTGCAGATCTCCAGGGCAGAAATATGTCTACTTCTAAACCAGAAAGAGCAGTGGCCTGGGTTGCACTGCTGTCCTCCAAACAAGCGTCATTTTTGCATATTTGGATTTGCTGATCACGTTGAAATGGAGAATGAGGAACTAGAGCTTCCAAATTCATTGCTTTTCAAGATTCTTCAAATCTTTCTGCAGAAGTGATGCCAGTTGAGATGGCACATGCTTGCAAGAAACTCACCATTCATCCTCTTTTTAAGATCCATAGATATTTTTTCTAGTGATCCCAAGAGTAGGTGAGCCCAGAGTGGTTTTGCCTAAATTGGGGAGGTATTTTCCTAATTTCTTGTTTGCATTTCTGCTACTCAGCACAGCAGATTTGGGGTAGGGGAGGGCTCTTCCTTGAACATCAGCCCACCAGAAGCTGAAGAGCAACCACTGCTAAATTTTGGCCACTAAATTGTTACTCAGTGTCATCCTGCATTCAAATAAGATGCCTTCTGTAGGAAACCACCTTTTGGGAGAAATCTAATTTTAGAAGGACTATAATGCAAAAACATTCAGTGCATAATAAAACTTCAGATCCCATTATTTTCTTCCTTTCCATAAATATCATTTTTTTTCAAACCTTGTCTCTTAATCCAAACAAGGCACAACAGCTAACCTCCTTTACTATATCTAAACAAATGGATCTTTGCTACTCAGAATGCTTTTGATTGTAGCACCATGGATTTTAGAAAGATCTAGCAAGTTTCAAAGCATGTCTCCTTCATTCTCATCGCTGACAGAAAAAATATGTCCATTTGAGCTGTGATGATCTAGTCAAGTTCACCACTTTTTAGACTAGAAAACTCGGATTCGAACATCTAATGTGAAAATTAGAATCCAGGTCTTTGAAATATCAACACATTATTCTTTGAAATTTCCTCTTGATACTAGGCTCTGCCTGAGGAAGAAGTCCTGGCAGAAATTAAATGATGTATTTCCACTTATTCTGTAAGCCTCAGAAAACACTCTCAGAACCAGAGCCATATTCCTCCTCCATAAACTATGCATCTTGTTCACCTCTCCTAGTCCATTCACCCAGAAGCAACTTGTCTCCACAATCACGAATGAACAAAACCTGACTCCTGGCAGCACTATTTCAATTCATGAACTCAGGATTTTATGAGGAAGAGTCATGAATTTAAACAACATGTTACCTCAGTAATTTGAAAACCTAATTAAAGGGATTACCTTTTCAAAGTACTGTGCTCTAAGTTGCCCAGTATGTCTGTCACTCTTATGAGTCATGTGGCCCACCTGTCTAGCTCTGTTAAACCACCACCATATACCATTTTCAGATAAGCAGAGAATACTCACTGCTAGAGGTTTGCATTAAACATCAAAAGATCATTTAGTCCCTGTTAGCCTTTAGCAGGAATACCATAGACACTAACAGATGGCCTTTGTTACTCTTCAGAGTGACTAACTTTCTGTAGAGGTCACCATGATCAGAAGGTATAAAAACAGTCTCTTCTCACGTGATTACCGACCTTCTCCCTCCACTGGTCTCCTATGGTACTCAAATCACACTTCAGTTTTAACACTTAGAAAACTTTGCCTGAGCATATTTTTTTAGGAGGATATTGGATGAGAATCCAAATTTCTCCTTACCTACAATTTTCATAACAGTGACCAAATAAAATGGTTACTTTCAATTCTGGAATGAGTGTTCAGTTTTCCCACATCTGTCTATAATTATTATATCAAAACTTGGACATGTGGACTTTCCATAGATCAGTGGAACCCAAGGGCTTCATAGGGCATGATGGTGCATTGAAAGAGAGTGATACTGTGAGTTGCTTTTTAACACTTGTAAGAAACATTAACCATTGCTTCCTGTGAGTCCATTGCCACTCTCTATCTTGTGTCAGATCTGGCAATGGTTCAAGGGAACTTCAGTTTCCACTTGTGGGGATTTGCCTATCAGTTTAAAACCTAGAGTAAAGACTCTCCTTTGAAACAAATCCAAATTCACTGCGTTTTGAAATAGAGCAACTTTTACTACATATTTGCCTTTAAAAACACATTTGCTGATCTGTTGGTCACATGGTTCATCTGCAATGGCATTTGTGGATCTTCTGTATAATTGGCAAAGATCGAGGAAAAAGAATGATTTCTCCCGCACTATTAGGTCCCTGCCAGGTTGACAGCTGTCTCCTGTTTCCTTTGACCACTCTTGCTCCCAACATTACCTGTAGCAGATAGGTAAAACAAGGGGTCACAGACATTTCACCTCTTAGTTAAGTGTCCTATTGGCCATTGTAAACAGATACCTCAAATTGTACTGAGTCTAGAAGTCCAGAGATAGTTTCTTGGTGTTTTAGGAGATCAGTCAGATGATACAAATTAAGTCACAGCTAGGACAGTGCTGGGTCAGAATGTGACTTGGACATATGTGATGGGGAAAATGTTAAAGAAGGGGAAGCATGGAACTAAGCCTTCAGTAAAGAAATACAGAATGTGTAAAGGCATGGGCTGTGTGGTAAATGAAGATGGGATGGATGGAATGGATATGAAGAATTTTCAAAAAAAAAAAAAAAGAAGGAAAATACAATTAGGTTAAAGGAACAGGGCTTTGGGAGAGGTTCTGTATGTGATCCTATGTTTCTTATGAAACATAGTAGAAAAGTAGAAGAAAGTAGAAAAAAGAATTTATTGAATAAGTGAAACTAGGCAAACACATTTTTGTCAGCAAAAAAAAAAAAAAATACATGCCTCAGTCAGCAGGACACTCAGAGTCTCAGGAATAGTAAAGAGGAAGAAACCATAGAGTTTTGACATCTTTGTAAAGAGGAACTGGAGTGGGGTTTAGTAGGAAATTTGTAGAGCAGGCACAAAATAAATCACCAGGAAGAATGTGAGTAGCGGACCATAAGGATGCACTGAGTCTTTATGCCAGAAAGCATTTTGGCCTGTTACCTATCTAGTGGTCCTTGGGGACATGTTTACCACCACCATAAATAAACCAAGTCTTTGAAGACTCTCATTGACTCAGCTGTCTGCTTGATAGGTCCTCTGAGTGAAGGACAACAAAGCTCATGTCCAGGAAGCTTCCAGAGTTGGCCAAGTTGATGAAGAACCAGAAGAGGCAGGCTCCTCCCTCACTTACTGTTTTTCATCCCTCTCCCTTCATATAGAGGCTTTGGGGCTTGCATTCCATGAGAGGGCATCAGTAACATGTCTCATCCTTATTTGTTTGTTTGTTTTAATTGAAGTATAGTAGACATACAACAATATATTAGTTACAGTTGTACAATACAGTGATTTGACAAGTTTGTACATTGTGAAATGCTTACTACATTAAGTATAGTTACAATTTGTAGAAAGGACAAGTGTTGGTGAGGATGTGGAGAACAGGAAACTCATGCACCGTTGGTGGAAATGTAATTGGTGCAGCCATTACAGAAAAGAGTATGGATGTTCCTCAAAAAATTAAAAATTAAAAATAGAAATACCATATAATCCAGTAATTCCACTCTTAGTATTTACCCAAGGAAAATCAAAACACTAATTCAAAATGTCATATGCACCTCTATGTTTATTGCAGCGTTATTTACAATAGCCAATATATAGAAACAACCTAAATGATGTCCATCAATAGATGAATATATAAATGGGATATTACTCAACCTTAAAAGAGAGTGTAATCTTGCCATTCATGACAACATGAATGGCCTAGAAGGTATTATGCTAAATGAAATAAGTCAGATGGGAAAAAACAAATACCATATGATTTCACTGATCCGTGCAATCTGAAAAAACAAGACGGGTGCCTGCGTGGCTCAGTTGGTTAAGAGTCCAACTTCAGCTCAGGTCATGATCTCTTGGTTTGTGAATCTGAGCCCCACGTCGGGCTCTGTGCTGACAGCTCAGAGCCTGGAGCCTGCTTTGGATTCTGTGTCTCCCTCTCTGTCTGCCGCTCCCCCCACTTATGCTCTCTGTCTCTGTCTCTCAAAAATGAATAAAAAAATTTTTAAAAATTAAAAAACAAGACAAAAAAATTAAACAGAAGCAGACTCATAAATACAGAGAACAAGGTAGTGATTGCCAGAGGGAAAGAGTGTCAGGGGTGGTGATAGGTGAAAAAGGTGATGGGGATTAAGAGGTACAAATTTTCATTCTTGGTTTTTGAACCAAAAGACCCACCTTTCTCCCAAACTGAGTAAAAGAATGAAATAACAAACCCAGTCATACCAAGGAATAAATGACTGACAAGTGATTTAATTCTCAGATGTGTTTCTGACATCATAAGGATCTTTTAGTATGCCAATCACATTCTTGGCTAGCATGGATCTGTGTTTGAGGCCACAAACCTGTCTGAGCAGTTACATCTTCAGGTACCTGCAATTGTTAAGCCAGGAGATGAAGAAGTTAACTGGTCCCAGACCTGCTGGTTAATGTGACTGATTATGGCCCTGTCTTTGGGCTTCACAGTGGCCACACTTTTACCTGAAGAATGCCATCCCTGGGGCACCTGGGTGGCTCAGTCGGTTAAGCATCTGACTTCGACTCAGGTCATGATCTCACAGTTCGAGCCCCGCGTCCGGCTCTGTGCTGACAGCTCAGAGTCTGGAGCCCACTTCGGATTCTGTGTCTCCCTCTCTCTGACCCTCCCCCATTCATGCTCTTTCTCTATCTCAAAAATAAATAAAAATTTTAAAAAAAATTAAAAAAAAAAAAAGAATGCCATCCCCTTTTCTGGGATGTGAATTTTCAAGCTATGTCTTTCTCCCCTTTTTTGTTTCTCTTAAGGCAAATGCCTGCCCTTAGTATGGTAGAAAAAGTTTTCATAGGTGGGACTTTCTAAAGCTTAGAACGGTTGCATGTAAAATAATCTCTTCTAAGTCCTGCATTGGTGCCTGCCATACCCTCATTAAAGTTGCCCACTGGGCAGTTATTTTAGCTTCAGAAGACACTACCAGGGGTACATATGTCACTCAGGAGGCATAAATACTGATCTGTTCACAACTATTATCTATTCATGCTCATCTTAGGTGCTCACATCAGTTGGCAAAACTGAGGGAAGAATATTCGTCATAATTTCTAATGTTTTGGGGGTATCACTTAGTTTACACACATTTTCTTAGACATTATTTTAGCTGATCTTCACAATAACCCAGGAGATAAGCAAATACAGTTTCTCCTTGCTTATGAGAAACCTAACCCTTAAAAGAGTAATAAAGTCAGTATGTGGGAGCCAGGTTTGGCACCTGGGTCTCCTGACTCAGTATGCCCTTTACACACATGTCACGTACAGCCAAGTGTATATGGATGTGGATGTGGAAAGACATAGAAAGGAGTAAAGGAGTCTGTGGGGGAAGAGAAAAAGACCAGATGGGGCACTGAAGAAGAGGTGGGGGTAGGAAGGAGGAATCCTGGGTGCTGAATCTGCAGGTGGTAGGAGGGCAGAGGGGCAAGGGGGAGCTATTCAGAGATGAGGGAAGGAGTAGTGACCAACATTAGGAGCCTCAGTCACTGAGAGAATTTGGGGAAAACATGCATATTTGGGCTTGAAAGAATGTGGTGTAGGACACAGTATACTGAACTGGGGATAAGAGAGCTCAGGCTGGCCTGGTTGTGCCATGAACAAGCCTGGGCACATGACTAACCCCTCTGGCCTCGGTGTCTTCAGGTATAAAACAAAGGACTTCACTCAGATCATCTCTAAGTTCCTGGGAGGTCACAATATCTGTGACTTTGGTGCAGGTACATACATGACATGAGCATGAAGGAGCGGGTGCTGAGAGTGGCGTAGGGCTAACACGGGCCTCAAGCAGATCTTCCCAGTTACTCATCTCATGGTTTGTGTTCAGCCAGCCTGGACAGGACTAACCTCTGGTCTGTGGGATCTAGGGACAAGATCCCAGTGACAGTACTTGAATGATATTGGCAATAGCAAGTGATACTTTCACCGAATGGGGATTCAATTTAAACCATTTTCTCAAAGTGAAGTGTCTTTATTGTCTTATTCCAGATGCTTCAAGGAATAGGACAAGGGTAAAGGGAATTCTGAGAATATGAGTTAGGAGTGGTCCCAAAGCCCCGGAGAATTTGTCTTTCTGGGCTGTGGTGTGGGGCAGAGACATTTCAACATTCATGCAGCCTTCCATCAGCCACCTTTGACCAACACTAAAAGCCCGTTACCAAGAAGGGAGTGAGAATAATTTCTCTCCTATTAGTACTTCCTCCTTCCCAAATGTGATGCTAGCCACTGGGAGTTGTAATTGCAGATATCACCAAGGACTATGGATATAAATTTCACAAAGGGCAAGACCTTCCATTATGAGTGGGAAGATGGCTTTAATTAAAAAAAAAAAATCAATATATTGTTTCCAATCATTAGAATCCCATGTCTGTAGGAAAAATCAATCCTTTTCATATTAAAATGCTTACATTCACACTCAGATGTTATATTACACATGAGTCATTGAAGGAGGTCAGGAGGCGGTCTGCCTGAGGCCCAGAATGAGTCCCAGCCATGTCCATACTAAAATCGTAGGTGTTTGTGAGAGTCTGTCTTCAGGAAACCTGTGAGCTAAGAAATTCTACACAATACCACAGAGATTTGAAATTCTGTGCAGTAGAGAGGGTGCCTCATCTTGACACATTCTCTCCTCATTCTTCCAAATCCTCAAATGAAAGCAAAAATAAAAGGAAAAGCTAAAATCGCATCTTAAAGAGTGGGAGCATCTCCATTTTGCAGTGATTTCTCTCACTCCTCCTCCTCCATGTTGGCAGATTTTTACCACAGGGTTCAACCAACAGGCACCAGGGGATTCTAATGTTAACAAAGGGCTCCATTTTTAAAAGATAATTTATCTATTCATGCAAGAAAATGCTTTTGATTTTAATCAGCGGCAAGGGTTTGGTTCTCTCCTCTCGTTTCCTGAGAAGTAGGAGCAAATGGAGACAGGGCGGATCTCCTGGAGAACGTCACATATTACTGAAATAGACTCTTGACAGCATTAAATTCCCAGAGGTGCTATTCCATTCCCCACACAACATAATAGTAATGATCTTATGGAGAAATTTTGCCTTTATGGAAACTGTTTATTTCTAAGAACATTCTAATGTCAGGCTAAGTGTGAAGCTTCCCTAATAAAGAAGTAAAGGAAAACAAGGGTCCTAATTAAAAACATTGTTTAAGAAGACACTTGTGAGAGAAAAGAAAATCCCACTTTACATGGAAAACTTAATCATGTATATTGCTAGAACGTATTGCAGAGTATTCACGCCAATTTCCCAGACCCCGTTCCTTGTCACTATTTATACTCTTCAAGCCCAATCCTTCTGGGCCCAGTTTCCCTCCTGTCCAGTTCAGCAGTTACTCCCTTTGAAGTCAGTGTGAAACTGATGCCCAAAGGGGAGCTATATGCCCCAGGGATATCTAACCTACTGGTTTCTTTTTCTCATTTCACTGGGTTTGGAAAATGATGGAACAGTCTTTCTGTCTGTCAAGTGCTGCCCAGTTTGATTTCCTATCTGTGGAAACAGAGCAGACGTGCCTGCATGCTACCTAGGCACTCATCAGTGAGGGCAATGAAAATGCTTTTATTAGCATTCTAGGAAATCAAGGGGCTGGTTTCAAAAGCTCATATATTTGCCACTTTTTGAATTTTTTCCTGCGTAAGGGAACTGGAGTCTACCCAAATTATTCATTGCTGATGACAGGAGCATGGACTCAGCCTGGTTGGATTCGAATAAAAGCATAGTTCCGTTCCTTGACTTTGGGAAGTGACTCTACCTCCCTCTGCCTCATTCTACAACTTGGGGACAATCCTAATACCTATCGGGGAAGGGTTTTTATTTATTTATTTATTTTTGTATTAAGTCATCAGATTCATGCAAAAAGCCTTTATCAGATAGATACTATCATTTCCCCCACGTTACAAAGGGGGAAAATGAGGTTCAGAGAGGTAACTCAGTTGCCTAACACAAAGGGTTTTGTGTTAATTCCATGGCTCATAGTACAGTGCCATATACGGAAGAAGAGTATAATGCATGTTAACTATTATCATAATTGTTTTAGATCATCCCAGTGATATTTTCAAATAGCGAACAGAAAGGTGCCAAAAAAGAATGCTGGAAGTCCCAACAACTAGGGGGCAAAGAGAAGAAGAGAGAAGAAAGTGATCAGTAATAAGGACACAAACACCAGCATTTATGGTTTAATGTGCACCAGGCACTATTCTAAGTGCTTCACATGTTTTAAGCCAGTTCATCTCCATTAGACTTTGAGGTAGGGAAGCATCTTATCCACCACTTATAGAGGAGAAGACTGAGACAGAGAGGTTTGGGAAATTTCCCGAGGTCACACTGCTGGTTGGTGGCACAGACCTCCTGGTCTGGTTCTGGAGCCCATCTCCTTAAGCATCACACTCAGCCACTGTCTAAAGGGGATTGATAGGCAGAGCTAAAAAGTTAGCAGAAGAACAAGAGACACCATCATGAGACTCAGGAGGGCCTGAGTTGTTGGTAGTGTTAAATTACCTTATACAGGTCGTGGTCCTGGTGGGAAAGAGATGACACCCCTGAAATTGGGAAATTTGAGGAAAGTTTAATAAAGAGACTATTTACAAAGGTATGGGCAAGTATAGAGAACCCAAAAGTACTAATGGAATATTCACTGGCAGGTAAGAGCAGAGAGTAGGGTCAGTACCTCTAAGGTCTAGACAGCTGAGCAGAGAGAGTGGATCCTGGGACTCTGAGAAAAATAGAGAGGGTGGGAGGGAGAGAGAGAGAGAGAGAGAGAGAGAGAGAGAATGAACAAGAGAGCACTGCTATTTGGAGAAGATACCCTAAGAAGAGCTGTGACTTCTGTCAAGGGCAGCAGCCCACTGCAGTCCTGTCCCTTAGAAAGAAGTGGGATATATACACCCAGCTGTGACTCTTCTATAATTTTCTGGGGCTTTCCACTGGTCAAACCCAACTAGCAGCCAAAGTACAAGGGAACCCATTGAAACAACTGGTAGAGTTCAGCTTCCCAGCATACAGAGTAGGGCGTGTTAGCAGGAGAGGAGATTTAGAGAAGTGCACGGATGATAGCCAGCAGTGACTCAGAAAAGTTATGCAAAATAGGGGCCAAAAGTTTATGAATGGGTTTAGCAATTCAAACACTACTGGTTATTTTGTTAGAACATTTTTCAGTGGAGACATGGGGTGTGCAAGAAACCCAAGGGCAGTGAGTTGAATAGTAAATGGAAAGTAACACAGTGCAGGCAGTAAACAGAGACTATTTTCAAGGCTGGTGGCTGTGCAGGGAAAGAGAGAGAGATTGGGGGAGGAGTAAAGGGGAGCGAGGGGGAGTAATGGAGGGAGAGAGAAGTGACAGTTGGAATACAGATGATGGAGCAAGGTCCTCAGGAAGCTGAAGGAGTTGCTAGTGAAATGGTAAGGAAGAAGGGAAAGAGAAAAGGATTTATATGGATGCAGATAAATGTGTTCTCTCAGGGTACAGGAAATAGATGTTGTTGTCATTAATTATTTCCCTATATGAGACTGGAAGTGAAGTCATCTCCTGAGATTGGCGGGGAAGGCATTATGGAAAGCATAAGAGTGGAGGGTAGTGCTTGAAGGAACCTTACAAGAAACGGGAGAAGGAATTAATCACAATCAAACAGAAGGATTACCTGGCTCAGGTAGGAGAAGATAGAATTGCAGAAACATGGATTTGCTGCTGTCTTTTTCCTCCAGGGAATCTCTTAGGCCTGGATGTAGGATAGGAGAAGGCAGAAAGTTGGCTTGGCATTTTCTCAGTCTGGAAAAACAGGATAAGGACAAACGTATTGAGGGTGTTGGTGAGAAGTAGCATGAAGCATAAATACTGGATTCTAGACTGAATAGGGAAGGAAAAGGCCAGGGGCTGATTAGAGAAAACAGCTACAGTGACCTGGAAAGCTTGGGGGATGGAAGTGTGCATTTGACCAGCATATGGTTGGGAGGGAGAGAGGTGGAAGGACAGAAGGTCATGATCAGAAAGCGGGATGAGAGGATTTGTAATTTGAAGTGATGATAACTTCTTAGGTATGGCCGTGAGTTAATCATCACGTTTATTTTACTCTGTTTTCCACGGCTTATCAATGCTTATAAATGAAGATTGTGTGAAAAATGTCAGCCAGCTCAAGAGTGAGGAAGGCATAGCATGATCTTCTCCAGGCACTGGGCCCGCACTGTTTAGAGATGCCCCAACTGGGAGCATGGAGGATTTCACTGTGGCTGAGGGCGGCGGTCACCGCTGGCAGCAGAAGGACAGCTAGACAAGAGGCAGACAGAACAGTGGGGGAGCATAGACGCACTGCGAGCAAGCGTTTGGGAGACATTGGTTCAGCTGGAACACCTTTAAGACGATGGCATTTCGACCAGAGGCTGTGCACTTAGGGCAACCCACGGAACGTGCCCGCGGAGAAGGCGACACCGCACCACAAGCTCCAGAAAAGCAGAGGCTGCAGAGGGTCAGGCAAGGCAAGAACCGGCCCTGGCGCAACGCCCTGTGCGCATGTGCGTGGGCTGCTGACTCCCGGCAGGAGGATTGCACTTGGAAGCCGGGCCTGAGTGTTCTCGGAAGCTGTGTAACAAATTCAATCTGGATTTTCATTCTATGAGAGAGAGAGAGAGAGAGAGAGAGAGAGAGAGAGAGAGAGAGAGAACTTTTTTCATGACACATAGGGTAGAATTTGACCGTGTCTCAACTCCAAACTTGCAAAGAAGAATTTATTCCGGAGTATTTGAGATGTCACCACTTATTTTAAGATTTCTTTTGAGGGGTTAGTGGGGAAAATAATCAAAACATTTCTTTAATTAGAAGAAGCCTACAATAAAGAAGGGGGGATCAAGATTTAATTGCTGTATTTTTTTGTTTAGCAAAATGTGTACCCAATTAAATGCAGTTGAGCAGTTCTGGGAAGAAATTAATAAACAGGGGGTGGGGGAGAAGATGAGGAAGCAGAGGGAAGAGACTGTTCCCAAGCTGAGATTTTGTTTGCCAAGTTTCAACAAAGAGCAAAGCTTAGCTCCGAAGGAGAAGCCCTTGAGAGATGGGGTTTAGAATAGTAGTACAAACAGAAACCCCAAATGAGGCAAGTTGGGGAGACATTTCTCTAATGCAGTTCATCCTCAACAGGTGCTGGCAACATCTGTAATGAGACTATCCATGATAAAAAGCTTCTCATACCTTAATCCACATTATATTACATTCACAAACACATTGCCATCCTCTTCCATCCTCCTCCCCCTGAGATGCAGGAATAAATAATGTACTATTAAAATCACATCTCTGCTTTCTGCCTAAGAACATTAAAAGTGAGAAGAAGAAAAAATAGAGTCCACCATCCCATTATCCCCAGGGGAATGCAACTGGTAAACCTGAAGATATATTCAGGATGATCCAATAGAAGAAACCCTCATATAGCCAGCCACACCAGTCTATTAAAAAACCTAAAGATTATACATTGAGTGGATCCTATGATAGATACAAATAAATGAGGAATCTTAATTTAATTCAAATATTACTACCGTAATACAAATGCCCATGTTTGGAAAATGGAATCAATTTCTTTCTGAGAGCCACACAAAATCAGAGCCTTCATTCATTCATTTATCCATTCATTCATTCATTTGTCCTACAACAAATATGTATTAACCATTTACTGTGTGCAAGACACAGAAGTACAGGAATTCAAAATCTAGAAAAAGTTGAGGAAGCCCTGTGTATCACTTAAGTTTTATGGTCTCTGAAAAAAAGGTGGCTAGTAAAAGAGATATTTTTCTACCTTCCCGCCTTAATTTACCTTCCTTTACTATGGGCTTACTGTAAAATTCAGTTAACCAGTTTACAATGTATCTGAAGGTAGAGCTTTATAGCCTGGCACATAGGTGCTTTTCATAAAAATAGTTTGAGATGATTAAATTCCACAGTGTTGTTCCTTTTGGTCTAAAGAAGATATGCATGCTTTGGCTTCCTTACCTATACGTTGCCTTTGATCCGTTCATTCATGCATTCATCAAATGTATATTCCTCATCTACAGAGCAGCAGAATATTCTTGGTGCTGGCAATACAAACATGAATAAGATTGAGTCTTTCCTTTAAAGGAGCTTATCATAAGTGGGATGCAAGAAGATAGACACATCTCTGCAAAAATCTTACAGGTTCTGGGATAGCACAGTGAGACCTAAGAGACAAAAGACAGTGGGAAGGTCAAGAAAGTTTCCAGAAATGCTTCATCAAGTTCATGGCTTCTGCCTGAATTTGAATGATAAGTAGACATGGGGGATGAATAAGAAGAAAGTCATTTTAGGTGAAGGGAACAGCCTGGCATGCTCGTGGAAAGGTAAACATCTGTTCAGCCAAGTAAATGGGTCCAGATTGGGTGGTGGAGGACTGGAAAAGTGGGGGACAAGAAAACCCATTGGGTGATAATATTGGGAGGTGGGTGTACGTGGAAGGAGGTAATCCTTGTTCAGTGGTAGTTCCTTTCTGTTGCAATATCTAGAGATTCCTTTACTCATGACATAAATCAAATCTATCTTCTTAAAGATTTTTTAAAAATTAATATAGATTTATAAAGAAATATGGAGGATGTGAGAGAGAAGATTATTCTGAGATTATTAAAGTGGTTCTACAGTTTACTGATTGGAACACTTTGAGAAATTGCTGAAATAAAAAAACTATAGTTTCAAAACAATTGACCTAACAATTTTGTTTGGCACAATAGAGGTGTTTGTTTTTTTGTTTTTGTTTTTGTTTTTTTTTTAACCAAACCAACATGAAGTTTTTAAAAATTAGGGGTTGATTGCCCCATAAGAGGTCATATAGAAAATATTTATTGAATATAGAGATATAGGAGGTCAGTAAATGTACACAAAAGAATAAACAGAATTATATAAATCTCATAGATCTCTGTGAGAATGTACATACTATGTATATATGCATATTCATTAATCTATTATTTTACTCACTGGTCTCATTTTAAGACTAATAATGCTACCTAAACTGACAAAACAGGCAAGCTTTATAACTCAGTCCCAATTTACAGAAAAAACAACAACAACAAAATCAGATCAAGTGTGAGTCAAGCAAAGCTCTGTTTACATATTATGCACAGAAAGAGTACTGGAAATCCCTATACCCAGAATATAGACACACACATTTAATGATACAACTACATATTAGCATCATTCTGCGTGTTTTTCTATCCAAATGCACTTGAAACATTTAGTCTGAGTCTATGCCACAATCGTGCATTTCATTGGAGTGCCATGGATGGTAACTCAGATTTGAACTGCCATTTTGTTTCACTATGGCTTCCTATGTGAGTCTCTGCTAGGGAAGAGTCAGAAAAAGTGTTTCAGACCAATGTCTCCAGACCATGAGGTATGTACTTTTTTGCATTTACATCTTTTAAATGTCCCTTTTGCCATTTTCAAATATGCAATTTCTGTGCTACCAGCTACACTGTGAACTCTGAGCATGGTATCTGGATTAGGTCTCAGAATGTACCAGGCCTATGACAGTCACTAAATGACCAGCTGACTTTTGATCAGGTCTGAAGGCTAAAACTTTATGCTTGGTGAATTGAAGACAAAGGATAACCTGATAGCATTTCAGTTGAACTGAAATTGTTGTGTATCACAGACTTCCAAAAGTACTAAGCAACTTCATCTAGAAGATCAATTTGCTGAGGTGACCTGAGAGAATGTTTTGTAGTTAATTCAGTTGAGCAGACCTACTGGTGGGCAGTGCTGATCAAAATCAGATACACCACAGGATGGAAACTCTTTATCAGAAAGGTGGAAAACTAGAGATACCTGTCTCAAAACTTCCCAAACAATAATGGAATTTGCTTAGTACTAGCAACATCTCTGGAATCATTTGTATTAGAGTCACCTGGGTGTTGATTTAAAAAAAAAAAAGACAAAATTCTAAGTTCAAGCATATACTGCCCCCAATAGACTCTCTGGAAGTGGGGCCCTAGAATCTGGATTTATGGGAAATTTTCCAGGAGGTTTATTCATTCACTATAGTTTGAGATGTCCAAAGAATGTTGTTCTAGACATAAGGACAGACCCATTCTCTATAGAAAATGGTGTGCCATGGGGGGGCCTGGGTGGCTCAGTCGGTTAAGCATCCAACTTCGGCTTAGGTCATGATCTCACAGTTCATGAGTTCGAGCCCACGTTGGGCTCTGTGCTGACAGCTCAGAGCCTGGAGTCTGCTTCAGATTCTGTGTCTCCCGCTCTGTCTGCCCCTCCCCAGCTTGCTCTCTTTGTCTCTCTCTCTCTTTCTCAAAAATAAATAAACATTAAAAAAATTAAAAATGGTGTCCCTGTCTGTGGGAGCCCCTGTAGTTCACCTCACTGGAAATTTGGGTGCCTGACTGTACTTCCCATGTCACGGCATGCAGAAACCTGTCAACCACTCTGCCCTCTCAGGTGTCTTCCATCACATCGGCAACAGTCTTCAGAGAAGACTTCAGTTCTCCCAGAAAGTCACCATGCAATCCTTCACAACACAAAGCTGAACATTCTCACTCCTCTGACCATTTTGAAAATACACCACATTGTTACTGTACTTCCATCTAAATGCTCTTTCCTCAACTTTTTAATAATTACTGGTTACCAGGCTTGACATTCTAAAATAGGGTGATGCATTTACCAAGGTGACAGGGTGTTTGTGAGGCTTAATTAATTAAGGCTTGGAGAGTGCATAGAGAAGGATTTTTTTATCAGCATTCAATATTATTATTTATTTGCAATACAATTTAGAACTTTCTCCATAATGTGGAAAAATTACAAACATCCATTTAATTCCTCAGGGTACTTGAGAGTAAAAAGCTGGCTACAGGAGAGTAGGGAATTGCTGCAGTTTCTACTATAATAACCAGCAGCGTGGAAGTGAAATAAAAATATATTACTCCAGGTGGAAGGTTATCTGAAGCCCTAAATGGGCCTGTTGCTGATATCCTCATGGTTGGCACACACAGAAAACCAGACACTCAAACCCCTCCCCTGTTTCCCCTTAATAGGTCAGCACTGAAGCCCAGAAATACCGAGTGCGTGAAGATGTCAGTGACAATAAATATTTTTTTTCAGTTAATGGGCTTCATGAATACATAGATTTCAAGTTAAGGCAATTATCTAATTTCAACTCACCACTTGCTAATTTACTAATTCATTAACTTGAGGAAACGGTCATCCTGCTTGATGCTGGCCTCCTGACAATAGAGCTGAGTCTTGGCAGGGATTTATTTCCAACAACACCAGGGACAAAAAGCATGAGATATTTTTGAAGAATAATAAAAAATGGATTAAAGGGAATAGAAATAATTTATCATGTGCAGATGTGCAGAAAGAAAAGATGGTGGCTTTGCAGTCTTATTTTATAAAAACAAAATTACAGTGAAGGTGTCTTACCCAATCAACAATCTTAACACAGGGATCTTATGAGCTATCAGGTGTACTAGATTTCATAAAAATCATATCATCAAAGGAATAGTCAGTAAATTTCCCCTCTTCTGCCTAACCTACCTCAGACCTTGCAACCCTGATGAGAAGGGAAAGCAACACAAATCTGGCAGATTCTTTGTTAAAATCCAAAGGCTGTGTGCATGTCAGTGCCTCCCTAAGGAGGTTCATGTCTGCCAAATGACTTGAAAATCCTACACCAGTTCTTCTCTGTAGGAAAGGATGAAAAAGATACATTCAAGAAAGGAAGGAAATATGGATTGAGATATGACTTGTGGCTTCTGGAATCTTCCAAGGAGGAAAGCACTTCCAAAAAACCACTTATAGGTACTTTTCTGCATCTGATAAGTATTAAATGAATTATCCAATGAGTCTTACTTTCATACAGGACTAAAATATTTCATTCAGGCATTTTCTTTAAAAAAACAAAAAGAAAACAAAAAGTATCATGGTTTTTAGAAAGACTCACAATCAAAATAGTTGTGGGGCACCTGGGTGGCTCAGTTGGTTGAGCATCCGACTTCGTCTCAGGTCATGATCTCGCGGTTTGTGAACCCCGCATCGGGCTCTGTGCTGACACCTCAGAGCCTGGAGCCTGCTTCAGATTCTGTGTCCCCCTTTCTCTCCACCCCACCTCTGCTTGTGCTCTGTCTCCCTCTGTCTTTAAAAAATGAATAAACATAAAAATTTTTTTTAATTAAAAAAATAGTTGTATTTTCTACTTTGTGACTTGCTTTTTATACTCTTAGAGATGCCCTTTGATGAATAATTTGTTAACCTGTTTTCTTTTTAGTTAGAACTTTTCTATCTGTTTGAAAAATATTCCCATTCCTAAGGTCTAAAAGCTCTACTCTTTGACTTTGTCATTTAGGTCATGAATCAACCTAGAACTGATTTTTCCAATATGGCTGAATAATCATTTGTGCCAGCACTGTTTAGTCTTTTTTCCATGATTCTGCAGGGTCACCTTTGCTATACATAAGTCTCCATTCATATGTGGGTCTGTCTCTGGATTTTATATTCTGTTCCACTGATTTGATTTATCTGCTTATCCTTAACCCATACCATACTGCTTTATCTGCTGTGGATTCCTATGAGCCTCAATACTTGATAGAGAAAGTCTTCTTCCTCCTCTTTCTTCTTCTTTGGAAACATCATGGCTATTTACGTTTGCTTTTTGCTTTTCCATATCAATTTTAGAATAAGTTTGCCAAATTCCACAAAAAAGGGAAAATATTGATATTCTAACTGGAATTGCCTTAGATCTATGGAAAAATTCAGGAAAGAATTTAAGTCTTTGCAATACTATTCTTCTAAGACATGAATATTCTGTGTCTACGTATTTAGGTTTTCTCTAATTCTTTTCAATTGTGTGTCATAGTCTTCTATAAAGAGGTACTGTACGTTTTTGTTAGATAATTTTTCTTTTTGATACTGTCGTAAAAGAAACACAGAGGCACAGAAAAATATATGTTATATATTCAGAATATATGCCTTTTAAAAATTCAAACCAAAATCAAAAAGACAAAAAGTCTATTAGCCAAGACCTTGAACGGTACTTGATAAGAAAGGTTATCCAAATGGTGAATAAAATCATAGAAGGCACTCAATATCATTATCACCAGGAAAATGCAAATTAAAACTACAGTGAAGTACCACCCCTGCCCCCAAATTGCTAAAATTAAAAAGATTGACAATAGCAAATGTTGACAAGAATGTGAAGCAATTGAGAACTGTCATATACTGCTGGTGGGGGTGTCAAACTACTTTGGAAAAAAGTTTGGTGCTTTTTACTACAGTGGATGATATTTATACCCTATAACCAAGCATTTCTGCCTTAAAGAATGTCCTAGAGAACTCTGTGTGTTTGTCCTCCAGATTACATATACGGGAACATTCACAAGAACACCCTTATAATAACCAGCTACTGGAAAAAAACTCAAATGTCTATGGACAAAAGAATGGATGAATAAATTGTGGTAAGTTCATTCAATAGAATATTATGCCACAATTGAAATGAACAATGTATGAGTACACATAAAAGTCAGGTAAATCTCACAAACATAGTGTTGATTGTAAGAACCAGACAGAAAGTAATAAATATTGTATGACTCCATTTATAGCAAATTTAAAAACAGTCAAACAGCATAAAGAAAGGCAAGGGGCTAATTACCACAAAAGTCAGCTCAAAACAGAAGGAACCTGTGACTGAGAAGGAGAACCAGAAGGTTTAGAGGTGTTGACAATGGTCTCTTTTGAACTGGGTAATAATTGTAAGGGTGTTGATTTTATAATAATTGAATAAATGTACATTTCTGTTTCATGCAATTTTCTGTATAGGACTACATTACAAAATATGACAGTAAAGGGGTACATGGGTGGCCCAGTTGGTTGGGTGACTGACTCTGGATTTTGGCTCAGGTCAAGATCCCAGGGTTATGGGATTGAGCCCTGTGTCGGACTCCATACTGAGCCTGGAGCTTGCTTGGAATTCTCTCTCTCTCCCTTTCTCTCTCTCTCTCTCTGCCCCTCCCCTGCTCACATTCAAGCACACTCTCCCTCTATCTCTCTCTCTCTAAAATAAAGAAATAAATTTTAAAAATATGACAATAAATAATATTTTTGCAATTTAGTTTTAAAAACTTAGAAAATCACACACACACACACACACACACACACACTGTACCTCATTCTTTAAAATTTGTGGATTATATCTGTGGGAGTGCAAATACAACATGGAGAGTATATGCTGGCACATTATTTTACATTTGCAGTTGCTCATTTATCAATTCAATAGTGAATAACCTTTATGATATGAACCTCTTGATTATAATACTCAGCTTTGAAAAAATTGTTTTCGCACCATATTATATATGTCAACATATCTTTAATTATAGATATATGCCCATAAAATATTTAAGGATTCATACATTTTTCTATGAAGGCTAATAAATAGGTAGTTTTGATAATGAGACTTTTTCCTGAGAGAAAGCATGTGTCCAATTACATTCTGTTTTGCATTTTCAGCTGAGTACTCCTCTGGTTTTTTAACTTATAAACACTTAGATGATATGAGTATAATCTCCCACAAAGCTGTTGAATAACTTTTTATATGGTTAGGAATATCAGAAATAGTTGTTTGTTTTTTTTTCCCCCTAGTGGCTAAAATAAGACTTCTTGTAGTCTTCATAAATAACAGCAACAATAAAAATGATTAAACAGGTACCTGGAATTTGGAACCTACATTTTCCTCATGTATAGTGTTTGGGGACCACCCTGTTCTTACCCTCACCTATCCCTTATAGTGTGTGTCTGATTCACAGAAGTGATTACTCATGAAGCAGTGTTATTCCAAACAATGGTAGAATGCTGGCTGGTACTCAGACTCTCAGCAACCAGTTGAAGGAAGAAAGGAGAGAAAGAAAGAAAGAGATACAGAGGAAGAAAAGGAGGAAGGGAAGGAAGAGTACAAGAAAAACTGTCTGACAAATTATAGACCAAAGAATGAAAAAAAAGTGAATGAATGGGTAAAAAGTCAATGGATGGATGAAAAATGAGAATATAAGTAAAATAATTAGTGACTGCTTTAAAATCAGTGGATATATGAGTGAATGAATAAAGAAAATACAGAAGAAGAATAGAAGTAAATGAATGAAAGAATGGATGGTTGGATGAATAAGTAAAAAATGAGTGAATGACAGAAAGTATAATGGCTAAATGAATGAAGAATGGAAATAAGTAAACAAAAAAAAGAGTGAGTAAAAAATGAGAGAATGAGTGAATACAAGAAAGAATGAGAACCAAAGGGATTAGTCCCTCATTTTATATAAGTGGAAACAAGAGGTCAGTGTAAATAAGCTATTTTTTTCTTTTTTTTTAATGTTTATTTTTGAGAGAGAAAGAGACCAGGGGAGGGGAGAGAGAGCAGACAGAGGATCCAACACAGGTTTTGCACTGAAGAGAGAGCCTAATGTGGGGCTTGAACCCATGAGCTGTGAGATCATGACCTGAGCTGAAATTGGACGCTTAACCAACTGAGCCACCCAAGCACCCCAATAACTGATTTGTTTCTAATGGTGCCCAGAGAGCCACTAGAACCTAGGTTTGCTGAATGTGAGTCTTGTACACTTTTCGCATAATTTAGCTTGGCATTCCCTAAGATCGGAGCCTGAGACAAGGTCTTTGTACAGATAGTTTATTTGGGGTATCATCCCAGGGAATAGTACAAAAGTGCAAGGAGAACAAAATAGGGAAGTAGAAAAAGCCAATAATAGTGTGTTGCTGAGAATTGTCCACCCAAGGGTTAAGTGGTGGGAACATTCATCCATCAGTGCCCAATCTCCTTTGGTTGATAGTGGCCCCCAGGGATGTTAACTCCAGCTTGCACATGTGCACTGGGCAATCCCCAGTAGGTATGGCGGATCCCAGGGGACAGAGATGAAGAAGGAAGCCTATACCAAGTCATAGGTTCAAGGTGGGAAGTGAGTGAGAGCTCAGAATGAACTGTCCTCCCAGAGGTGGCTAATATCAGAGGTGAGATTTTAAGAATGTGAGTCACAAAACCAGAAGCACCGGGAGTATTCGGGCACAATGATTTGTTCTAGGAAAGTTCTAGAAGGTGTTAGAAAAATGTTAGGGAAAGGAAGATGACTAAATAATCATGATTTAGTTGTACAATAAATTAATAAACACCCAGCAGCAAAAATACAATCAGGTTGAAGTCTGTGTTTCCTTCAAGCTCCAGGCACTTTATAATTCTATGATAAATCATAATACTGGTAATAGATTATTATAATAAGGGTTACTTTTATTTTTCTTTCAACTCATAGCTGTTATTAAATTTGAAATAAAAAAGAGGAGCCTTTAAAAAAATAAGAATACATGTAGAACTATTAAGGAAATAGGAGAAATATTTTCCCTGTTGAAAAGCCCTATAGCATTGAACAACAATGTGTAGATCTTATCGGTGTATGAAAAAAAAAAAAAAAAAAAAAAAAAAAAACTTCTCCTCTATCTTATATTTGTGCCTGGGGCTTGCAAATTAAACTGACAAAAGACAGATTCACAGGAGAAAAGGCATACAAATCTTATTTGATGGTAATATTTTAATTTTATATGCATGGAAGCCTTCATAAAAAAAGTGGGGGGGGGGAAGAACCAAAGTGGTGGTTTACCTAGGGGCTTATATACCATTTTAACAAAGGGTGACAAATGTTTGGAGAAGTGCCAAGAGAAAGGAAAAGGGGTTTGTGCTTCTGGGAGCAATAAATTGTGGGAAGATAAACATATAGGGAAACTAACATAAGATAAAGATTATTTTTGTAGGGTTTGTTTGTGTAGACCCATCTCAGTGCTAACTTTACATCTCTAGTGAAAATGGTTGCTTTTTTTTCTCCTCTGGTATGGGAGAGGAGAGGGAGAAAGCCTTCACAAAGGGATATTTATGTCCCACTTTTGGGAAGGCAGATGGCAGAGGGCAGGGAGCTCTTGCTGAGTTTGCTGTTTTTTTAATTGCCTTTGACTCAACACAATCCTTATTCCAATGTAGCAGATTTTGGGGTGGCATATTCTCATACCCTTCGTAGGTAAAGCCCGCTCTCCATGCATTGTTACCTATCTTACCTCTTATCACAGGTTAGGGCAATTTGCCAGAGAATACTTTAGACTTTGGATGTGGCCATTGTTCTAATCCCTGTACTGATAATCCCCAGCTCAGGACCCCGTCCATTTGTACATGCTCAGAGTAGAAAAGGAAAGCAGCTTTAACTTTTAATGTGATGTGTTCCTTCAAGCTCATCCTCGCCCCACCCCCCACTTCTTTTCAGGGCTCCCCTAATGATGCCTTCATGATATCCACTTCAACCTCCCAATATGTTCTCACCTGTCTTCAATGGTAAGGGCCAGTGTGGAAATATAGTCCTCCCTCCAGAAATAGTAACTGTCTTCCTTACACTCTCAAGGACTCCCCTTGCTGCAGGGCCAAGCTGATAATCTATTTCAGACTGAAGCATTTAAGGCTGGTCATGGCAGATCAAGCCTCCTTCCGAAGTCGTGTTTATATTTTAACATGAATTTTGGTGTTGTGATTCCAACTAACAAATAATATGGAAATTACTGGAACTGTCAGGGCCAAAGAAGGAGATTCTGGAGGTCATGAAAGATGTTTTGCCTCAACTGCCCATCCATGAAATAAGCCTTTCCTGGGCCAATAATTTTGTTCTGAAATGCCCATTCTACTGGAAACATTATTCTCTTTTTTTCCTTATCTTGGTCATGAATGTCATCACCAATTTGGTTCTGAATCCAGAAAATGGACACCAGTGTTCACACTTTCTTTTTTCTAACTTTTCCCCATCAAAATCCTGCCAGTTTTCCAGCCTAATCATCTTACCAGATTGAACGTTTCTCTTTCACTTGCTCTAATTGAGGCTTCCAGAGAGAGCCTCATGTAACTTCTGCCTAATCAGCATACTGCCTGCTTATGTACACTTCTTCCACTCCCTGCCCTCAAAGTCTGCATTCTCATCCACCTGACACCTCTGTCTGATGGTGTGATCTTCTGCCACCCTCTCCCCACTTTGGAGACCACACTATACTCTCTCTTGACTCCAGGTTTTCACACCTACTTTTACTCCTGAATAGATGATTTATTTTCCTTCCTTTCTCTTAAATACTCTCAAAGCTTATTATGACATCTGGAAGCTTTCCCTGACCCTCATCCACTTGGATTTGGTCAGGTGCCCTGACCACATACTCCAGCTGCCCTGCCATGTTGGTCTCCTGTATGGCTGCTGTAACAAATTACCACAAACTAATGGCTTAAGACAACTGAAGTTTATTCTGTTACAGTTCTGGAGGCCAAAAGTCTGAAATTGAAGTGTTGGCACAGCTAAGCTCCCTCCAGAGGCTCTAGGGGAGAATCTGTTCCTTGTCTCGTTTAGCTTCATGTCTCCAGTGGCATTGCTCTGTTTGTGACTGCATCTCTGTGCTCCATCTTCACATCGCCTTCCCGTCTGTGTGTCTGTCTTCTTCTCTCTTATAAGAATACTTTTCATGGCATTTAGGTCCCATCCACATAAGCCATGATTATCTCCTCATCTCAAGATCCTTAACTGAATCACATCTGCAAAGATAGCCTTTTCCAAATAAGATAACACTCACCAGTTCCAGGGAATTTTGTGGATATATTGGGCAGAAGACATTTTCAACCGACCACTTCAGTACTACTCTGATGGACCTGTCATTGTGCCTTGTAATTATTGTTTCTTAAATTAGTTGCCACTTTATATGACTTGTCAGCCTTGTTTGCCTCTGATCCTCATTTGAAAAGAACCACTCAAATCTCTTTAGAAGGTCAAGGACACTAAATATTTAACTTTAGCAGACCCCCTAAAACTGATTCTCCACATGGTCAGCCCCATCCCTACTCTCAATACACTCCAAGTATCTTCTTTCCCAACAAATTCTTCCCAGGGCAGAAGGCAAAGGAAATTTCCTCTCTAGTTCAGGACATTCTCATCCAGCAGATGATCCCTTGGAAGGGTTTTTATTTTTCATGGGCTTGACTTGGCCTAGCCCAACTTGCTGCTTCTCCTGAAGAACCTCCCCAAAGGAGTCTGCATCCCTCTAAAGACCATCATGCAAAAGAGCACAGGTCATCTGAGATGCCAAAGCAGTCATGTGTGCTTCTCCATTGGGACCAATAGTGGCTTCCTCCTTCTTCCTTGGCCTTGGGAGGAAGGACTCCATAGAGTTACTGCCATGCTTGCCATTGCTGGCCTCACTCAAGGTATCTGAAATATCCCCTCTCTCAAAATTTTCCAGGTACTTCGCCTCATTTCCCAATCCTCACCAGCAGAGAAAATTCAAATTCTCTTCAGTCTCCGTGGGCAGTCTTTAGAAAAAATAATAATTTCAGCCTTAGGTTCAAGTGTTTATTCCAAGACTCTTTTCCTCCTTATCACAGCTCAACTAAATAACCACTTTCTTGTCTCTTTATTAATGGAGATCACTAGTTGCAGAGATCCTGACCCTGTGACATCTTTAAGAAGCCTCCCTGACACTTTCAGGCCCTGAGGAATGCATGCTCCTGATTTGGGGCATAGGTCAGTACTCCCCAAGGTCGTTATGTAGAGAGTTCAGACACCTTTAGTTGCATCCTGTAGACCCAGTGTATTTTAGCAACATAAGATACAGCATAGCATAGCCTTTAAGGAAGCTGTGTAGCAAATCATCCAGAACTGGATCTTCAGAACATTTATGTAAGTCTCAGTTTCCTCTCCTATTAAATGGAACAATACTAACTCATATGGTTACTGTGAGTTTGGAATGAAAACATGCTTGCATAATAAAGAGGAATTTCTCCAAGATACTTAGAATGCACATGATGTTTTTGTCCCCTCTACTGACTACAGACTTTGCCAAAAAGACATTTTTCTTGGCAATTAATGGTCATTTCTCCCTGGTTTTCACACAGAACACCTTTGGGAGTTGCAATCAAATGGAGTCCTCATGTAGCAGACTTCTAAGTGGGATTTTTTTTCTCTGTTACATAGGAATTAGAGGATAAAACCCCCCAGTGTGTGTCAAAAAAGATTAAGTGCTCCATAGTCTTAAAAAATCCAACCATATTTGTGACTTTTTAGAGATTGAGATTGCCTTCAAGAAAGAGAGACAGGCATCTTCTTTCTTTACTGGATGCTTGCTGATCTATTAAACTTCAAACCCACTCTGCTTCTGCCAAGGGACTGGAAAGGAGTTAGGGGATTTCTTGAGAAAGCTTGACATGGGTCCTCAGGCATTTAGACATGCAGGTGAACAGACAGAGATCTCCAGAACATCTGGAGATTTCCAGAGGCAGTAAGTAGGCTTGTTGGGAAACATTGAGAAAAGGATTTAAGAAGGAAATACAGGTCGATGGGCTTTCAGCTCTCCAAGGTCTTTGAAAAAAGAAAACCTTAATGGTTCTCAAGCTCCACAGGAAGTACCATGGCAATAAGAGAAGACTAGGCTGGAAGTAAGAACTGGTGAGTGTGCTGGCGAGGAGGCAAAGTGAAGAGAGACACAGCCATCCCTCTTAACTGGGATCTTCAGCACAGAGAATAAAACTGAGTTCCTACAGGGGAGACCTCCATTTCAGCAGAAGTGGAAGCCAATGAACCAGAGAGAATCCAGACATTTCCCCATCACTACTGTGCTAACAGTTAGAAAACATGGCACTCTGTGCCTATATTGATAGCCCTTTTCCCCTCCACCTTCAACTTTTCAAGAGGGTAGGATGGGAGGAGCAAGGAAAGAACAGATGAAGTTCTTCCTCACTCCACGTGCCCCTGGCCTCCTGCCAAATCCAACCTAGGGATGGGGGACCCGAGATTTAAACTGAGCTTGAGGTTGGCTCATTAAATTGAATAGGCTTTTATTATTATATACTTTTAATTGTAATAAACTGTACATAATATAAAATTTATCATTTGAATTAAAGTGTACACAGTTCAGTGGCATTAAGTACATTCACAATGTTGTGCAGCTGTCACCAAAGCATTTTCCATATCCCAAACTGAAACTCTGCACCCACTAAAAAATTACTCTCTGTTTCTTCCTCTCCTCCCCCTGCCCACCCTGCACCATGGCCTGGTAACCTCTGTTCTACTTTCTATCCCTATGAATCTGCCTGTTCTAGGTCCTTGATATGAGTGAAATCATACAATATTTGTGTTTTTGTGTTTGGCTTATTTCAGTTGGCATGTTTTCAAGGCTCATCCACTTTGGAATGTGTACCAGAACTTGATTCTTTTTCAAAGCTGAATATATGCATATGCTACATTTTGTTTATCCATTCATCTTTTGGTGGACATTTGGGTTATTTTCACCTTTTGATAAATAATGCTGCTGTGACTCCTGTTTTACAAGTATGTGTTTGAGGCCCTGATTTCAAATATTCTGGGTAATGCCTAACTAAGAGTAGAATTGCTGACTCTAATAATAATTCTACACTTAACTTTTTCAGGAACTGCCAAGCAGTTTCCCACAGTGGCTGCACCATTTTACATTCCTAAATGCACATTCTGGGTTCTTCATCCTCTTCTCCAACACCTATTGTCTTCCATTTTTGGATAATAGTCATCCTAATGGTGACAAAGACTGTCTCCTTGACCTAATTTCAGTCAGACTCCACTCCTCTGAGCCTTCTTTTTAACTGGGCCTCATCCTTAGGGGCTATTTGGCCTGAATTGCCTAGTCCAGTTGTAGCAAAATCCCCTTTCTTTGTTGTCCCCTCCCTAGTAATTTCCCATCCATTGATCATCCCCCAACAACTCTGTTTGATAGCTATATGTCCCCAACTGTCTTTCTGTGTTTGGAATGGAGCAGATCTCTCTCTCCTGTTGCAATAGTCTTGACACTTACAATAAATTCTTCCTCCCCATTTTAAAAAGTGTCAGAACAGTTTTTTTTTTTCTATAACAATGGGTGTAAAGTTGTATCTCATTGTGATTTTGGTTCCCTAATGGCTAGTGATGAGCAGCTGAATGGGTTCTTAATATATGAAAATATATGGAAATGATGGCATCTGCCTTAAATTTAAGGGACAGGAAAGAGATTTTTGACAGAGTATTGTCAACATACTGAAAAAAATAGAGAGACAGATTTATGTTTCCCTTTCACCAATAATGCCCTCCTCCACTACAAAATACCCTTCTCCTTACTTATAGACAACCACTGTGGGGCCACATCTCTCCCTTCATTCTCAAAGCCTGAAGTTTCCATCTAACTGCTCCTCCCCTCCTTAAATTCCAGGTAGTCCCTGTTTGGACCTAAATTTTTAAAAGGTCAGGCTTGTTAACTGTTCCCTGTAAGAGATAAAAACACAGGCCTTCAGCACTCAACTAACCTCTTAGAACATGGATACGCAACAAGAAAACTGGATGAAAAGGGAGGTGCATGGTGACATCACATCTTCCTGACTCCATCCCTGAGCCCTAACCTGAAAGCATTCTTTTCTTTTCCTCCAAATGACAACATCTGCCCTGGAAGACAGGATGACTAGGGAGAGGGAACTGACTGGTGGGCAGAAACCTGGAAGAAAAAGCCAATGCAAGTCTAATTTTATTGATCATACAGATGAGAATGGCTCACCAAGAAGGCAGGGCAGTATTGGCTATTGGAATTGCAGACATAAGAACTCTCTTCAAAGAAAACTACTTCATAATCCCCTATGGGACTAATGTCTGCAAAGTGGCACTGGCCTTTTATGAATTGTATTAATTATACTCTTAAACCGTATGCAAATTGCAAAATCATTTTTTTCCAATTGAGTTAATGAAGCCCGTTTAGTGCAGGCAAACTGTCAGCAGAAAATTAGCCAAGCACATTGTTTGCAGATAAGAGAAATTTGGTTGAGGGTTTTCCTGGGTTATGATTGCAATACGTTCTGGGATGCCTGCTTTGCGATTTTTCTTTTCCTTGAGTGTGATCCATTTCCTTCTGACTGAGCTGGATGTGCAGGGGACTGTCACACTTTCTGATGGTGTTTTATCTATCACTGGGGAGCTGCAAATTCATTCTCAAAGTCTCAATACTGAGAGATGTTATTATCACTTGGAAACTTTCATTGAAAATAAGACAGTCTTTGAAGGTGGTTGGCTGCTTCTTGACTGCTCTGACCTTCTGTCAGCTTGGGCCTCTTTTCCTCTTGAACTCCAAGCTGCAAAGGAGAGAGTACCCCTTTCATACCTTCCAGCCCACTGCAAAGGGACCCCAACTCTGTAAGAAGCAGAATTCCTCCACATTCTTCTGACCTTGCAGTCTGGAAACCAGTGGACCTGAACTATTGGGCTTGTGCTTTGTTGATATTTTCAAGAATTTAGGATGCCTCACGGCATAGAACAATAGGATGTCTCCTCCAGGCAGGGCAGTTGCAATTATCCACCACTCGGGGAAGCACCTTTCTCTGTGCTGTGGTCTGTAGGAAGCATTACTCTCTACTATTGTGGTAGTACACAACCCACACATCTTTTCCTGAAGACTTTCTCTCAAGGACTAGTCAGAGAATGCAAATAGGTGAAGTTTGTGATTAGTGGTTTATAAATTCTCTATTCTCTGTTTCATTTCCTCAGGGCTGTCATGGTGGAAGCAGATAACCCAATGAAGTAAATTCACATTAGGAAGAAAGGCTATTAATGGTTTAGTGTGCTATCTCCCAGATGATTTATCTTTTATTGAGAAGCTTTCAGAAACATTCAAATGTTCCTGATTAAAAAAAGAAAAATTGGAAATATCCACCTGAAGGTCAGCCAGTGAGGGAACTGTATTTGAGTGAAGAGCTTTCTACTTGGCCCTCTCAAACAAGACAACTCTGGCCACTTCAATCAAAGCAAGAATATGTCCACAGCCTCAGGTCACCACAAGATGGGATTTGGAATTGGTTTTGTTGTTATACAGTCCCAGACACCAAGGTGACTCAAAAACTGCATATTTTCCCTTTCCCTACTTCCCACCATGCTGAATCGTCCCTCTTTCTGCCCAGTCTTTGGAGTCTAAGAATTCTTTGCTTCACTTTAGTCTGATACTTACCCACATCCTCTCTCAAAAGGTAGAGCTCTCTACTCCATAGCACCTTCTGCTGACTAGAGTCCCCTTGCAAGAAAGCTGAGTCTTTTCTGTTCCAGACCCCTCAATACTGACCCACTGGAAAAGGCCTGCGTTCAGTCGGCATGAGATCATCTGGCTTCCCTAGGGGACCGAGCCTGCATCTTGGCTAACTTCCCAGCTCTTAGTACAGTTTATCCCAAATTATTCCTCTTCCACATAAGACTCTGAATGTTCCAGAATGTCCAATATCTTAAATCTGCCTAAATTAACATCAAAGAAGCCTTCCCGGTGTGGTTCCTCAAACCACACATGGTTAGTTCCTGAACTAAATCCCAGGCTCATTCAGGTCATTACACAAAAAATTACGATTGCTATCTCATTTTATCCTCACAACAATCAGAGTGAAGTAGATAAAATAGACATTGCTATTCCAGATGAAAAATAATTACAGATAAACAAATGGAGATTCAAAGTGACCTGCCCCCAGTCACACAGATAACTAGTGATGAAGCCCGCCGGAAGAGAACCTGTCTCCTGGCTTTTGTTCCAACTCCACTACCTTTCACAGTGCCAACCTTATCTCATTGTTTATCAAGGTTGATTTTAATCCAGAGATATTATTCCCTTGGCACACTGAACTCCTGGCTCTATTGGCTAAATAATACTTTAAATTTAAAGGTTTCTTCCAATTTCACAAAATAGAACCAGTTTTATGGATGAAGGTACCAGTTTCCAGAAAACATACAAAGTAACATATTGGAAGATAATTTAGATTTGAATTTAGAAGTAAGAAAGACTTCATGCTTCCACCTTTGTCAGAAAGCCCATGGTGGAACCAGGTACCTGGTCTTCATACCTGGTGAAATGCCCCCACTCCCACACACTGGGGTTTAGTGGGTAGTGCACACCCATAGCCTGCAGAGCTCTCTCCATGACATCTTAAAAGAAATGAGACAGAGCACTCAGGACTGACCAAGGGAGGCACATATTTTGAAATCCATGAATTGTGTGATTTTGAGAGAGAACGGGTGTCCAACAGTTGATGAGTAAAGATCTGAATGTTGTGGAGACCAGAATTTTTTTAAACTACTTTCCATTCCAAGTCCCAAGATGAATGTGATTTGTTTATTCATCTGTTTGGTTAATGTTGGTCCTATTTTACCCAGTATCATTTAGTTTGGGTGTCAGCAAATGTTTTCCCTAAGGGACTAGCTGGCAAATATTTTAGCTTTTACAGGCCACAGGGTTATGTAAATGAAAGGGCGTGGCTGTGCGCCAATAAAACTTTATTTACAAAAACAGGTGGTGGGCCAAATTTGGCCTGGGGGCATAGTTTGCCAGCTCCTGGTTTAGAATGATACTGTCTGTGCCTTTCTAAATTTAAAAAAGTTACAACATTCATTACCAGCAGGGAGCATTCTTATAAACTCCTTCCATGCTTGCTCAAAACCATTATTCTAAGCATAAGGGCCTCACTAGAAATGAAAATCCACTGACATCAAGCCAGAAAATTCTCTTACTGAATTCAGAAATAAAATCTGTTTATCATTCCACTTTGAAAATCAATTTATTGCTTAAGAGGATGTACCTCCATTAAAGATGTAATTAATGGAAACAATTTGCATTATACAAGAATTTTAGAATGTGAGAAGATTCACCTTGTATAGGGAAAGTTAGAGGGTTTTCATTCACTGACAAAGGTTACCTTATCTAAGCAACCTAATAAAGGCAACTGTGACAAAGAAGCATATGCAATTAATAAACTTTAATTAACTTTTCCAAATTGGCTACTATTTCCTTTATATTCTAAAATTTTTAAATGATAGATAAAATATAAATAAATTTGAAGTTTTATAATAATATAAATATATAAGGGTATATAATTTATCCTAAGAATATATAATATAAAGATATATAATATTTCTTAGTGATTTGCATGAATGCTGTTTATAGGACAAGGAGCACTTGAGTAGGGTTCAAATGGTCTGAATAGTTTCCTGCATTTTCATCTATGGCTGACAGGAACCTACCTCCTCACCGTTCTGTTACACTGCCTCCCAGAAGTGCGGGATGCTATTAATGGGAATATGTTGCTCAAACAAAACAAATGGTGTCAAGAATGAAAAAAAGTTTTAGAACCTCTGCACTAAAGCAATTAGGTCCTGTGCATCAGTGATAATGGGTTGACTTTCTATGTGTTTGGGTTTCATAGCAGAGACTCAGACCCAGAGCACGTTCAGGTACAGTGGCCTGTCTTTTCTCTCCAGGTGTTCCCAGTGGCTGTATCTTAATGTAGATTGGGAACAAAGGACATGTTAGAACTGCCAAGTACCACAGTCAACTTCTCAAATGCTATCAGCTTTGCTTGCATCAGACATCAGTGAAGTGAGTAAAACACGTGAATAAAAGCAAAAGGTCTGTAATATGCAGGGCTTTATTAGGCAGTTCTGAGTGAACTCCAAACAAAATGTGCGAAAAGATGAGGCATCCCGGAAAGACACCTCTAATCAAGTCCGTGTGCCTTAGTGAAGCTCTACATCACAAAGGAAACAGAAAACAGGGTCCAGATTGGGAAAGGTGTTTGTCTTCTGCCAGTACAACATTCTTACTCCCTACAAATTTACTGAATCTATAAAGACCTGAAGTTAAGCTCCTCCCAAGGCCAGATTCAATGTAAGCGCTGGTTCTGTGCATTTAATTAATGATCTTTGTAAATATTTGAAAGATCAAAATCGATTGCATGTGCTCGGCATTTCTGCAGGAATAGATTCCAAACTTTAAGCAAGGAGACTGCCCCTTTCCGATTTCATCTGTGGTAGTTGAGGCGAGTTCGTCCTGTAAATGCACATCCTGACGCATGAAGCAAAGGGCCAGGCTCCCCAATTCCTTTCAAGGTTTTTAGCAGTCTTCATTGAAATAAATGTACCGGAAACAGCAGAAGTAGAAAATGGCACAAGGCGATAACGTTTGCATAAAGAAGCCATTAGGAAGGTGTGCCAATGGAACAATTGTGTGATGTTGCATAACAAATGCACACTTTCCTTTAGTTATTTTAAAGATTCCATTTATCTAGTGTTTTTTTTTTTTTGCATTTAAAGAGCATGATGCTGAATGATTCTCCATTCCTGAGATGCCAGCACTTCTTGAAAAAACATTCACAGAATGATTCAAAGCATAATAAAAGAGTAAATCCAATGTAATATTTATCCAGCCTGAATTTTCAGCTTTAATACATCCAAAGCCACCCCATCCCCCAATTTGCACAATCACAGCTTAATAAAGCACATATTTTAAACAGGCTGTTAAAAATTGGTGAGAAAAGCCAGAAACAGAGCCACAGAACTCCCTCAAATGCCTCCAAGATGGAGACCACATAGACTAGAAACTGGCTGGAACTTTCTAGGCACTGCCTTTTAAGTCCCTCTCTAGGGTAGGAGCTAAAAGGTCTCCATCCCACTGAAGGCAGAGCAGGGGTGGTCCTGGGGAAAGGCTAAATTCAGTTCACTGTTCAAAGAAGAATTCATGCAAATGCTTAATAAGTACATGGAAAAGGCAGCCTCACAAGTAATCAAGAACACAGATTAAAAGGAGAAATATGTTTCTTGTCTATCAAATTAGCAACTAGTACATGGCCTTCTAACTGGTTTTGCTTCCATACTTGCCACCCTACTGTCTCATCTGAGATGCATACAGCAAGCAGCCTGAGTGATGCTGATAAATCTTGAGAAGCATGGAGTAGCTTCTCTGGACTTCCTAGCCTTGGTTTCCCACTAAGAACAACCCTCCATCACCTCCTGCTGACTGGCGGCCACTCCAAGCACCTACTCAGCTCTTTCCCCTTCTTGCTGCTCTATTTACAGCTTTCCCACCAGCCCTTGAAACTGTGGAGCAACACCAACCTCCTGGCCCTTGTACCTGCTCTCCCGGCTGTCTGGAATGCTATTTCCTTGGATCTTCACAAGGCTTCATTTCTCTCTGTTCCGGACTTAGATGCTGTCTACCTAAACTATTTAGATAGCACCTCCACTGAAACAGCATCACCCCACCAGCTCCCTACCCTGCTTTACTTTCTTCATAGAACGTATCCATCCCTGCATAACAGTCTACTCTATACTTATTTACTTTCCCTGTCTTCCCACAAGATCTGAGTGTCTGGAGGACAGGAAATTCTTTTTGTTGTTGTTTGTGACTATATCTCAAGTGCCCAGAACAGCACACAATAAATATATGCCAATGGAATGGCTTTCAGTGGCTCAACCCAGGATCATCAAGGCTATTCTACCTGTGTTCCCATGCAAGGAAGGTGGAGAAAGATGTGGGCACAATCATGATAGGAAATCATCTGGCAATGTTATCCAACACCTGCAAAGAGTTTATTTTTTTTTATTCAGTTTACCCGCTTTCAGAAACTTACACCAGAGCAATAATCAAAACATTCAGGTGAAGATTTCAATATAAAGATACTTATTAAAGTATTATTTGTGACTATGACAAATGGAAATGACTGGATAAATAGCAATACTCCTAATATAGAATGGCTACCACTTTTTCAGAAGTTATTAAGTGTTGGGTAAAAGGCTAAGTTTTTAAAATACTCCACAAACTAGTTGTGTCCAATTTACAGATGAGGGCACTGAGGTAACTTGTCCAAGGCATCATTTGATGAGTTTTATGAAGCATGGGGCCTCAAGTTCTTGCTGCCTGGACTGAGCTAAGAAATAATAAATTGGATCTGACTTACAAAACAATGCCAAGCATTTGGTCTTACTTGGGGGGGAGGCTGCCAAAGTGAGTGGGGAGGCAAGTTCGATGTGCGCAGCCCGAAGACTTTTGCAAACATTTATCACTGACCTTTAATAGATCAACATTAAGCAAACAAACTTCTTCCTCTACACCCCCCTGCTCTCCCTTCTTCCTATTGTTGCCAGGGTCGATGGTTTCCTCTGAGTCCCTGAACCGATCTCCGTGGAGTCTCACTCATTTCCTGTCCAGGGAGACTTGGCATCTGATCTGCAGGCCAGAAGTGGGCTGGGGAGCCAGCAGCCCCAGGGTCTGTTTCTCCTTATTGTCTTCAGGGAGACCGTGGGCTCCCCTCCCACCCCACGCACTGTCACGGGAACCAAGCCCTCGGGTAGGAGGCCATCTGGCCCTGCTGCCAGACCTGTTGATGGGTTGGCTTCCACCCCTTGCTCCTGCCTCCCACCACACCCTTCATGCCCCCATCCACAAGAGGAAACAGCGTCCCATATGCTTGCAGCTTCGTTGACTCTTCTAGTCCTCAGCTCCAGATGGTCTGGATTCACTTTTCGAAATGGCTCTGTCTCTAATTCCCCATTTATTGTTCATGTGCTCATTTTAAGATTGTGGCCCATTAAAAAAAAAAAAGATTGCATCCCATTCCATGTTTTCTCCTTCTACATTTTGAATTATTTTAACTTAAAGCTGATGCTGCTAGCTAATTAATCAAACTTCTGCCAGCCACATGCACGTATACATCCTCTGTTGAATTTTAGTGTATGTGAATGTGTGTGTGTGTGTGTGTGTGTGTACGTGTGAGTGTGTGTGTGTGTGTGTGTGTGTGAAAGGGAAAATTCCTTTCACATGGCCTCTTGTCCCCAGAAATCTAAAAGTTTCTTTGTCTTGGCGTTGTCCCAGCAACACCACTCTCTGCCCTTTTCTTTGGCCTATTCTTAGGGTATTTTGAAAAAAAGCCTAAGGATTCTCGCAGTGCTGATTTTCACAACAGCGACAAGAAACAGGACCAGCGAGGCCCAGTTAGGGAAATCCGAGTTTACCCACCTAACGATTTGTGGGAGATAAATTGTAAATCCTTTCCATAGTGTCCCTCTCCCCCTTCCCTTGCTCCTTTTTGGCATCTCCCTTCCCACATTCCCCTCCCTCCAGATAGTTAAGGACCCCTGAGGGAAGGCAAAACCTTCAGACCATTTCACCTTTACCTTCCTTAAGTGTAATTCCTCAGAGACTTTGTGGGAAAAAAAAAAAGCAGGAATAGTGAACTCAACAAGCATTCATTCAGAGTTGATGTGCTAGAGTGGCCTTAGGGAATAGCCCTACCATTGAACATTTCACTTTAGTATCAGCAATATCTTAATCCAAAAAGTCATTAATATAGATCCTTCAGTCCAACATAGTGGGAAAACATGTTTTGTCACCTCACTTCTGTTTATCTTTTGGCCTGTCTCTTAGGACCATCAGGTAATGCCTTCCCATGCATGAGGGGGCTGGATGTGGTGAGCTGTGTTCTTGGAGTTGACTCCATGAAGCTCTTCGGGGCTGCTCTCCTCACCATGGACCTTCTCCTGGTTGCATGCATGTTCAAATGAACAAATGAAAGATCAAATGTGAATATGGATTTACTTTCTAGTAGTGAGAATCCAGCATGAATTTCTTCCTTATTCTTTGACTTAAACTGAGGTGTTTTTTTTTTTTCTCTTTGATGAAGCAGGATGAACAGCAAAGATGAGGTGACTATGGTGAAGCCAGAGGACAGGGCCTCCTTTTTAATATTGTTTTTATTGATGAACAGCCATCTAACTCCATTTCCTGGCTCTCTCCCCAGCTGCAGTACACTCAATTATATTTTTGGGATTGTGTGCTACAGAGATCATTCTGCCTTATTCTTTTAAAAACTGGTTGGGATTTCAAACAAAGGGGAATGCATTTTTAAGGAGGAAGGAGAAGGGAGTCAAAACTGCTGTGTCTTTCTGATTGCAGACAAACGACCGGTGAGAATGCAAAATTCTTTTTGTCCTCATTTCAATTTCTCCAGCACTGAAGGATGCCCTGCTTCTCTGCTAGAAGATGCTCTGCTCTAAGAAATACACCCCCCCCCCCCACCCAGTTACTAGAAAGAAGACTACATGTGGACTAGTGTGCAAGGCAGACTGGTGGGTGACCAGACCCTCACGGTTCTCCCACACTAGAACAAGCAGTCAACTCAGATAGAAAGACAAACAGCCAAATGAATCTGCCAAGGCCAATAAGTTAAGAAGGCTAGTTGATTCATGTGACTTCAGTGCGGTAGGGTAGGTGGAAGTGTCAGTAGACAAGAGACCTAGTTTTAATTTTTAGCTCTGTCATCTGCTACCTACAGTCATGAAACACACCTTTAGCATCCCTTGGAATCTTTAGTTTCCTTGTAAGTGGAATGAGGATGGGAAAATCCTGCCCCATTGGAGCCATCAGAAGGATCAGGTAAAATGTCACTTGTGAAACCCTAATTTTACTGTAAGTGTTAAGGATATATAACCAGTCCGTCTGTGTGATAGTAAGTAGTTTAGACAAAGGGAATGTCCCCCATGTCCATCCCACAAAAGGGAAGACAACCTGTGGGGTTACTGAGTATGAAGGGGAGAAGAGGATAACACACAAAATTGGGTGACTTTGAGAGTAGCATGACCCTTTCTAACTTTAAATTTTTAAAAATGTTTTAATGTTTATTTATTTTTTTAAATTTTTTTTAACGTTTATTTATTTTTGAGACAGAGAGAGACAGAGCATGAATAGGGGAGGGACAGAGAGAGAGGGAGACACAGAATCAGAAAAAGGCTCCAGGCTCTGAGCCATCAGCCCAGAGCCCGACGCGGGGCTCGAACTCACGGACCGCAAGATCGTGACCTGAGCCGAAGTCGGACGCTTAACCGACTGAGCCACCCAGGTGCCCCTAATGTTTATTTTTGAGAGAGAGACAGAGAGTGCAAGCAAGGGAGGGGCAGAGAGAGAGGAAGACCCAAAATCTGAAGCAGGCTGCAAGCTCTGAGCTGTCAGCACAGAGCCCAACACAGGGCTCGAACTCACAAACTGCGAGAGCATGTTCTGAGCTGAAGTTGGATGCTTAACCAACTGAACCACCCAGGCACGCCCCCTTTCTAACTCTAAAGGAAACCACACATTTCCTGTATAGTTTCGTAGATGCTCTAGAATCATTGTGGCGTCCATTCTGAGTCAGAAATTCAGTCTTAGCATTGACGGTGTTTCTCAATGATGCAATACCTCTGAAAAGAACAATCTCTTAAAAACACACAAGGCTTCCCACAGGCCTCCATTGATTGGGCAATATTAGGCTACTCCTTCTCTGGTGAAGAGAAAGAAACACATATGATTTATGATAACGTGGAGTGTGATTCACTTGCTGGTGCATCCGCTTCTGGCAAAATAGTATTAGCTCTTAATACTGCTAGCTAAGCATTTCTCAACAAAACTTCATAGGCCTATGAACCAGCTGCTACTGGAGGGATTAGCTAACATACAAGGCTGAGTGGCCCCATCCAAAGTTATTTCCAAAGATATACCTTGGGGATTCATAGTGGCAGTTTTTTAAATTTTAAAATATTGCACAGTTTTCTGTACTTGAGTCCTTTTATGTTTTCTTGTTACTGAATGCTCCTTTGAAACCAAAGGTATTGATATATTCTACCCTGCAGGGAAATCAATAAAAACTTTAATCACAAAATTAAATAAAAACCAAAGCTACTGACATTACATGGTAACACTCACTGAAGCAACAGCTTGAAGTTTTATGGTTCTCCTGCGGCTGGACTTATTATTTGTAAGAAAATCAATATCATCTTTAGAGTAATTTGGGATGCATCTTGTCATCATAGAAAACAAGTTCCTGGTAGACTTTACTAAAAAGGTAAGAATGAAGCATCAAACTGTGTTTGCCCATGCAGAAAGTGATTATTCCTTGATAGCGGGAAAAAAATAGAAGTGGGATGGCCACAAATGACATCTCCAACTGTGTCTCAAAGCACGTCATCATCTAGACGTGGCGGTCTAGGGCTCTAAACCACCTTCTACACACACTCTGATCTTATCAATGGGTCAACAGGCCTTTCCTGGAATGATTAAAAGCTTGGGGTAGTACATGATTTGAAATGTCCCCAGGAATGCAGCACATTCTTCATAGAACATACAGTAATATTACCTTAGTGATGTTAGGTAACAAAGCATCCTATTTCACATCTGGGGTGTTTTGCAAGTCACGGGATCATAGAATTGGATGAAACCTTAAGAGGCATTAAGTCCAATAAGCCCAAACTCTCTGTGATGCAGAGAACATTCTAGAGTGTTCGTGAAGGATATAATTCCTCTTAACTGTCATGTTTTCTTTCTCATCATTCATGGCAATGCATATCCAGAAACATGTGTATGTATACAACCTTTTATCTTCATGAGCCACACGTTTTCCAGTTCTAATGAATTATTAGGCTGAAAGCGTGTTCTTCTCCTCCATAAATGTCTGCGTGGTAAGCCACAGAGTGTAAAGTGAAACCATTGGCAGCCTGAACCATCAAGAGCTTCCCAGACAGTGATGTGGTAACACACTTTCAATGAACTTTTAAGAGAACCCTGAATCGCTGCAAGTTTACTGGAGTCTAACTCAATATGCTCTTGTCCCCTGTGCTCTTGTGTTAGATCTTCAAAATGGCTTTTCTCAGAACTTGGGACTGCTTGCTCAGAATAGAAAGCAGAACCAGAGAATGAGACCTGCTTAATATATGGCAAGCACCAGTTGAATTAAGAGCGGAGGTTTTGAAAGTCAGGAAATGAAAACCAAAAGATTTTGCAAGGGTGAGGCCAATATTAAACCCAGCCAAAGTCAGCATTTATAGGCTTGGAGTCATCAACCTTGAATCAACAAATCAGGGTTTGGGGCACCCGGTGGCTTAGTCAGTTAAGCCTCTGACTCTTGATTTCAGCTCAGGTCATCATCTCAAGGTTTGAGGACTCAAACCCCACATCAGGCTGTGTGCTATCAGAGCCTGCTTGGGATTCTCCCTCTCTCCCTTTCTCCCTCTCTCTCTGCCCCTCCCCTGCTCACGCACATGCTTTCTCTCTCTCTCTCTCTCTCTCTCAAAATAAATAAATAAACATTAATTTAAAAAAAAAATCAGGGCTTAGAATCCAGACAGTAGGTGTAAGGACTATTTCCAAAAGCTCCTCACATATGACCGTGAATCATAAGGTACTTAAGGTCTTTACCACTTATTGCAGAGATTGCTGATCAGTGAACCATCTCCAGGAATTAAGGTGGGAGGTAAGTGAATAAAGGGTGTGGAACACTCCAGGTCAGTAAGAGCAAGAAACCAAAAGGTCAATTAGATATGAGATGGCTTCTGTATCAGTACCCTAGGACATCAGCACTTTTGTCCTAATGTTCTCTTTTTGAACAACTTTCCTGATTAAATAACTAAGGCCACTTCAGGATAATTTTCTAAAGGCATGCTGCTCCAGAAGGTTCTCTCAGGAGAAGAATAGAGAAGAATTCACATCTTCTTCTATTGTAACCAGGTGTCCTCCAGCAAACCTAACCAGATAGGCTTGTCCCCATTCTCCAATCCATAATCTCCAGCTCCAATATCCTTTTCTAATGTGAAACACAAACAAACAATGAAAACTCTATACATATTTCTGTCACTGAGTTTAACAAATTGCATTAAAATGGTTGTACCATATGAAATTGCCAATATTAATCATTTTTGACATAAAAATGGCAATTTCATATAGTTCAAACTAATAATTATCTGCTTTTGTGCCTATATCCTCAGCCAGCTCATTTGTTTGATTTTCTGTTTATGTAATCAAATTTTAATAGGTCTTCACACATCACTGGTTTTCAGTCATTGTCTGATGAATACAGGAATGAATGAATGAAGAACCTGAGCTTCAGGACTTGTGCCATCTTTTTGAAGAAGACTGCTGGGGCTGTATATTTGACAAGAAAGAAGTTATGTGAGTTAGAAACAACTCTTTGATCTGATAGAACTATAAACAGTACATATTTCTGGATAATCTATTTCCTCAATAAAAACATGACCACACTGACAGATAAGCATACTATTTTATGGCCCAGCCAAATAATTTTCCTCTCAGATTAACAGATCTTCCAATACCTCATGGGATGGGAATCAGACCTTGGGTCTTGTTCTTTCATTTGGTATTTACATGTGGTCCACTGACAACCAAAGCCAATCCATTTTAGCTGACGACACTGGGTTGAAAATTTTTTGCACTGCAATGTTCCTGGTTAGATGCTGACAGGTGTGCAATTCTTATTTCTTTACTAAGTGTTCTCTATATCAAACTCACAACCATGCTATTTCTCTTCTGCACCTGATTCAGTGAGCCCTGGCTTATTTGATACTTGTGATTAGGCTGCCTTAGTCACTAACTAGCAAAGTTTCTGAGGAATCTGGCAGAAATGTCTTTAAGTCTAGATATTTTCTTTATGATTATGTGCAGAATTTTTCTTTTTTTTTTTAAACTTTTTTTTAACGTTTATTTTTGAGACAGAGAGAGACAGAGCATGAACGGGGGAGGGTCAGAGAGAGAGGGAGACACAGAATCTGAAACAGGCTCCAGGCTCTGAGCTGTCAGCACAGAGCCCAACGCGGGGCTCGAACTCACAGACTGCGAGATCATGACCTGAGCCGAAGTCAGCCGCTTAACTGACTGAGCCACCCAGGCGCCCCGTGTGCAGAATTTTTCAATATTAGTTAGAGACACTCTTCTAAAACAACATGATAATTTCTAGTGCAAACCTTGTCAAGAGCAAAATGAAATGACCTAAAATTGAAGATAAGCAACCTCTTGGGAAAAAATGGAGATGGACAAGGAAGAGAAGTAAAGTCTGAGGTAAAATTAGCAAATTTGTTTTTCTTTCTGGTTGTCATCATTTTTTTTTCTTTTGGTAGGTATTGTGGGAATGGGCTGAAAAATACAGCAATTTTGGAAAAAGTAAACAAAAGTTCTTGATATTAATGTTGAATTTCCCTCCTAAAGTTGATGGGACAACTGTTCTGATTGGTCATCTTTCAATCGTCAGCAGTAAGACCTGTTGAAAGTTTAAGAGACAGATACCGTCATTCCCTGGAGGGTCAAGGAGAACAGGTGACATGCGGGGAGGGTGTGTTCAGTTACTGCTTTTGAGGCTCAGGTCCATAACCATTCCAGATTGGATTTCAGTATTCACACTGCTTTGGTTCAAAATACCAAAGGGAAAAATAGTTTTAGAGATAAATCTCCATATGTTTGTATAGGCATATTTTACACCAACCAGCTGATTTGCACTGGACATTCTCATCTTCAGCACCTTTCCATTATGAATCAAATAAGATTAGCAGTTTATTAGTAGTGAGTAATATGAGTGGGTTAAGAAATAAAACATTAAGCCTGCTTTAAAGTTTCAAGTGGACAGTGAAAAACAGAGCTCTGTTTAGGGACAACAGAATTTTGTCTTGCCCTGCCCCTCTGGGTATGCCAGATTTAGGGGATCAAGAATAACAGGTGGTGAGATCTCTGATAATGTGCATGTTTGTGTTATATTTATGTTTGGATTTAGACAACATTGGATAATACCTAACTCCTTGTTTCTCAGAGTCTATTAGTCTGGAAATCATCCAGTGTTTGGGTGACAATCATAGTCATAGAGACCTCATCTGCTTTGTTACCGAATTCCAAGTCCCTCTACTGACAGGATCCTGTGACCTAGGCTGCTTTGTGCTCCTGAGTTGTTGCCGCCATACCACTGCTCATCCTAGCAGATTCCACTGATGACCTGCACACTCAGCACTCAGCATTTGTTTTTAGGACAGAAATACTGGCATCACATTGAATCATACCAACAGTGTTCCCTCTAACCACATGCTAATATCTTGGAAAGGGATGTATGCTCTTCAAATGTCTCTATCATGTGACAAGTTGTTGGTTTTCTAAAGACAGTATGATTCACCTTCCTCACATCCATTTAGTTGAACCATTTGGTGCTTCTCTTTTTGTTCAAGCGTCTTCAAAGTCTTAGTTGAGGGTCCTAAAGACTTATTAGACATCTCAAAATTCCTTTTACCATTTTTCTTTGGGATAGTGGGAGTGCAGATATTTTATGCATAGAAAATCTTTCTTGATATGCCAGAGTTCTTGAATACAGATGACTTTCCCCTATCCATATATCTAAGATGATCCTCAAAACCATTGCCCATCTCAAAACACCCAGTAGAACTCTCCCAGGAATAAAAATGAATAACTCTGTTTTATATAGAAAAAGAAATGGAAGCCAAAAGCTGTAGGTATATAAATAGTGAACAATTTGTAAGGATTGGTAATTCATAGAAATGGTCCAGTTAGGATGGAAGGTAATGTGGGTCTCCTGCTATTTGCCTGACTTACACTTGCCTGAGAGGAAGGGGAATTTTCTAAGATTGGCTAATATCATCTGCAGTGGAAATAAGACAGGATTATCCTTCCCTCCTCTAAGGAAAACTAGGATATCCTTTAAAAGATGATCCAACTTTAAAGAATGGGTTCAGACTTAAGTGACCACCAACTTAATATACACTGCTATCTGCAGAAGATGTTATATACAGACTGAATAGTAACTCCAAATCAAAAACTAGTAAAAGATATGCAAACAATAAAGAGAAAGTAATGCAAGTATATCACTAAAGAAAGCAAGCGGAGGTTCCGAAAGATGGCGGCGTAGGAGGACGCGGGGCTCACAACGCGTCCTGCCGATCACTTAGATTCCACCTACACCTGCCTAAAGAACCCAGAAAACCGCCAGAGGATTAGCAGAAGGGAGTCTCCGGAGTCAAGCGCAGACTAGAGGCCCACGGAAGAGGGTAGGAAGGGCGGCGAGGGGGTGCGCGCTCCACGGACTGGCGGGAGGGAGCCGGGGCGGAGGGGCGGCTCGCCGGCCAAGCAGAGCCCCCGAGTCTGGCTGGCAAAAGCGGAGGGGCCGGACGGACTGTGTTCCGACAGCAAGCGCGACTTAGCGTCTGTGAGGTCATAAGTTAACAGCTCTGCTCGGAAAGCGGGAAGGCTGGAGGACAAAGGGAGGGAGAGCTGCTGAGCCCCCTGACGGCAGAGCTCAGCTTGGCGGGGAACAAAGGCGCCAGCGCCATCTCCCCCGCCCATCCCCCAGCCAAAATCCCAAAGGGAACCAGTTCCTGCCAGGGAACTTGCTCGCTCCGCGCAAACACCCAACTCTGTGCTTCTGCGGAGCCAAACCTCCGGCAGCAGATCTGACTCCCTCCCGCTGCCACAGGGCTCCTCCTGGAGTGGATCACCTAAGGAGAAGCGAGCTAAGCCTGCCCCTCCACCCCCCGTGCACCTTGCCTACCCACCCCAGCTAATAGGCCAGATCCCCAGCACCACAAGCCTGGCAGTGTGCAAGTAGCCCAGACGGGACACGCCACCCCACAGTGAATCCCGCCCCTAGGAGAGGGGAAGAGAAGGCACACACCAGTCTGACTGTGGCCCCAGCAGTGGGCTGGGGGCAGACATCGGGTCGGACTGCGGCCCCGCCCACTAACTCCAGTTATACACCACAGCACAGGGGAAGTGCACTGCAGGTCCTCACCACGCAAGGGACTCTCCAAAATGACCAAACGGAAGAATTCCCCTCAGAAGAATCTCCAGGAAATAACAACAGCTAATGAACTGATCAAAAAGGATTTAAATAATATAACAGAAAGTGAATTTAGAATAATAGTCATAAAATTAATCGCTGGGCTTGAAAACAGTATACAGGACAGCAGAGAATCTCTTGCCACAAAGATCGAGGGACTAAGGAACAGTCACGAGGAGTTGAAAAACGCTTTAAACGAAATGCAAAACAAAATGGAATCCACGATGGCTCGGCTTGAAGAGGCAGAGGAGAGAATAGGTGAACTAGAAGATAAAGTTATGGAGAAAGAGGAAGCTGAAAGAAAGAGAGATAAAAAAACCCAGGAGTATGAGGGGAAAATTAGAGAACTAAGTGATACACTAAAAAAAAATAATATACGCATAATTGGTATCCCAGAGGAGGAAGAGAGAGGGAAAGGTGCTGAAGGGGTACTTGAACAAATTATAGCTGAGAACTTCCCTGAACTGGGGAAGGAAAAAGGCATTGAAATCCAAGAGGCACAGAGAACTCCCTTCAGACGTAACTTGAATCGATCTTCTGCACGACATATCATAGTGAAACTGGCAAAATACAAGGATAAAGAGAAAATTCTGAAAGCAGCAAGGGATAAACGTGCCCTCACTTATAAAGGGAGACCTATAAGACTCGTGACTGATCTCTCCTTTGAAACTTGGCAGGCCAGAAAGGCTTGGCACGATATCTACAGTGTGCTAAACAGAAAAAATATGCAGCCGAGAATCCTTTATCCAGCAAGTCTGTCATTTAGAATAGAAGGAGAGATAAAGGTCTTCCCAAACAAACAAAAACTGAAGGAATTTGTCACCACGAAACCAGCCCTATAAGAGATCCTAAGGGGGATCCTGTGAGACAAAGCACCAGAGACATCACTACAAGCATAAAACATACAGACATCACAATGACTCTAAACCCATATCTTTCTATAATAACACTGAATGTAAATGGATTAAATGCGCCAACTAAAAGACATAGGGTATCAGAATGGATAAAAAAACAAGACCCATCTATTTGCTGTCTACAAGAGACTCATTTTAGATCTGAGGACACCTTTAGATTGAGAGTGAGGGGATGGAGAACTATTTATCATGCTCCTGGAAGCCAAAAGAAAGCTGGAGTAGCCATACTTATATCAGACAAACTAGACTTTAAATTAAAGGCTGTAACAAGAGATGAAGAAGGGCATTATATAATAATCACAGGGTCTATCCACCAGGAAGAGCTAACTATTATAAATGTCTATGCGCCAAATACCCGAGCCCCCAGATATATAAAACAATTACTCATAAACATAAGCAACCTTATTGATAAGAATGTGGTCATTGCAGGGGACTTTAACACCCCACTTACAGAAATGGATAGATCATCTAGACACACAGTCAATAAAGAAACAAGGGCCCTGAATGATACATTGGATCAGATGGACTTGACAGATATATTTAGAACTCTGCATCCCAAAGCAACAGAATATACTTTCTTCTCGAGTGCACATGGAACATTCTCCAAGATAGATCATATACTGGGTCACAAAACAGCCCTTCATAAGTTTACAAGAATTGAAATTATACCATGCATACTTTCAGACCGCAATGCTATGAAGCTTGAAATCAACCACAGGAAAAAGTCTGGAAAACCTCCAAAAGCATGGAGGTTAAAGAACACCCTACTAACGAATGAGTGGGTCAACCAGGCAATTAGAGAAGAAATTAAAATATACATGGAAACAAACGAAAATGAAAATACAACAATCCAAACGCTTTGGGACGCAGCGAAGGCAGTCCTGAGAGGAAAATACATTGCAATCCAGGCCTATCTCAAGAAACAAGAAAAATCCCAAATACAAAATCTAACAGCACACCTAAAGGAAATAGAAGCAGAACAGCAAAGGCAGCCTAAACCCAGCAGAAGAAGAGAAATAATAAAGATCAGAGCAGAAATAAACAATATAGAATCTAAAAAAACTGTAGAGCAGATCAACGAAACCAAGAGTTGGTTTTTTGAAAAAATAAACAAAATTGACAAACCTCTAGCCAGGCTTCTCAAAAAGAAAAGGGAGATGACCCAAATAGATAAAATCATGAATGAAAATGGAATGATTACAACCAATCCCTCAGAGATACAAACAATTATCAGGGAATACTATGAAAAATTATATGCCAGCAAATTGGACAACCTGGAAGAAATGGACAAATTTCTAAACACCCACACTCTTCCAAAACTCAATCAGGAGGAAATAGAAAGCTTGAACAGACCCATAACCAGCGAAGAAATTGAATCGGTTATCAAAACTCTCCCAACAAATAAGAGTCCAGGACCAGATGGCTTCCCAGGGGAGTTCTACCAGACATTTAAAGCAGAGATAATACCTATCCTTCTCAAGCTATTCCAAGAAATAGAAAGGGAAGGAAAACTTCCAGACTCATTCTATGAAGCCAGTATTACTTTGATTCCTAAACCAGACAGAGACCCAGTAAAAAAAGAGAACTACAGGCCAATATCCCTGATGAATATGGATGCAAAAATTCTCAATAAGATACTAGCAAATCGAATTCAACAGCATATAAAAAGAATTATTCACCATGATCAAGTGGGATTCATTCCTGGGATGCAGGGCTGGTTCAACATTCGCAAATCGATCAACGTGATACATCACATTAACAAAAAAAAAGAGAAGAACCATATGATCCTGTCAATCGATGCAGAAAAGGCCTTTGACAAAATCCAGCACCCTTTCTTAATAAAAACCCTTGAGAAAGTCGGGATAGAAGGAACATACTTAAAGATCATAAAGGCCATTTATGAAAAGCCCACAGCTAACATCATCCTCAACGGGGAAAAACTGAGAGCTTTTTCCCTGAGATCAGGAACACGACAGGGATGCCCACTGTCACCGCTGTTGTTTAATATAGTGCTGGAAGTTCTAGCATCAGCAATCAGACAACAAAAGGAAATCAAAGGCATCAAAATTGGCAAAGACGAAGTCAAGCTTTCGCTTTTTGCAGATGACATGATATTATACATGGAAAATCCGATAGACTCCACCAAAAGTCTGCTAGAACTGACACATGAATTCAGCAAAGTTGCAGGATACAAAATCAATGTGCAGAAATCAGTTGCATTCTTATACACTAACAATGAAGCAACAGAAAGACAAATGAAGAAACTGATCCCATTCACAATTGCACCAAGAAGCATAAAATACCTAGGAATAAATCTAACCAAAGATGTAAAAGATCTGTATGCTGAAAACTATAGAAAGCTTATGAAGGTAATTGAAGAAGATATAAAGAAATGGAAAGACATTCCCTGCTCATGGATTGGAAGAATAAATATTGTCAAAATGTCAATACTACCCAAAGCTATCTACACATTCAATGCAATCCCAATCAAAATTGCACCAGCATTCTTCTCGAAACTAGAACAAGCAATTCTAAAATTCATATGGAACCACAAAAGGCCCCGAATAGCCAAAGTAATTTTGAAGAAGAAGACCAAAGCAGGAGGCATCACAATCCCAGACTTTAGCCTCTACTACAAAGCTGTCATCATCAAGTCAGCATGGTATTGGCATAAAAACAGACACATAGACCAATGGAATAGAATAGAAACCCCAGAACTAGACCCACAAACGTATGGCCAACTCATCTTTGACAAAGCAGGAAAGAACATCCAATGGAAAAAAAGACAGTCTCTTTAACAAATGGTGCTGGGAGAACTGGACAGCAACATGCAGAAGGTTGAAACTAGACCACTTTCTCACACCATTCACAAAAATAAACTCAAAATGGATAAAGGACCTGAATGTGAGACAGGAAACCATCAAAACCTTAGAGGAGAAAGCAGGAAAAGACCTCTCTGACCTCAGCCGTAGCAATCTCTTACTCGGCACATCCCCAAAGGCAAGGGAATTAAAAGCAAAAGTGAATTACTGGGACCTTATGAAGATAAAAAGCTTCTGCACAGCAAAGGAAACAACCAACAAAACTAAAAGGCAACCAACGGAATGGGAAAAGATATTTGCAAATGACACATCGGACAAAGGGCTAGTATCCAAAATCTATAAAGAGCTCATCAAACTCCACACCCGAAAAACAAATAACCCAGTGAAGAAATGGGCAGAAAACATGAATAGACACTTCTCTAAAGAAGACATCCGGATGGCCAACAGGCACATGAAAAGATGTTCAACGTCGCTCCTTATCAGGGAAATACAAATCAAAACCACACTCAGATACCACCTCACGCCAGTCAGAGTGGCCAAAATGAAGAAATCAGGAGACTATAGATGCTGGAGAGGATGTGGAGAAACAGGAACCCTCTTGCACTGTTGGTGGGAATGCAAATTGGTGCAGCCGCTCTGGAAAGCAGTGTGGAGGTTCCTCAGAAAATTAAAAATAGACCTACCCTATGACCCAGCAATAGCACTGCTAGGAATTTATCCAAGGGATACAGGAGTACTGATGCATAGGGGCACCTGTACCCCAATGTTTATAGCGGCACTCTCAACAATAGCCAAATTATGGAAAGAGCCTAAATGTCCATCCACTGATGAATGGATAAAGAAATTGTGGTTTATATACACAATGGAATACTACGTGGCAATGAGAAAAAATGAAATATGGCCTTTTGTAGCAACATGGATGGAACTGGAGAGTGTGATGCTAAGTGAAATAAGCCATACAGAGAAAGACAGATACCATATGGTTTCACTCTTATGTGGATCCTGAGAAACATAACAGAAACCCATGGGGGAGGGGAAGGAAAAAAAAAAAAAAAAAAGAGGTTAGAGTGGGAGAGAGCCAAAGCATAAGAGACTGTTAAAAACTGAGAACAAACTGAGGGTTGATGGGGGGTGGGAGGGAGGGCAGGGTGGGTGATGGGTATTGAGGAGGGCACCTTTTGGGATGAGCACTGGGTGTTGTATGGAAACCAATTTGACAGTAAATTTCATATATTAAAAAATAAAAATAAAAAAAAAAAAAAAAAAAGAAATCAAAAGTTGGATGCTCAACTGACTGAGCCAAAAAAAAAAAAAAAAAAAAGAAAGCAAGCAAACGATGAAAGAGAGCAAGAAAGGAACAGAGAAAAACTACAAAAACAGGTACAAAACAAGTAACAAAATGACAACAAACACATATCTATAAATAATTACTTTGAGTGTAAATGGACTAAATGCTCCAATCAAAAGACATGAGGTGACACAGCAGATAAAAAGAAGGCCCATCTTTATGCTGTGTACAAGAAACTCATTTCAGACCTAAAGACACTTGCAGACTAAAAGTGAGAGGATGGAGAAACATCCGTCATGCAAAAGGATGTCAAAATAAAGCTGGGTTAGCAATACTTATATTGAACAAAATAGACTTTAAAACAGATTGTAATAAGAGACAAAGGGGACACTATATAATCATAAAGGAGACAATCAAACAAGAAGATATAACAATTATAAATTTTTATGCACCCAACATGAAAGGACCCAAATACATAAAACAATTAATAACAAGCATAAAGGAACTAATCAATAGTAATACTATAATAATAGGGGACTTTAATACACCATTTACATCAATGGACAGATGATACAAACAATATCAACAGGGAAGCAGTATCTTTGAATGACAGACACACAGGACCAGTTGGATTTAACAGATACATTCAGAACATTCCATCCTAAAGCAGATGAATACACATTCTTTCCAAGTACACATGGAGCATTATCCAGAATAGATCAGATATCGGGCCACAAAACAAATCTCAACAAATTCAAAAAGATCAAAGTTGTACCATGCATCTTTTCTGACCACAATGCTATGAAATTAGAAATCCACCCCAAGAAAAAATTGGGAAAGACCACAAATACATGGAAGGGTCAACCAAGAAATCAAAGATGAAATAAAAAAATTACATGGAGAGAAATGAAAATTAAAACAAAAAGTTTCAAAATCTTTGGGATGAAGCAAAAGCTGTTCTAAGAGGGAAGTTTATAGCAATACAGGTCTACCTCAAGAAACAAGAAAAATCTCAAATAAAAAGCCTAACCTTATACCTAAAGGAGCTAGAAGAAGAACAACAAATAAAGCCCCAAGCCAACAGAAGGAAAAAAATAATAAAGATTAAAGAAGAAATAATTGATATAGAAACTAAAAGAACAAGAGAAGAGATCAATGAAACCAGCAGCTGGTTCTTTGAAAAGATCAACAAAATTGGTAACCTCTATTCAGACTCATTAAAGAGAGAAAGAGAGAGAAATAACTCAAATAAAATTGGAAGTGAAAGAGGAGAAATAACAACTGGCACAATGAAAATACAAAGGATTATAAGAGAATATTATGAAAAATTATATGTTAACAAATAGGACAACCTAGAATAAATGGATAAATTCCTGGAAACATAAAACGTACCAAAACTGAAGCAGGAAGAAATGGAAAATTTTAATAGACCAATTACCAGCAATGAAATTGAATTAGTATCAAAAACTCCCAAAAAACAAAAGTCCAGGAACAGATAGCTTCACAGGAAAATTCTACCAAACGTTTAAAAAAGAGTTAATACTAATTCTCAGACTTATTCCTCTCAAATACTTATTCTTCAAAAAAATAGAAGAGGAAGAAAACTCACAAATTTATTCTACGAGGCCAGCATTACTCTGATACCAAAACCTGATAAAGACACCATTTAAACAAACAAAGAAACAAACAAACAAATAAACAGGGGCACCTGGGTGGCTCAGTTAGTTAGGTGACTGACTTCAGCTCAGGTCATGATCTCATGGTTTGTGAGTTGGAGCCCTGAGTTGGGCTCTGTGCTGACAGCTCAGAGCCTGGAGCCTACTTCAGATTCTGTGTCTTCCCCTCTCTCTACCCCTAACCTGCTCACGCTCTGTGTCTCTCTGTCTCTCAACAATAAATAAACGTTAAAATTTTATTAAATCCAATTTAAAAAAAACACACACACACACAAAACAAACAAACAAACAAAAAAACCCACTACAGGCCAAAATCTCTGATGAACATAGATGCAAAAGTCCTCAAAAAAAAAAAAAAAAAAAGTACTAGCTAACCAAATCCAACAAGACATTAAGAAAAATTATTCACCATGATTAAGTGGTATTTATTCCCAGGATGCAAGAGTGGTTCAAGATTTGCAAATCAATCAACTTGATACATCACATCAATAAGAGAAAGGATAAAAACCATATGATCTTTCCAATAGACACACACACACACACACACACACAAAGTAGTTGACAAAGTACAACATCCATTCATGATAAAAACCCTCAAAAAAGCAGGTTTAGAGGGAACATACCTCAACATAATAAAGGCTTTATTTGGAAAACCAACAGCTAACATCATACTTAATGGGAAAAAAATTAAGAGCTTTTACCCTAAGGTTAGGAATAAGATGAGGGTATCCACTCTCACCACTTTTTAAAGTTTATGTATTTATTTTGAGAGAGAGAGTTTTGTGCATGCATCACACACATGAGCAGGGGAGGGGCAGAGAGAGAAGGAGAGACAGAATCTGAAGCAGGCTCCATGCTGTTAGTACAGAGCTCAACATGGAGCTCGAACCCATAAACGATGAGATCATGACTTGAGCTGAGATCAAGAGTTAGACATTCAATCAGCTGAGCCACTCAGGTGCTCTACTCTCACCACTTTTATTCAGCATAGTACTGGAAGTCCTAGCCACAGCAGTCAGACAACAAAAAGAAATAAAAGGCATCCAAATTGGTAAGGAAGAAATAAAACTTTTGCTATTTGAAGATGACATGACACTTTTTATATAAAGTCCTAAAGATGACTATAAACCTATTAGAACTGATAAATTTTGTAAAGTTGTAGGATATAAAATCTCTGTCTCTCAAAAACGTAAAGAAAAAAATTTTTTAAAGTTGCAGGATATAGAATCAGAGTTTCTATACACTAATAATGAAGGACCAGAAAGAGAATTTAAGAAAACAATCCCATTTACAACTGCACCGAAAACAATAAAATACCTAGGAATAAATTTAACCAGGGAGATGAAAGACCTGTACTCTGAAAACTATAAAACATTGATGAAAGAAATGGAAGAAAACACAAAGAAATGGAAAAACACTCCATGTTCATGGATTGAAAGGACAAATATTGTTATTGTTAAAATGTCCATGCCACCCAAAGCAATATCCAGATTTAATGCAATTTCTATCAAAATACCAACAGCATTTTCACAGAGGTAGAACAAACAATCTTAAAATTTGTGTGGAACCATAAAAGACCTTGAACAGCCAAGTCAATTTTGACAAAGAAAAACAAAGCCAGAGGCATCACAATTCTGGACTTCAAGTTATATTACAAAGCTCTAGTAATCAAAACAGTATAGTACTAACACAAGAATGGATACATAGATCAATAGAACAGAATAGAAAACCCAGAAATGAACCAACAGCTAAATGGCTAATTATTCTTTGACAAAGCAGGAAAGAATGTCCAATGAAAAAAAGATAGTGTGTTCAACCAGTGGTGTTGGAAAAACTGGATAGTAACATGCAAAGGAAAGAAACTGGACCACTTTCTTGCAGCATACACAAACATAAACCCAAAATGGATTAAAGACCTCATGTGAGACATGAAATCATAAAAATCCTAGAAGAGAACACAGGCAGTAGCCTCTTTGACATCGTCCAAGGCAAATACTTTCTAGTCATGTCTCCTGAGGTGAAAGAAACAAAAGCAAAAATAAACTATTGGGACTACATCAAAATAAAAATGTTCTGCACAGGGAAGGAGACAATCAAGTAAATAAAAGGCAACCTACAAAATATGTCTGTCAAATGACATACCTGATAAAGGGTTAGTATCCAAAATATACAAAGAACTTCTACAACTCAACACCCAAAATACCAAATAATCCAATTAAAAATGAGCAGAAGACATGAATAGACATTTTTCCAAAGAAATTATCCACATGGTCAATAGACACATGAAAAGATGTTCAACTAATCATCAGAGAAATGCAGATCAAAACTACAATGAGGTAACACCTGTCAGAATGGCTAAAGTGAACAACACAAACAACAGGTGTTGGTGAGGATGCAGAGAAAGGGGAACTCTCTCACACTATTGGCGGGAATTAAAACCAATGCAGTCACTTTGGAAACAGTATGGAGTTTCCTCAAAAAGTTAAAAATAAAACTATCCTATGATCCAGCAATTGCACAACTAGGTATTTACCCAAAGAACAGAAAAATACTAATTCAACAGGATACATGTACCCCAGTGTTTATAGCAGCATTATTTATAATAGCCAAATTATAGAAGCAGTCCAAGTGTCCATTGATAGATGAATAAATGAAGAAGATGTGAGATATATTATATTATGTTATATTATATTATATTATATTATATTATATTATTATATTATGTTACTCAGCCATAGAAAAGACTGAAATCATGCCATTTGCAATGACATGGATAGAGCTAGAGAGTAGTATGCTAAACAAAATAAGTTAATCAGAGAAAGAGAAATACCATATGATTTCTTTCATATGTGGAATTTAAGAAACAAAACAAATGGACAAAGAAAAAAAGAAATAACCCAAAAAACAGACTCTTGACTATGGAGAACAAACTGATGGTTACCAGAGAGGAGTTGAGGGGGGATGGGTGAAATAGGTGAAGGGGATTAAGAGTACACTTACCTTGGGGTGCCTGGGTGGCTCAGTCAGTTGGGCGTCTGACTTTGGCTCAGGTCATATTCTCACGGTCCATGAGTTTGAGCCCCACATCGGGCTCTGTGCTGTCAGTTCGGAGCTTGGAGCCTGCTTCAGATTCTGTGTCTCCCTCTCTCTCTGTCCTCCCCCACTCATGCTCTGTCTCTCAAAAATGTAAAGAAAAAAATTTCAAAAAAAAGAGTACACTAACCTTGATGAGCACTGAGTAATATATTGGAACTGTTGAATCACTACTTTGCACATTTGAAACTAATATAACAGTGTATGTTAACCACACTGAAATTAAAATTTTTAATTTTAAGATGTTCCAGCTTTTTTGTTTAAGTGGAAAAAATGACTGGTCAATAAGCAGTTTTTAAAATTTTTTTTAAATGTTTATTTATTTTTGAGAGAGACAAAGAGCACCAGCAGGGAAGGGGCAGAGAGAGAGAGAGAGAGAGAGAGAGAGAGAGAGAGAGAGAAGGAGACACAGGATCCAAAGTAGGCTCCAGGCTCTGAGTTGTCAGCACAGAGCCTTACATAGGAGTCGAACCCACCATCAGTGAGATCATGACCTAAGCTGAATTAGGACACCTAACCGACTGAGCCACCCAGGTGCCCCAATAAGCAATTATGTTTAAAACATCTACTTGGTTGTATTATCATATGGTTTTTAATAGATACATCACCTCAGGCTGAAATAACATTTACAACAAAATCTTTGGGCAATGTGTAAATGTTCAGTAGGTCATATAAATGCATGGACTTTTTATGTATTTGACTTCTCATCATGTGAAAAGTTATAGTTGCCAATTGCACTTCACAATATCCCAGAAATACTTTGCTTGGGTTTGAATTTTAATTTTGAAAAATGTTCTTATGGAAGTCAAGATATTTATGCAGAAGTGAGGGCCATGCTTTATCAGATATGATAAAGTATCTTTCTAGAATGCATACAGGCATTTAAATTCGGGCTCTTGGTATTTTAGAGGGTTTACCATGAGCTAGAGGAAGCCACATCAGAGGGACTGGCATGAGGCAGAGGAAGGGCCTTTTGCCTTGAAAAAGCAAAGGCTGGGGTGTCTGGGTGGCTCAGTCCATTGAGTGTTGGACTCTTGATTTGAGCTCTGGTCATGATCTCATAGTCAGTGAGTTTGAGGCCTGCATTGGACTATGTGCTGACGGTAGGGTCTCTGCTTGGTGTTCTCTCTCTCCCTCTCTCAGCCCCTCCCCCACTTACTCTGTCTCTGTCTCTCTCTAACTAAATAAATAAACTTAACAAAAAAAAAAAAAAGAAAGAAAAAGCAAAAGCTAAGAGGTTAGAAATTTTCTCCCACCCTTGGAGCTAACTCTATGGGGATGGAGCTCATCTAGCATGTTGGAAGGAAGACTGGCCTTCAGCACAATTATGAAGTAGATAGAACATGTACTTAGCACTTCCTTTCCTCGTCTTCTCTGTTCACCAGATACCATTAAGGTATCGTTATTTACAACTGCTATCTTCTTAGCACTGAGAATAAAGGTCCCATGATTCAGACGGGTCCTCCCCAACGATGTCTCCCATTTTTACTCACTTCTGCTGCCCTGCTGTTGGCAAACCCGTCTATGCTCATGGATTGCCTCCTCTGGGAAGATATGTTCATTTAAACAAGGGCCCCTTGAAAAAGCTATTTGCCTGCCTCTAAAATGAGTCCAATCATAGACACACTAAATGCCGGAAAGTGGGGCCATATTTGGGGCAAGCTGAACCCCTTAAATTACATCACATAAATGGCTATCTCCTCTGTGACCTGCTCGCACACTCCAAGGTCATTTCTAAAATCCCAAGACACCAGAGATCAATGTCAGTGTGATCACTAAGATCTGTTTTTTCCTTCAAGAGCAAACAAAGCCTTTCTCACCCAGATTGTCAAAAAGAACAATCTGAATTAGTGAAGGGTGAACAGTGGAATGTGTTCCTATTTTCGAATGTATACAATTTATATATCTAGATTTTTTAAAAGTCTAATAGAGGTCCTGGGGAGCTTGTTTTAATGAACAGATAAGAATGATTTGTAATTCAGACATTAATTGCTTATATGTAAATAGCTGCTTCTGAAATGCTTAAGGGTCTGTTTGAAGCCAGTTTGTTCTCCTTAAACCTTGGCCTGAATTTAATTTGCATTCTCAATTTACTCCCTAACCCCTTATTTCATAGACAACGCAAAGGTAAGTTTCAGCTAACTAATCTATACATGAGGTCCAAATTTCTGTGGGTTTTACAGAATTGCTGGTTTTGAATCCTTGGGTATCTGGTGTTTTATTATGACTAATGCTCAGTTTTAAGGCACATTTAAAATATGCAATTTTGTTGTCCTTGCTTCACAATGCTAATTTTAGCCAAGGCTCCAGTGATAAAAATCTACATAAATAAATACATAAATAAATAAAATCTACAAGGCTTCCTGGAACTACCACTTTCTTGAAACAATAGTTTCCAGAAATGATTCTAATTAGTGAGTGTTCCATTGGCTCCAGTAGACAGTTTTATAGATGGTTTCCATTTGCGGGAACTTGTTCACGATACACATCCCACTTTCATAAACACACACACACACATATATGTATGTGTGTGTCTGTGTGTGCTTTTTGTTAGTCTGCTGGCTTCAGTATGTGCCATCCACAGTTCAAATTATCCTGAAACTAAATATTAAATATGGATTCAGTAGGGGCCTGCTGACACTCTAAGCACGTATCATGGTGGAAATAATGCAGAGCTCTCTTTAAGAGATCTGGTTCCTGATAAATCTATAATCCTTTTTATAACATTTCTATACATTGAAGAATAGGGATTCAAGATCTCAGAAATACACAGAATGGAAATCCCAATGGCAATGAAGGGGATATTTTGCAGGTGGCCCCCTTTAGTCTTGGGAAAGAGTCGACTTCCCATGTAGCGCTTCCAAACAGCTGGAGAAATCCAACCCCAATGTCAATCAGATTCCAGCGAGTGGAGGTCAGCACTAACATCTGGCTAGCCTGTCTTAACTGCAGCATATCCTCACACTCCACTCTTTCCTGCACGTGTTTGCTCTTCAGGAAATATTTTATTTATTCCACCGTCTGCAAAACAATATGGCCTCTGGAGCATAGATGAGAATTGGGCCTCTTCAAATTTATCTTAGGTCAGTGAACAACTGTGCCGCAGAAAGCATTCTTTTTGCACTGACAGAGTGATTAACAATGCTCACCTCTCTTTTTTTTGGAGTTATAGCTTTTATTACGTCTCCTATGAGCAAAGATTAAGCCGTGAACTTGCAGTGATTTTCTTTTACAGGGTGAGAGAATGACAGCATCATATCAATTAATGTTGGCACATTACCCAGCACAAGAAAAATGAAACTCAATAGTTTTGTATGTGAACGCCTCAGGAAAGTGCTCGCTGTCAGAGTTAGCCACAAGGCTCATAACAAGCAGCAGCTTCACAAAAGGTCTCCACAACTGAGACTTCCCATCACAAGCCTTCTTCTGATACAGAGAGAAGGGCTGCCAGGGGAACTCGGGCAGTGGATGGGCTCCAGGAGTGAGGGACTCTCTAAAGATGTAAATTTCTGTTTGTTTTGGAGGAGTACCCTAGAAATATTGGCGGATCATGTAAGGATTTTTCTTTTGTTTTGGAACTTGCTTGAATCGAACCAAACTGCTGGAATTCTCGTCAGAACAGGCACTCTCTCATGGTTTCTAGTATTTCCTGTCTCTGGCCGGGCTGCAGCAATCTGAACAAAGCTTCTCATGGTATTGTATCCTGTTTGGACTCAATTTCAGTGCAAACCTGAGATCAAGTTGAGGCAGTGGAAAACAGAAAAGAAAAACTGTTGAGGAAAAGACGGGCCTGGCAGGTTGTTCCCTGCTAAAAGAGTGAGAAGGCGTATTATTGTCGTTGATTTTAGTGACAGGTCCGAGGAGAGGGAAGAACACCATATTAAAAGCTGTTGATCTGAGTTCCAGCTCTTATTCTTGCTGCAGAAGTTTGAATTTGCAAAGATATTTTGCTTCATCTGTAAAGTAGACTGGAATTTCTCTAAAAGTTCTTCCAGCTCTCACAGAGCATTTTCTGAGGGCCTATGCATTTCATTCTGAAAATGCTTGAATATTTGGAAAGGCTATTTTTTCTCACCTGGTTCTTGAACTTATGTCAGAACATTTATCACACATGGAGACTATATGACTAGGCATTTTCACTGTACCACCAATAGTAATATTTCAAGCAGGTATAGATGGAATTAGTCACAAACACATTGCTTCTAGTTGACAGTGTTGGTGATACAGAAAGATATACAGCTTTTGTCCTTTTAATGATAAGCAAATCTGATGTCAGTTTCCCCTTTGAATCTTCTTTTACATAATATAAAAAGAGAAAATTAGCATGGACACCCCTTCTCAAACTTATGCAGGACCTCCCTGTCCAACTCAGGCTGTACACTAGACAACTCTAGAAAATTCTGTTTACCTGGGAGACAATGAAATACTGCCTTTTGGCATTACACAGAATGATGGCCTTGACCCTCAATCCTTCCTGTTCTAATCGTAGTGTATTACTTACCTTTCCTGCAACAACTTCCCTGCCTCTATATCTTTGTCTACAAGGTTCCCTCTGTCTGAAATACCTCCACTATTGCATTAAAATTATTGCTTTAGTCTACTTCCTCAAACACAATGAAATTCTCACAGGCAGGAACTCTGGACCATGCTTCACAGCACAGATAAATAAGTCTTTGGAAAGCATGCCATCTTGCTATGTTTTGCCCAGTTTACAGTAGCCAGAAATACAACTAATGAAGAGAGGGAGAGATTAAAGATGAAAAAATTTAGTGACATACAATTAAAAATGCCTTGTGAGAATCTACATGAATGCATTTTAAAATGTTTATTTATTCAGTTTGAGAGAGAGGGGGAGACCATGCATGAAAGCATGCAGGATGGGCAGAGAAAGAGGGAGAGAGAGAGTATCTGAGGGATACTCTCAGAGGGAGAGAAAGAGGGAGAGAGAGAGAGCAGGCTCCGAGCTGCCAGCACAAAGTCCAATGCAGGGCTCGATCCCAAGAACCGTGAGATCATGACCTGGGCCAAGATTAAGAGTTGGACACTCCGCCAACTGAGCCACTCAGTGATCCTACATGAATACATCTGAACCCATCTCCTGTTACTTCTGATTTAACATTCCCAATCCAATCAGAGCTTGTTTTCCTTCATTGTCTATTTCTATACCAGCTTGTCATCTGGCCCAGAACTTTTAGGAAATTCTGAAGTTCAATATCAAGTTCCCATATTTCTTTGGTTTTCATCTTTCTTCTATTATTCTATATATTCCCATTTTAAGTGCATGACAGTACCAAAAAAAAAAAAAAAAGTCCCACAGAACACTAAAGTTCAGGATAGTAGGATAAGACATAACATATATAGGAGTAAGTGAAGATCAAAGGCATCAACCGAAATTTAATATTAGAAGAACTTTTGCAGGGACACAATATAGTACAGCGGCTAGGAAACCTGACCTGCCTAGTTTCCAGTCACAGTGCCAGCACTACCTAGCTTTCCTATTATTCCCATTTTAGAGTTCTCACCTTTAGAGGCTTTTGTCCTTTAGAGATGAGAACTCTAAAATGGGAATAATAGGGTTGCTCTAGGATTAAGCACATTGATATACAGTTGATTCTCACCATCTGCAGTTCTCTGTAGTATTCATGTTCCATGAAGTTGCCCAGAACTCTGAATTAGCAAATATGGGCCCATGGCCCCTAGGAGAAACACAGAGTTAGTGTCTCGTCATACATTTTCATCCATTGGCCAGTACATAACCTTGTTTTGTGTGTGTTTCTATTTAAAGACACCTTACTGAGATATATTGTTGACTCATTAAAATGGAGCTTATGCCAACAGCACTGTAACTCATGTCTGAACAAAGCTTGTCTGACAGACGTATTTTCTCTGTGAGGTACATCACAGTTTTCTTATGCTCAGGAACACTAGACAGCATTTCAACACTGTGCTTGGGGTCGGGGGCATTCTAAACAGAAACCCACCCTCAAAAAACATAAAATTACAAAAAAACATGGCACTAAATAGACAGTAAAAAGGACACTTGTTTGCTGAAACCAGAAAGAGGAACATCAGTTTGCTCAACCTTAGCTGGAAACATGCAGATTAGGCAACTCAAAGTTTTGTCCATGTCTACAAATGATCACAAAAGCACCACAAGTATTGATTTGGGGGTTACGAATACACTTTAGCAAGTAGGTGAATTTGCATACACAGAATCCACAAATAATGAGGATCAACTGTCTATTGTAAAATCTTAGAATAGTTTCTAGCACATGGTAAGCTCTACATACATGTTTGCTATTATTAAACAAAGTGTATTATACAAGGTAGGCACCTGTGTGATTGCTGTGATGGTTAATTTTATGCATCAACTTTGCTAGGTTATAGTACCTAGATATTTAATCAAACACTAACCAAATGTTGCCTTAGTTAGTTGATGTCAAGTAAAGAGATTACACTCGATTATGTGTGTGGGCCTCGTCCAATCAGCAGAAGGTCCTAAAAGCAAATGCTGAGGTTTCCTGGAGACAAAATTCTGCTTCAAGATTGCAGCATCAACCCCTGTCTGAGTTCCCAGCTTGTTAGCTTGCCCTATGATTTTATACATTATATATATGTATATATGTACAGAGATTTAATTTAATAAATCATATATATGTACAAACATTTCATATGTAGATATTTATATGTAATACATATATATATATACACATATATAAATATAATATATAAATACACACACATATATCTCCTATTGGTTCTGTTTCTCTGAGGTATCCTGATACATTTACTTTTTTTAAAATGTTTATTTATTTTGAAAGAGAGAGAGAGAGAAGGACATTTAGAGTGTGAGTGGGGGAGGGGTACAGAGAGGGAGAATGAGAATCTCAAGCAGACTCTGCCCTCTCACCACAGTGCCTGACACAGGCTTGAACTCACAAACCCTGAGATCATCACCTGATCCAAAGTCAGTAGTCAGATGCTTAACCAACTGAGCCACCCAGGCACTCCTGATATATTTATTTTTGATTAATTTTCTCTCTTTGGGTGATGCCATCAAGTAAGAGGGACACCTAAGTAGAAATCAGGAGGTCCAGATCTTTGTCTCATCTGCTTCCTTATCAGGGATTTCATCAGTTGGACTGGCCTTGCTCTGTGGGCCTTTCTAGCTCCAAGTTTCCCCAGGCAGAGGGAATGGTGTGAGCAAAGATCTTCCCCTCTCCACACCCTGTCTTCCAGCTCTCCTCATAGAATCATGGAGTGTGAGAATTGGATAGGACCCTAGGAATTATATCATCCAAGATCTTTGTTTCTCTATTCTCAAGTACAAATGCAAAAATCCAGGCTCATGTTGCCCTTTTCCTCCTAAAACCAGGCATAAACTCTTGTAAGACTTGCTCAGTCTATTGCCAGATACTCTGAATCCTTGGGAAGCCCTGCCAAGTGCAGCCTCAACAATAAAAAATTAGGAGAAATTAGTGGTGGGGGTACAGCGGGGTGGGGAAGACAGGATTCTTTTAAAGCCCTGAAGTGCTAGCAGAAAATTGATCAAAGCCGAGATGAATTTCACCCATCTCCTCTAACGAGCTGCTAATATTGTAGTGGCAGCCCTGTCAGGATAATTTGTCACACGTGTCCCTGTGTGGGCTGAAGCCCCTTCAGAGTCATCTCCCCAACCTACTGCCACAGGCAACTTGTCTGAAACAAAGCTCTAAGATATAATGGAAAGGGAAATGCAGGGGGCGGGGGAGAGTTAATGGCCGCTGACAAGTCATCTGGGCCCACTCCCCCAGATCTTGCAACTTCAACCATATCTACCTTCATTATGCTTGAAGAGCCTGCTGCTAGTTCAATTACATTTGTGTTACTGTCACAACTGCAATGCCCACTGTCACAAAGACGCAGGCCAGAAAAAAAAATACCACTTTCTGAAAAATAACACGGTGTCAACACTAGTTACCAGACCAATAAAAAACGGTGATGAGCGAGACTCCTTGCTGAGACAGGCGCAGCAGTGGTCCCTCAGCCAGGGCAAAGTTCTCTCAGGCAGAATGACTGGCTGTGACCCCAGAGGGACCTATGTCCAAGCATCAGCTGTGGGGGGCATGGCTCACACAGTGAGTCCGTCCATCAGATGGGAACCTTGGGACTTGCTTAAGTGGCTCTTGGGCATACCATCAATTGGCCAACACTGTTGTCACCAGTGAGCTTCACAAAGATCCCATTCTTTCTTTCTGCTTTTAACATAAAAACACCAACAAAACATCTGTTGTGGGGAGACTAGAGAACAAGAAGGTAAAACAGAATTCAAGGTGCAGTGGATTTTGGGGGCAGAAATAAATCCCATGTCTTAGGCCAGGTTGTACAAAGTCTCTTCTGGACTAAGCCATTCAATGTGGAAAAGAGAAGACGTAATTTCCCCTTACTTTTCCATATATTTTACAACATGCTAAGTTATAAAGAAATTGTACTATTTTTTCAAGAAAGACTTCTAAATTATCTATATGTCTCTATATCTATTTATATACACCCGGCTCAAATCAAAATACATTTGAAGACTCATAATTTCTATAACAATGTTAATTGCATAACCTCTTTATGTGGAAGCCACCTGTCTAATGCACGTGAAAGACTAGTCATACTTATCCTAGGATGTTGTAGCTGGAAGGTACCTTCAATACTGTCCAGCCAGACCAACTCCTTCATTCATCAGAGACATGACTTGCCCAGATTGGCAGAGTGCCTTTCAAACTGATATGCCTGATTCATGGTAGAACTTAGGTTAGATGTCCTCAAAACCCAGTGCTATCCTTAGCACTACCAGGTTAGTTTATAGGAATTAAGAAGAAATGAAAGTCCAAAGAGAGCTCTCTATAGATAGGGAAGAGTATCTCAGGTTCAAATCCTCATTTAGGGCTCAAAAAGTCATGCTATTTAGGCTGGAAAAGCAGCTAGAAGTCAGGCTTAAAGCCAGGAGGGAAAGAAAAGAGGCTCCTCTCTGGAAAGAGATGTGAAAATGGAGGCAACCAAGAGATAAGATCAATTTAAATAGTTTAGCAGAGAGGGAGCTAGGCTAATATGCAGTAGTACTTGAAAACTTGAGAAAAAAAAATCAGGATATGAAATCACTAATTCCAACTTCAATTTTACACTAGGAAAGGCTGAGTCCTAACCATGTTGCATATCCTTAAGTTGGAAGCTTCTTCTCATAAATCTGCTCAACTGCTCACCTGTTAGTCAAGGAGTTGTTTAATCTCCAGACATGAAGATATGTGACCTAGAAGTGAAAGAACATGACACAGAGAAGTCCCCACCCAAAGGTGGTGGTGACAACATAGGTGAAGAAAGAAGAGAAAACCTCTGATAAAGTTGTAGATAATCTTCCAGGAGGCATGGCAAGTCAGAACCATGCTATAGAAACAGCAAAGAAGAGAGAGCAAATGTTTTCTTGCCATCTTTACTCTGCTCCCTACCCTTTCCTCTACTTTTCCCTGTGCCTTCTTTCCATTTGCATTCTCTAAGGGAAGGGAAGAGAGAATGAGATCTTCCTGCAGCTCAGTGGTGACAATAGTGTTCACCAGTTGATGGTCTGTCCAAAAGCCATCTCTTACAGAAGGCAAGAGAAGGGAATGGATAGCAAGTTAATTTGTTAGGTAATTTGGGGGGGGGGGATATTTGGAGAGCAATATTACTCTAACCAGATGTTGAAAGTCCATTTTACCCATTTTTCTTCTATTGTACATCCCCCTTTCTTGTTCTTCCTCCCTAGTCAGTCAAAGTAAACAGTATCTGGATGTTAAAGATCCATGTGAGACAGAGTTTTAAAGAGGCCCATTTATCATATACCTTAAAAGCAACTGGGAAGTGGAGGAGTAAAAGAGCTCAAATGCATGACCCCAGCAGCTGTGGGTCTTCATGTGTTGCAATTTTCCCCAACAAAAGAACAGTTGCAGAGGTTCTCACCTCTTCTTCACCTTGCTGCTTAGTTACTGAATTCACCTGCCAACCTTCATTGACCTAAGAATGACCCATATTCTCAATGGCAGAGCACAGAGAGAAGTCCCAAACAGATAAATAAGGTAATGTATGTAAAGAACTGAGCACAAGGCCTTGCCCATAGGAAGCACTCAATAAAAGTTCACTGTGGTTATAGCCATTCTTGTCATAATTTCTGTCCTCCTCCTCCTTTTTCTCTTGCCCTTCCTCCTCACTACCTTTATTCTCATCTCCAACCAGCAGTCTGGCCACTAGGTCATATTTTGTGTCCCGATTTTGTTATCAAGAATGAATGAATGGATCCTAAATCCTTTTATAGTCTTTCAAATATCTTGAGGGCCTTAAATGAGTAAGCAGAATGAATTTGGGGAGTAGTTCAAGGTTTTGCAAATCTAGAGTATTTTCTGTCTCTAACAACTTATTTTCTGAGAAGATACAGTGTACTGAATATTTTGAGCCAATATATGACTATATGAAATCACACATCTTAATGAAAAATTTTCACTTTCATAGTATATATTATTGTTTTAGTGACCACTTTTGATGAATAAAAGTGTGACTTACCTTGCATTTAATATATTTTTATATTATAACTTTTTAACATTATGCAAGTAATACATAAATTCATTCTCCATTGCATTTTGCCTTCTCTTTCTCTTGCTGGAGTATATCTCCTTGTAATTTTTTTCAGAGGTCTATAAATGATTAAGCTTTTTGCATTTTTTTTCCTGAAAGTATGTTTATTTTGTTCCACCTCTCAAATAATCATTTAGCTAGGTATAGAATTCTAGATTTTATAAGTTAGGAATTGCATTTGCCTGCATGAATAGCAATTTGGTCAATGAGGCTAGTAAGGGAGGCAAGTCCTCCAAATCTCTACAAAGTAGAGATTTTTTTCCCATGTAGTAAGTAGCTGGATAGCTTGGAAGTCTTAGGCTGTTGCAATTGCTCAAGAAAGCCATCAAAACTCCTACTTTACTAGTCTGCAATACTCACCATGTGGTTTTAGTTTTCATTATCACAAATGGTTCATATATCTATATTCATTAAGTCTATGTTCTAGGAAGGAAGAAAGGGGTAAGATAAGGACAAGGACAACATGTCCAATTAGCTATATCTGTCCCTTTTTTACTATGAACACAGGAGACTTTCAGAGACTACCACTATCCAAATAACTTTCCACTTATACTTCTGTGTCTCATGGCCAATCCTTGTTGAGGAGTTTGGCAAGTGAGTGTTTTAAGTGGTACACTGATGGTCTAAGTAATACCGGAGTTTTGTTAATTAGCAAGAAGTTAGCATAACATAGATACTATGCAGAAAACTAGGGGTATTTACCACACAGACTCATAATTATTTCCTTTATATATAAGATATTGATCCAAAATTTTTTACCTAGTATTTGTAGATGGGAAATCTAATTTTGGTCTTTTTCTTTAAATTCTCTTCTAATTGTTCTAGTGATTGTGTAGTCTTTTGTAAATTCTTCCATTTGTTGATGTTATTACTTCTCTTTCATAATGTCGACTATATCAAACATCAGGGGATTCTCACTTGAGTGCCTATTCCTGTATTAAGATCCTTGGTTAGGGGCACCTGGGTAGCTCCGTCGATTGAGCATTTGACTCAATTTTGGCTCAGGCCATGATCCCAGGGTCATGGGGTCAGGCCCCATGTCAGGCTCAATGCTCAGCATGGAGCCTGCTTAGAATTTTCTCTCTCTCTTTCTCCCTCTGTCCCTCTCCCCCACTTGTTCTCTCTCTCTCCCTCTTTCTCTCTCTCTCTCTCTCTCAAAAAAAAATAAAAATTCCTGGTTAGTCTATTGGTTGTCTCTGTTTTGCTGCTGCTTGATTTGAGCTTCCAGGGTAATTTGGGGGCCAGCAGGGCCTACTCTAGCATGGAGCACCTAAGCATTTAATCTTCCATAAGATGCAACCCTGCACTTTCTGGGCATTTGCAAGCCAGCTGAGGCTCTGCAAACTATCTTTCCCAAGATCTCACAGTCACTACTCACTTATGAGTTAGATAACTCTACTACTGCTTGTGGAGTAAAAGAGCAAAGTGCACAGGTAAGCCCACCTGGTCCCTCCTCCTGAGATCTCACAACTAACCACTGTCTTGGTGCTTCCTAGTTACATTCTACACCCAGCTTCCACCACCTCCAGGCAGGGAGCTTGTACCTTGACACTTTTCCCTATGCTTGTTCTTGTCTCCAGCCTCTCTTTCTGGATGCTGTGCCCTCTGCTGTTTTCCATCTGCATTCTTTTAGGATTTCTCATAGTTTCTGGTTTCCTGATAGTTTACTCTCTTTTTTCCAAGGAAGATAATGGATATGCGTTCATTTTCACAGATTTAATGTGAGAAGAGGGAGTCTGCAGTCTACGCTTTTCCCACCAACTTAAAAACTGAAGACTTTTAAAATGTATTACAAAACACATTTATATCTATTCTTTCACAGGATTATTTCTGTTATCCTATAAAGTAGGTTGTGCAATAATTCTGAGACCTAATTCATGTATGGGAAAACTGAGGTACTAAGGTTAATCGTAATCCCCTGCAGTTAAGAAATACTTTTCTGTTTGCAAAGCAGTTTTGTTTTTATAATTTCATTGCTGTATCTCCTTCTGATTATATTTTCACTCCTGAAGTCTACTTGTTGCTTCATTAGGGAAACTTGAAAGGCAAAAAGTCAATTCTTTCTTTCTTGAGTGATAAATCCTATGTACCTAACCAGCACCTTAAACCATATGCTATACCCGACCAAGTCTGCCTCACAGCCTTCTCTTGGGCATGGTGTTCTTGCTTCTGCATGAATATTTCTACCTTGATCACTCCAGTGCCCTCTAAACCCTCTAAATTTACCTCTCTTGTGTTTCTAGTCCCTCTCTCCCAATTAAAAAGAGTTCAGAAATGAAAGTAGCTTTGGGGTTTGGCACATAGAAACAGAGTTTGAATAGTGTAAAATTCATGTCCTAAATACTAAATGTAGGGAGAGTCAAAAGTGAATAAAATTCTGTCCTGCAAAAATTTAAAAGGAAGAAATTCAGGGAAACTAATAACTGTTGTTAATACCAAGGGATAAAAGTGATGTTAGAGAATTAAAATCAGAGCCCAAGGGTAAAAAGCTAGCAGACCAGGAATTAGCAAAGAGCAACAGAGGGAAGGAGAAAGAGGAGAAGGAGAGGGAAAGGAAGAAGGGGAAGGGGAAGAGAATGGAGGAGGCAGAGGAGGAGGTGGAGAAGGAGGAGGAGGTGGAAGAGGAGGAGGAGGAGGAGGAGGAGGAGGAGGAGGAGAAGAAGAAGAAGAAGAAGAAGAAGAAGAAGAAGAAGAAGAAGGGCAGTAACAACAATAACAGCAACAACAACACAAGGAAGAGGAGGAGGATGAGGAGGAGCAAGAAGAGAAGAAAAACCACCACCACCATCAGCACTACAGAGTAATGGCTCTAAGTAATTTCCTCAAAGTGGGTTATATAGTACATGGGGCTCAAATGTTCTGGCCTCTGGTGATCTTGTCCATGGGTGGGTTATGTCAGTGTGAAGATGCAGGGTTAGGATCAGTGTCCCTCTCTTTTCTCAGGCCCTATCCCTCCATCAGACAAAATAAGCCAATCTGATGAACTTAAGAGAAGATTAATATGTTGCCCTCTTCTAAATAACAACCCATATAGATAGATATGTTGATAGATAACAACCCATATTCTTTAAAATTTGGAATTATTTTCTCCAAGGTGAACCTTGCCAAGACCAACAGTGATTATTTTCAACTATGTTAGGCCCCCACAACTAAGTGACCATGAGGTGTGTTCATGCCTACAGTAAATTAATGGAAGATATGCCCATTGGCTACAAATACTTGTTTCATCATAGGCAACTGATATCAGATGTAATAATGATTCGCGGGACAAAAACTATTAGCCCTTTAGAAGCTTTGATAATCCTCAGAAGTAGATGTTGACAGGCAGACTATATTTTCCTAGTTTCACTGTGAGAGCTGTTTCATCTTAATTATTACAGACAAAAGCCTAATGAACCCGAGGGGTAGAAGACTGACATAACATGCTGTGTTCCTAGCATATTCTCTACTAATGATGCCTACTTATAAATCTTGCCATCTTTTCTGGTATACGTGACTCTTACCTTCAACCAGATCTAGCAAAAAAAAAAAAAAAGTTTACCTCCTAAGAGCTTGTTTTTGTAACTCCTAGATCTTAATATTCCTGTGGCGTACTGAGCTGCAGAGCAAGCAAACGGAAATTAAGATGACAAAAACACACTCCAAAGTAGAAAACTCTATTCTCTGGATCCCTGCAAAATCACCCAGCTGCGATCCAGAGAGTTGCCCATTTTGCATATTTCTTCAGTAAACTCCCTCAGGTGTACCCTAGCACCACCAGCTATGTTATGAAATGACCCCATTTTTCCTGTGGGTTCCAGAGGAGAGAGCCTGAAATGACCCAAGGGATAGACTAATGGTCCCAGGAAGAACGTTTAAAGGGATTGAGGTTGCTCCAAGCTTACTTAAATTTCATCTCCTTCATAAAAATTTATCTGACTACCCAACTGAGGATGCTTTTCCAGTTCTCTGAATTCCTAAAACCTTTAGAATATATCGCATATTCTGATTTTTAGCTTATATTCCTAAGCACTTTTTTCTGGTTGCTATTGGCTTAGAAACTTGTCTCTCCCCTGTCCTGGGGAATCATCTTTCTATGTTCGAGGATGATGACTCCCAGCTCTCTGGGCTGCAGAGTACCCAGAAGGGCATAGGGACTTAGTAAATACTGGTACACTTGACCTCAGAAAAATGATCTAATTATTGTCCTCAAACCAATAAGCTTTTATTTCAAGGAAGTGAAGCCATGTTCAAAGTCCACAGAATACTAAACAAAAGGAGTTTGCCATAAATCCAAGCAGGAGAGATTCTCAGTAAGTTCCAGAACATATGCAAAAGGCTTCTGCAGCTGTGGATGGTGCAAATAGGAATGCTGTCTTCAACAGGGTGCTGGTGACCAATGGTAACTGAAAATTTCTGGGGTAGGTGGGAGGCTATTCCCTGACTCTGTTAATATAAACCTACATAAATCATAAGGTAGAAGTATAAAGGGGGCGTTAAAATAAATGTTTAGCAATTAAATTCAGCAGAAGGAAGTTGTTTATTTTATAAAACAACATTATTGAGGTTGCTTTATAATAAAATGGACATACAATAAAATGTACCCATTTAAAATCAGTTCAGTCAGTTCAATAAGTTTGGACAAATGTATACATTCATGTGTCCAAAACCTAAATTAAAATATAGAGCGTTTTTGAAGTTCTAAAAGATCTCTGTTCTTTTGCAGTCAATTCCACCTTGCCCTTTACCTCCAGCTGCAGGCAACAACTGATGTGCTTTCTGTCTCTATATATTAGACTACTTTTTTCTAGAATTCCATGTGAATTGAATCATATAGTGTACGATTTTTTTGTGCAAAGCTTCTTTCACTCAACACAATGTTTCTGAGATAGATCTATATGTTTTATGTATCAGTATTCTGTTGCTTTTCATAGCCGAGTAGTATACCATTGAATGAATGTACCACATTCTGTTTATCTGTTCACAGTTGATTAGCATTTGAGTGGTTTCGTTTTTGTCTATTAGAAATAAAGCTATGATGAGCATATGTGTTCAAGTGTTTGTTTCATTTATCTTGGATAAATACCTAGGGTACAATTGCTGGGTGTTTGGTAAGTATATTTGCAACTGTCAATCTGTTTTTCAAAGTGGTTAGATCATTTTGCCTATCATTGATCTATCATCTCTCTATTTATTTTTTATTTTTTTGTGTGTTTAGATCACTGCGTTGAGACCATATATACCATATATATGAGCATTTCACTTGCTCCACATTGTTGCCCACATTTAGTATTGTCAGTCTTTTTAATTTTAGCCATTCTAATGTAAATGCAGTGGTATCTCATTGTGCTTTAATTTTTGTTTACTAATGACTAGCAATGTTAAACATCTTTCATATATTTGTTAACCACTCATTTATCTCATTTTTTGAAGTGTCTGTTCAAGTCTTTGTCCAATTTTAAATTTGATCGTTTTGTTTGTTATTGTTGTATTGTACAAGTACTTTATATATTTTGAATGCAAGTTCTTCAAGAGATATAGATATTGCATACATACCTATAGTCTCCTTATTTTTAAAATTACTTAGTAGTGTCTTTTGAAGCATAAATATTTTTAATTTTAATGAATTCCAGTCGTTTATTTACTTTTTATAGTTAGTGTCTCTTTGTATCCTACCTAAAGAATCTTTTCTTATTCCAAAGCCACAAAAATACTTAACATGTTCTTTTGGTTCAGTGGACAGCAAAATTTTTCTGTAAACCGTGAGCTAATCAATATTTTGGGCTTTAAGGAACAAATGGTCTCTGTTGCAACTACTCAATTCTGCCATTGTACCACAAAAGCATCCATTCACTATACAATGGGCATGGCTAGATTGGGCCAGTGGGTACAGTTTGCCAACCCTTATTTTAGAAGGTTTATAAATTTAGCTTTATATTTAGGTCTATGATCCACTTCCAATTAATTTTGGAGTATGATGTAAGTCAAGTATACAATTTTTTTTTTACATTTTACCATACATATATCCAGACTTTCTGGCAGCATTGTTGAAAAGACCATTCTTTCCATTAAAAGAATCATAAGTCATGATCAAGTTGGATATATCTCTTGGATACAAAAATGGTTCAACATATGCAAATCAAAAAATGTGATACATTGCATTAACAGGATCAAGAATAAAAATCATATCATTATCTCAATATATGCATAGAAAGGATTTGAAAAATTTCAACATTATTTCATGGTAAAAACTCTCAACAATTAGGTACAGAAGAAATCTACTGCAATGTTTTAAAGGCCATATATGACAAGCTCACAGCTAACATCATAATCAATGATGAAAAGCTGAAAGTTTTTTCTCTAAGATCAGGAGCAAGACAAAGATGTCCACTCTCACCACTCTCTTCTATTTAACATAGTACTAGAAGCTCTAGCCAGAGCAATTAAGAAAGGAAAAGAAATAAAAGATATCCAAATAAAAATGGAAGAAGTAAAATGGTCTGTTTTCAAGTGACATGATCTTATATACAGAAAACCCTAAAGACTCCACAGAAAGAGTGTTAGAACTAATAAACAAATGTAAATAAAATATACAAAACCAATACACAAAATCCATTTGCATTTCTATATACTAACAATGAACTATTTGAAGGAGAAATAAAGAAAAAGCAATCCCATTTACAAAAGCATCAAACACAATAAAATACTTAGGAATAAATTTAATCAAGGACGTGAAAGACCTGTAAACTGAAACCTGTAAAACATTCATGAAAGTGATTGAAGAAGGCACAATAAATGGAAAGATATCCCCTGACTATGAATTGGAAGAACTCATATTATCAAAATGTCTATAGAATCCAAAGTGATCTGTAGAATCAATGCAATCTCTATCAAAATTCTATTGGCATTTTTCGTAAAAATAGAAAAAAATCCTAAAAGTCCTATCAACCACAAAAGACCCTGAATAGACAAAAGAATTTTGAGAAAGAACAAGTCTGGAGGCATCATACTTTCTGATTTCAAACTATACGACAGAGTTACAGCAAGCAAACATTACAGTACTGATGTTAAAATAAGACACAGAGACCAAAGGAACAGAATAGAATCCAAATACAAATGACAAATATATAACCAACTAATTTTTTATAAGAATGCCAAGAATACAAAATGGGGAAAAGATACTCTCTTCAATAAATGCTATTGAAAAAAACTGGATAGTCATGAGAAAAAGGATGAAATTGGGGCCCTATAATACATCATTGTGTTGGGGCGGGTGGGAGTGTTGTAGCAGGTGTGTTAAATCAAGAATATGCAGATTATGACCTTCTAAATGAGGAGGCACAAGTTACCCACATGGGGTCAACAGGTAGCTCACTTAGCATCTGTGCTCCTATCTGGGGGAAGTGAGAACATTGGGATGGTTTTAATTGAAGGCACAGTTCCAAAACACTCACACAAAGAAAGTAAAGTCATGAGATTTATTACTTACAGATCCAGAAACAGGGTGGAGGGGTTAGGGACATAGTGGACCAGGAAAAGGGCAGTCTTCCATCCCAGGTAACCAGTAAGCAGGAGATAGAGAGCAGGTTAGAAAACACCTATTACCCAGGAGCCGGTTGCGGCAGAAGGCACTAACTTTTCATGGGCTCAACTCTATAAGTGGTTATTTTAAAAGATGACCTAGGAAAATCAAAGTGAGAACTTTGGGAAGAACTCTCAGGTTAGGTCTTTAAATGTTTGGACTCTGAGTGTAAGCAGGGTTGTCAAATTGTAAAATGCCTATGCAGCAACTCAAAATATCTGTTTTCTCATCACAATTAATCACAAAGATTAACTCAAAATGGAATAAAGCCTTAAAAGTAAGACCTAAAACCATAAAACACCTAAAAGAAAACATAGATAAAAAGTTCCTCAACCCTGATCTTGGCAATGATTTTTTTTTTATATGATACTAAAGCAGAAGCAACAAAAGCGAAAATAAAGTGGGACTACATCATTTTAAAATGCTTCTGCACAGCAAAGGAAAAAATCAAAAAATGAAAAGGCAACCTAAATAATGGGAGAAAATATTTGCAAACCATATATCTGATAAGGAGTTAATATACAAAATCTATAAGGAACTTCTACAACTCAAGAGTAAAAAAACAAATAGCCTGATTAAAAAATGAGTAAAGGAGGTGGCTCAGTTGGTTAAGTGTCTGACTTTGGCTCAGGTCATGATCTCGCATTCATGGGTTCGAGCCCCTCATTGGACTCTGTGCTGACAGTTTTGGATTCTGTGTCTCTCTCTCTCTCTGCCCCTCCCCTGCTCGTGTTCTGCCTTTCTCTGTCTCTCAAAAAATAAAATAAAATGTTAAAGAAAATTTTAAATAAAAAAAAAAATGAGCAGAGGACCTGAGTAGACATTTTTCCAAAGAAGACGTACAAGTGACCAATAAGTACATGAAAAGATGGTGAACATCACTAATCATCATGGAAACAGAAATCAAAGCCATGATGAGATGTCACCTCACACCTGTTAGGATGGCTTTTATCAAAAAGACAAGAGATGACATGTTGGTGTGAATGTGGAGGAAAGGGAGCCCTTGAATCTTGTTGATAGAAAGTAAATTGGCACAGCCATTATGAAAAACAGTGAGGAGGACCTCAAAAATTACTAATAGAACTACCATGTGATTAAGCAATTCCACTTCTGGATATGTATCTGAAGGAAACAAAATCAGTATCTCATAGAGGTATCTGCACTCCCATATTTATTGCAACACTTTCAAAATAGCCAAGATATGAAAACAACCTAAGTGTCTGTCAATGGATGAGTGAATAAATAAGATGTGGTATGGGTTTTGATTTAGTGGTGAGAAAGAAGAAAATCTTGGGGCACCTGGGTGGCTCAGTCAGTTAAGTGTCCAGCTCTTGATTTTGGCCTAGGTCATGATCTCACCATTTGTAGGATCAAGACCTACTTCAGGCTCTACACTGATAGCACAGAGCCTGCTTGGGATTCTCTCTCTTCCTCTCTCTCCTCCCTTCCATCTCAAAATAAATAAATAAACTTAAAAAAAAACAAAATAAGGAAATCTTGACATTTGCAACAACATAGATGAACCTGGAGTACAATATGGTGAGTGAAATTAGCCAAAGACAAATACTATATGGTGTCACTTTTTTGTGGAATATAGAAAAACAAAAAGAAAACAAAACAACAAAAACCTCAAAGTTACAGAAACAGAGTGTAGTGATGGCTACCAGGGGCTGGGAGGGTAAGGGGAATGGGGAGATGCTGATCAAAGATTACGAACCCCAGTTATAAGATGAATGAGTTCTGGGGTTCTAACATACAACATGGTGAGTATAGTTAATAATACTGTGTTGTGTACTTGAAATTTGCTAGAAGAGTAAACCTTAAGCCCTCTTACCCCCAGCACCTCCCCTCCACACACCCAAATGGTAACTATCTGAGGTGATATATGTGTTAACTTGACTGTGGCAATCATTTCATAAAGTATACATATCAAATCATCATGTTATACACTTTAAATATATACAATTTTGTCAGATATACCTCAATAAAGATGGAAAATAAATTTAAAAATGAATGAACAAATAAATAAATTTTTATAACAAACTTATTTCCCCCACTAATGATTTTGGCATCTTTGTCAAAATCAATTAACCACATAAGGTGGATATATTTCTGGAATTTCTATTCTGTTCCAAAGTACATGTCTATTTGTATGTCAATACCCCACTGCCTTGATTACTGTACCTTTACAGTACTTCTTGAAATCTGGTAGTGTATGCTTTTCAACTTTATTCTTTTTTTTTAATTTCTTTGGCCTTTATAGTTACTTTGCTTTTATAATATTTTGTATAATATTAGAACCAACTTGCCTATTGGGATTTTCATTGGGATTGCTTTGAATCTATTGAAAAATATAGAGAGAATTGCCATTGAAACAATATTAAATCTTTCAATTCATGAGAACAGTAAATCTTTCCATTTGTTTAAATTTTGTTTATTTTCTCTCAGGTTTGTTTTATAATATTTAGTCTATAGTTTTTAAGCACATTTGTTACATCTGTCTCAAAGTAGTTCATGTTTTGGATTCTATTATAATGAATTTTTAATTCTATTTCCAGTTGTTCAATCCAATTGCTATTATGTAGAAATACATTTGTTTTTTTTTTTTTTCACATTGATCTTATTTTCTGTGAACATACTAAATCTGCCTTTTAATTCTATAAGCTTTTTTTTTTGGTAAATTACCAAGGATATTTCATATACACAGTCATGTGTTCTATAAATTAAAATTTTACTTCTTTCTTTTTACTTTGTCAACTTTCTTTTTCTCTTGCCTTATAACTTTGGCTAGGATTTTTCTATAGTATTGAAAAGAAGTGGTGAGAGTGGACATCCTTATTATTATTTTTTTAAGTTTATTTATTTATTGAGAGAAAGAAAGAGTAAGCAGGAGGGGCAGAGAGAGGGGGAGAAAGAGAGAATCCCAAACAAGCTCTGCACTATCAGCACAGAGCCTGATGTGGGGCTCAAACTTATGAACCCATGAGATCATGACCTGAGCCAAAGTCAAGAGCCAGACACTTAACTGACTGAGCCACACAGGCACCCCTCTTGCTCTGGATCTTAGGTGGAAATCATTCATTTTCCATGAAGTATGTATTTTTTCTTTTAATTTTTTTTCAATGTTTATTTATTTTTGAGAGAAAGGGTAGACAGAGCATGAGCGGGGGAGAGGCAGAAAGAGAGGGAAACACAGAATCTGAAGCAGGCTCCAAGCTCCGAGCTATCAGCACAGACCCTGACACTGGGCTTGAACCCACGAACCATGAGATCATGACCTGAGCCGAAGTTGGACACTTAACTGACTGAGCCACCTAGGCACCCCTCCATGAAGTATGTTAACTCTAGATTTTTCATAGATACCATTGACCAGGTGTTAAAGTATGTTTCTAGTCCCAGTTTTCTGAAAGATTTTACTCTTTTTAATCAGGAATTGTTTTGTTAAATGAATCTTGGTTATTTATTGAGATGATAGTATGTTTTAATATCTTTTAGCTTAGTAATTTATATCAATTGATTTCCAAATACTAAATCAGTCTTGCATTCATGGAGTAAATCCCACATAGTTACAGAACATTATTCTTTTTATGTTGTGCTAAAATCTAGTCACTAATATTTCCTAAGGAATTTTTCATCTATGGTTATGTAGGATATTGATCTATAGTTTTCTTGTAATACCATCTAAGTATTAGGATAATTCTGAGTTCATGAAATGAGTTTTGAAGATTTTCTCCTCTTCTATTTTCTGAATGATTCTTGTGTAGGATTGGTATTATTTCTCCCTTAAATGATGTATAGATTCCATCTGTAAAACCATCTGACTTCGGAGTTCATCTTGTGGAAAACTTATAAAATGATGTTAACTTACTTAATAGATATAAGGACATTCAGATGTTTCTACCCTTTTAAAAATAAATTTTGTTAATTTATATTTTTTCAAAGAATTTTTCCATTACATCTGTGTCAGGAATGAGCAAACTTTTTCTATAAAGAGACAGATAGTAAACATTTTAGGCTTTGTGGGCCATACAGTCTTTGTCACAATAGACAACTCTGCCACTGTATCATGAAAGCAACTGTAGACAATGCATAGACAAGTATGTATGGTTCTGTTCCAACAAAATTTTATTTGCTAAAACAGGTAGCAGGCAAGATTTAGCATATTGCTATAGTTTGCCAAAACAGATCAAATTTTAGCAAGAGTATTTTGTAAGATTCCCTCATTATTCTCTTAATGTCTGTAATATCTAGAGTGATGTCACCTCTTTATTCATAATATTGGTAATTCTTATTTTATCTTAAATAGTCAAGCTGGTCAATCAATCAATCTTACTGCTTTTTTTGTTTTTGTTTTTTTATAAATAACTATCTGGTTCTCATTGATTTCATTGATTTTTTTCTGTTTTTGTTTTTTATTTTATTGGAATTTTCTCTTATCTTTATTATTTCATTTCTTCTATTTGTCCTGGGTTTAACTTGGTCTACTTTTTCTAGCATATTAAGGTGAAAGTTTTAATCATTGTTAAATATCAGCATTTAAACATTTTTTTAAACATTTATTTATTTTTGAAAGAGAGACGGTACAAGTGGGGGAGGGACAGAGAGAGAGGGAGACACAGAATCCTAAGCAGACTCCAGGCTCAGAGCTGTCAGCACAGAGCCCAGCGAGGGGCTTGAATTCACAAACTGCGCGTTCATGACCTGAGCTGAAGTTGGATGCTTAACCGACTGAGCCACTCAAGCACCCCATCAGCATTTAAACATGTAAGTCTTCTTCTAAACACTACTTTAGTTGCATTCTAAAATTTCTTGTGTGTTTTTATTTCAGTCCAATTGAAAATATTTTCTATCCTCTTTTGCAAATTTTTATTTGACTCATGAGTTATTTCAAAGTTTGTTTAATTTCCAAATGTTTAGAGAATATTTCAGATGTCTTTCTAAAATAGATTTCTAATTTAGTTCCAATGTGGTCAGGAACATTCTTTGTATGATCCTAATCCTTTAAATTTATTGAGAAATTTTGGCCCAGCATTTGGTCAACCATTGGGGTATGTTCCCGATGCCCTTAAAAAAATGTATATTCTGTCAGCTAATAGAGTGTGCTAAAAATATAAAATAGGTCAAGTTGGTTGGTAATGTTGTTCATGCCTTCTATATCCTTACAGATTTTTTGTTTATTTACTATAAAACAGGCAGGGCAAAATCCCCAACTGTACTTATCAACTTGTCTGTTATTCTTTTCAGTTCTGTGAAAATTTGCTATATCTATTAAAAGCTCTGTCATTAGGTAAATACACAGTCATAATGATTATATTTTCTTAAATAATTTTTTACCATTATGAAATGTCACTCTTTATCCTTGGCAATATTCTTTCTTTTGAAGTTCATTTTATCTTATACTAATATATCCATTCCAGTCTTATTATTATTAATTAAACGGTCTTCCACTTTCTGTCACTTTACATTTATCCAATTGTGAAATGTGTTTCTTATTGACAGCATAGAGTTGGGCTTTGGTGTTTGATGTGTGCTGATACTTTCTGCCTTTCAATTTGAATACTTTAGACCATTTACATTTAATATAACACAGATATTGTCTGGTTTAAATATATCATATTGTCATATATTTTCTATTTATTGTATTGTATTGTCCCTTTTCCTCTTTTCCTGCCTTTCTTTGAATTGAGTATTGTTAGCATTTAATTACATCTCCACTATTGGCTTTTTGGCTATGTTTTTTAAATTAATTTTTGTAATTCATTCATACATTTTTGTTCTGACTCTATCTTCATATAATAATATATAATATCATGCAATATCTAAGAAATTAATAACACTGTAGTGTATAGTCCCATATTTGTGCTATTATTTTCATACATTTTACTTCTGTATATGTTATAAACCCTACACATTTTTTTTTTGCTTTAACTAATCAATTATCTTTTTGAATAGTAGGAAAGCTTTTCATTCCTAACATAAATTCTAACTACTCATAATATACAATGATTTTTATAGTTTGTTATATCCAACTTGCTAAAACAGTAAATATATTATTAGAATTAAAAAAAAAGTATACTTATTTATTTTGAGAGAGAGAGAAAGTGTGTGGGAGGGCCAGAGAGAGAGAAAGAGAGAGAATCCCAAGCAGGCTCCACACTGTCAGCACAGAGCCCGATGTGGGGCTTGAACTCATGAAATGTGAGATTATGACCTGAGCCCAAACCACCAAGAGTCAGATGCTTAACTGACTGAGCCACCCAAGTGTCCCAAATTTTTTATAGTAAAATACCAAAATCAAACAGACCATAATTACAGAGAATAAGTAGGGAGCCTATATCAAATTAAGTCATTAGGATGTTCCTCTGGGAGGAGATAATATAGAAACTGCATCCTATAAGACAAATAAGAAGCAGTTATTAATACAGTTGACCTTTGAACAACACAAGTTTGAACTGTGTGGGTCCACCTAAACACAGAATTTTTTTTTAAATAAATCTACTATAGTATTATAAAATATGTGTTAATAGACTGTTCATGTTATGTGTAAGGCTTCTAATCAACAGTAGGCTATTAGTAGTTAAGTGTTTGGGGAGTCAAAAGTTGTATATGGAATTTTGACTGCACAGGGGGTCAGCACCACAGACCCCATATTGTTCAAGGGTCAGCTGTAAATTCATCTCAACTCTATCATTCAGTGATTCTGTGACTCTAGTAGAACTAGGAATGAGTCTAGTGAAACTTAGGCCAAACCTCTTAATAAGTGAGGATGTAAAGCCTAGAGAAAGTAAAGGAGTTAAGTGTCTCACCTAAAATTTCCCAGTGAGGTCACCAGGAAATAGACCTGGAACCAGTCTCCTAATCTTAAGTCAAGTGATAGATCCATTATACATTTGTTTTTATTAAAAAGCTGGTTTCACCTTGCAGTGTCTGTGGCCATTTAAGAAGGATATTGCATTAACATTTGGCATAGTACAGATTGGTTTGCTTCCTCATTTCAGAGATGACTTTGGCGTTAGCTGGAGTTTTTAAAATGTTAAAAAATAGTTCCAGATAGAAGAGAAATCTTATATTTTAGGGGAAGAAGAGTAGGTCCAGGAGTTTGTTTTCTCCTTTCATTTTTTTAACTGAGTTATAACTTACCTGCAGCTAAAGGCACAGATCTTCAGGGAATAGTTTGATCACTGTTACAAACTAAATATTTGTGTCCTCCCAAAATTCGTATGTTGAAATCCTGCCCCCCAATGTGATGGTATTAGAAGGTGGGGTTTTTAAAAAGTAATTAAGCCTAAAGGAAATAGAAGCAGAACAGCAAAGGCAGCCTAAACCCAGCAGAAGAAGAGAAATAATAAAGATCAGAGCAGAAATAAACAATATAGAATCTAAAAAAACTGTAGAGCAGATCAACGAAACCAAGAGTTGGTTTTTTGAAAAAATAAACAAAATTGACAAACCTCTAGCCAGGCTTCTCAAAAAGAAAAGGGAGATGACCCAAATAGATAAAATCATGAATGAAAATGGAATGATTACAACCAATCCCTCAGAGATACAAACAATTATCAGGGAATACTATGAAAAATTATATGCCAGCAAATTGGACAACCTGGAAGAAATGGACAAATTTCTAAACACCCACACTCTTCCAAAACTCAATCAGGAGGAAATAGAAAGCTTGAACAGACCCATAACCAGCGAAGAAATTGAATCGGTTATCAAAACTCTCCCAACAAATAAGAGTCCAGGACCAGATGGCTTCCCAGGGGAGTTCTACCAGACATTTAAAGCAGAGATAATACCTATCCTTCTCAAGCTATTCCAAGAAATAGAAAGGGAAGGAAAACTTCCAGACTCATTCTATGAAGCCAGTATTACTTTGATTCCTAAACCAGACAGAGACCCAGTAAAAAAAGAGAACTACAGGCCAATATCCCTGATGAATATGGATGCAAAAATTCTTAATAAGATACTAGCAAATCGAATTCAACAGCATATAAAAAGAATTATTCACCATGATCAAGTGGGATTCATTCCTGGGATGCAGGGCTGGTTCAACATTCGCAAATCGATCAACGTGATACATCACATTAACAAAAAAAAAGAGAAGAACCATATGATCCTGTCAATCGATGCAGAAAAGGCCTTTGACAAAATCCAGCACCCTTTCTTAATAAAAACCCTTGAGAAAGTCGGGATAGAAGGAACATACTTAAAGATCATAAAGGCCATTTATGAAAAGCCCACAGCTAACATCATCCTCAACGGGGAAAAACTGAGAGCTTTTTCCCTGAGATCAGGAACACGACAGGGATGCCCACTGTCACCGCTGTTGTTTAATATAGTGCTGGAAGTTCTAGCATCAGCAATCAGACAACAAAAGGAAATCAAAGGCATCAAAATTGGCAAAGACGAAGTCAAGCTTTCGCTTTTTGCAGATGACATGATATTATACATGGAAAATCCGATAGACTCCACCAAAAGTCTGCTAGAACTGACACATGAATTCAGCAAAGTTGCAGGATACAAAATCAATGTGCAGAAATCAGTTGCATTCTTATACACTAACAATGAAGCAACAGAAAGACAAATGAAGAAACTGATCCCATTCACAATTGCACCAAGAAGCATAAAATACCTAGGAATAAATCTAACCAAAGATGTAAAAGATCTGTATGCTGAAAACTATAGAAAGCTTATGCAGGTAATTGAAGAAGATATAAAGAAATGGAAAGACATTCCCTGCTCATGGATTGGAAGAATAAATATTGTCAAAATGTCAATACTACCCAAAGCTATCTACACATTCAATGCAATCCCAATCAAAATTGCACCAGCATTCTTCTCGAAACTAGAACAAGCAATCCTAAAATTCATATGGAACCACAAAAGGCCCCGAATAGCCAAAGTAATTTTGAAGAAGAAGACCAAAGCAGGAGGCATCACAATCCCAGACTTTAGCCTCTACTACAAAGCTGTCATCATCAAGACAGCATGGTATTGGCACAAAAACAGACACATAGACCAATGGAATAGAATAGAAACCCCAGAACTAGACCCACAAACGTATGGCCAACTCATCTTTGACAAAGCAGGAAAGAACATCCAATGGAAAAAAAGACAGTCTCTTTAACAAATGGTGCTGGGAGAACTGGACAGCAACATGCAGAAGGTTGAAACTAGACCACTTTCTCACACCATTCACAAAAATAAACTCAAAATGGATAAAGGACCTGAATGTGAGACAGGAAACCATCAAAACCTTAGAGGAGAAAGCAGGAAAAGACCTCTCTGACCTCAGCCGTAGCAGTCTCTTACTCGGCACATCCCCAAAGGCAAGGGAATTAAAAGCAAAAGTGAATTACTGGGACCTTATGAAGATAAAAAGCTTCTGCACAGCAAAGGAAACAACCAACAAAACTAAAAGGCAACCAACGGAATGGGAAAAGATATTTGCAAATGACACATCGGACAAAGGGCTAGTATCCAAAATCTATAAAGAGCTCATCAAACTCCACACCCGAAAAACAAATAACCCAGTGAAGAAATGGGCAGAAAACATGAATAGACACTTCTCTAAAGAAGACATCCGGATGGCCAACAGGCACATGAAAAGATGTTCAACGTCGCTCCTTATCAGGGAAATACAAATCAAAACCACACTCAGATATCACCTCACGCCAGTCAGAGTGGCCAAAATGAAGAAATCAGGAGACTATAGATGCTGGAGAGGATGTGGAGAAACAGGAACCCTCTTGCACTGTTGGTGGGAATGCAAATTGGTGCAGCCGCTCTGGAAAGCAGTGTGGAGGTTCCTCAGAAAATTAAAAATAGACCTACCCTATGACCCAGCAATAGCACTGCTAGGAATTTATCCAAGGGATACAGGAGTACTGATGCATAGGGGCACCTGTACCCCAATGTTTATAGCGGCACTCTCAACAATAGCCAAATTATGGAAAGAGCCTAAATGTCCATCCACTGATGAATGGATAAAGAAATTGTGGTTTATATACACAATGGAATACTACGTGGCAATGAGAAAAAATGAAATATGGCCTTTTGTAGCAACATGGATGGAACTGGAGAGTGTGATGCTAAGTGAAATAAGCCATACAGAGAAAGACAGATACCATATGGTTTCACTCTTATGTGGATCCTGAGAAACATAACAGAAACCCATGGGGGAGGGGAAGGAAAAAAAAAAAAAAGAGGTTAGAGTGGGAGAGAGCCAAAGCATAAGAGACTGTTAAAAACTGAGAACAAACTGAGGGTTGATGGGGGGTGGGAGGGAGGGCAGGGTGGGTGATGGGTATTGAGGAGGGCACCTTTTGGGATGAGCACTGGGTGTTGTATGGAAACCAATTTGACAGTAAATTTCATATATTAAAAAATAAAAAAAAATAAATAAATAAAAATAAAAAATAAAAAGTAATTAAGTCATGAGAGTGGATCCCTTATGAATGAGATTAGTGTCCCTATGAGAAGAGACATGATGCAGCTTACGTCCTCTCTGCTCTCTGCCAGGTAAGGATGCAACAAGAAGATGGCCAACTGCAAACTGAAAAGCAGGCTCTCACTAGAACTGAATCTGTTGGCAGCTTGGTCTTGGACTCCCCGGCCTCTAGAACTTTGAGAAATAAATTTCTGTTGTTTAAGCCTCTCATCCTATAGTAATTTGTTGCAGCAGCCCAAAATGACTAAGACAATCCGTTTTGATGAATGTGTGCATTCATACAACTCACAGTCCTATCTCTATATAGTACATTTCTAACGCCCTAGAAAATTCCCTCATGCTTCTTTTCAGTCAATTGTCTCTCCCCAGAAGAAACCACTTTTATGACTTCTATCACCATACATTTGTTTCACCTGTTCTAGAACTTCACGTAAAGGGAACCACGCAGTAAATTCTTTTTGCGCCTGGCATCTTTCACTCAGCATGTTTCCAACACTCATCCATGTTGTTACTTGAATTCCTCTTTATTGCTGAGTAATATTTCATTGTAACAACCAAAGCTTGTCGTCCATTCTCCTATTGATGGACACCTGTGCTGTTTCTAGGTTTTCTTGTTGATAATGTTATTTGAGTAAGTTGCTATGAACATTATTGCAAAAGGCTTTTTTTTTACATCTGTTTTTGTTTTCTTAGGTAAACTTCTAGGAGTAGAATTGCAGGGTCATAAGTAGGTGTACAGTTATTTTTCTGAGAGACTATCAACAGTTTTCCAAAGTAGTCATACCATTTTCACACCTGCCAGCAATGTATGAGAGTTCTGGTAGCTCCATATCTTCACCAACATTCAGGGTTGTTTTATTTTTGTTGTTCATTTGTTTGTTTGTTTAGACATTCTAGTAGGTGGGTTCTGGTACCTCAATGTGGATTTAATTTGCCTTCTGATGACTCATAATAGTGAGCATATTTTCATGTGTTTGACTTTGTATAGCCTCTTTTGTGAAGTATCTGTTCAAGTCTTTGCCCATCTCCTTGAAATTAGGATTTTGTTATTGAGTTGTTGGAGTTCTTTTTATATTCAGATATTAGACTTTTATCAGGAATATGTCTAACAAATTCCCAGAAGCTTTAGACTTGCTCCAGAGTTGAATTTGTTTCAAGAATATTTTAGGGGCTAATTAGAAAAACTACTCCCTATAACATTTCCATCATTACCAACACATTCTCTCTTGGACTGGGCTTCTTGGTGAAAGTGAAATATACAAGGGCTCCCCTGGGAATGTCTCTCAGGACACCACAGCTGTCTGTCTGTTGCTTGAGCATCAGAGCGCTCCAGTGTAAAAGCAAAGCAGAGTTTGCAAAGGACTTGAGTCTCCGAGAAGGTGCAGCTGTTACTGCCTCAACTCCCTTGCTCCAAAAATTGTCTCACAAATGTGAACCTCATACCATCTCACCACCCTTCTTCCCCACATTGTTCTTTCCAGAGCAGTTGCCACCTCATACCATCCTATCACCATGGACCACTTATTTCTCCTTGCTTGACCTTGGACCAGTCTTTCTTCTCAGTATTACCCTATCACATTGGAACTTTCACAGGGAATTTTCAAAAGCAAATTTGAAAGAAGTTCACACATTTAAAAGCAAATGTTCTCTGTGTGAGAAAGATCCTGACCTAAACTGACCTCAAGATCCCTTTCTTGGGCTTTTCCAGTCTTTCCTGCCCTTTGGAGAAATTCCTCAAGTTCAGGTCTAGTTCTCTGGCTCCTGGCTCACTCCCCCGCCCCTATTGGCACTGGCCTGTGCATGATGAAATTAGGTTCCCCCACTCCTGTTGCTAATACCAGCTCAAACTTCTTAGCATGAGCTCCAGGTATTTATCATTTGCCTGTGAGAACAAGATGCTGAATATAAATGTGCCTTCAGAAGCCCAGCTGCCTGACTATCCTCTCCCACCAAACATTGATCCACAGGCTTCTTCCTCCTGCCTGAGGTTTTCAATTGCTCAGACGATTAAGAAGATATTTATTAAAGAGGTCTGCAATGTCTAGATTCAAGTTGTTGTTTTCTAAACAGTGGCTACTAAATAGGCAGCTGTGTACATTTGGATATGATTGCTCCACACATTTCCTAATGTATTCATTAAGGGGTGAATCATGTGTTTATTAGTTGAAGCACACCCCCTGAAGTGTGTCCATATTATTAGTCCCATCTGAGAGAAAAGGAAACTGACAGTCAAGTGAAAGGATATCATAAAAATGCCTCCTATTTGCACAATACTCTACACTTGGTCTTGCATTGTCTCATCTGGTTTTCATGCACACCTACTTGCTAGGTGAGTCACTTGCTATGACCTTGACAGAAGCAGATGAAGACAGAGAAGGCTTGGGTTAAGAAATTCACCCAAAGTTCCTTGGAAGGTCAACTGTGGGGCATAAAGCAGAATCCTGGCCTCCTATTTTCTGGCTCAGCCATCTCTCCACCCCCACAGGCTCGTAAATTATAGTGAGTCAGTGGGATGGCAGGACGAGAACAGATTTTGGACAGAAGACAGGGGGGACTGACATCAGTAAACTGAAAGGAAGCCAAACCAAGGACATGTCCTACTTGCCCAGAAGTGGATGAGGACCATATTGAAGGTCCTTCCTAACTTGAAGGCATGTCTTTCACTGCTGAGGCACAGCCCCCAGCCCCAGGGCTTCTCTAGCCCTGAAAGACCAGGGGCTAGAGCCTGTGGCTCAAGCTCTCCTTTCCCACTAGCATCAAAGCTTGTCTTGCAGGAGAGCTTCTCCTCTGTGATCTAATATTCTTCCTCCTGCTTCTCTTCTTATTTCTGCCTATTGAGTACTTCTAGTAGAGTACTCAAGAGAAGAGAAGAACTTACCGGAATGCAAAATGGCATCGGGTGGGTTGTTTCCTCAGGGAAAATAATGCATCTCCTGTTGCTCTTGTACTGACCCAGGTTTCCAGGGAGGGGCTTGTGCCCTTTGCTCAAGGGAAGAGAACAGAGCTAGATTTTTTTTTTTCTTAATGAATTTTCAAGCATAGAGAGAAAACTGTTTCTCTAGTGGGGAAAAGGGTGATTATTAGTAGGAAGAAAGAAGTGATGCAGGAGCAAGTCCGAACATGTCTTGCAGGAAACTCGTTCAGAATTTCCCCTCATTTGCTCCAGTGAAAAGAAAGTGCCGAAGGTGGCTCCAAGGTCAGTGACCAACAGCCCCCTTCTCCTCTACTTTGAATGAGATTTTTGCAGTTCCACTTGTTTTGGGGATTATGGGCAAAAGGGAAGCTGGCATTTAAAACTGATAGGAGAGGAATAACATTTTGGGAGAGGCACAATTAATGTTAGTTTCAGGATTAAGATACAAACAGCAAAGGGATCTCAATAATAGCACTAATATTTATAAAAATAATTATTATTAAAGCAGCAACTATGTACGAGGTATTCTTCCGTAACCATTAAGAAGGCCTGAATATTCCTCTTTTACAGATTAAAACAAACAAACAAACAACAAAATGGAAACAATTTCTCAAGCTCAGAAAGGCAAAATGACTTTCCCAAGGCCTAAAATTTGTAAATAGAATAATAACTAGAGTTTTGAGTCCATCCTGCATGGCTCTCCAGACTTTGGTAAATGTTTAACTTTTTAGTTTTGTGATCGAAACACTTGTTATTGTAGCATGATAATATCAAGGGGCTGGTGTCCTGGACTATAAGGCTCATATGACTATTGTACCTCGATAGGATCACCATATGTTTCAAACACTGAGCATTCAGAAACTCACCTATGTCTATTCATCCAAGGGTGACAAAGCCCTGGTGAGTTGATTTGCAGTAGCCAGATTTATAAAAGCCTGGTTTTCATATCAGTATACTGTCTGCTCAGTTTGATCAGGGTGGCTTCTTTCTGAGCATATCTATATAAATCCCTTAGAAAGACTTATCTAGCACTTGGCGTAAAGCATATTAGAATGATTAGAAATGGAAGGTTGGGGAGAACAATTTGGGATAAAAGTAATGAGTACAAGAACTAGCATAATGGAATTGGAAATAGATGAGGAGATATTGATAGTAAACAGACCGTGGAAGAGAAAGAGGAATCAAAGATCTTTGAGGTTTCCAGCCTGGTGATGACAAGACAGGTGATTCACTTCAAGGAAGTAACTAAGTAGAGCAGGAGGTGCATTTAGATTTCAAATGGAGACTATGGGCACCTGGGTGGCTCAGTTGGTTGAACATTCAACTTCAGCTCGGGTCATGATCTCGTGGTTTGAGTTTGAGCTCCCCCTCAGGCTCACTGCTGTCAGCACAGAGCCCACTTCAGATCCTCTGTCCCCCTCTATCTGCCCCTCCTTTCTCTCTGCTCCTCTGCCACTTGCATGCTGTTTTTCTCAAAACTAAATTAAAAACATTAACAAAAAATGGAGACTTTAAAGTTCAGTAAGCCCAAAACAAGATGCCAACTTAGCACCTAAAATTGCAGGATTAACCGGGGTAAAAAATATTTTTTAGGGTTTTCAGGGAGCACTGTAAATATGTAGGGCCCCTATACTATAATTTTAGTGGGGCCAGGAATTATGGCTATTCTGTTATCCTATCCAGTCTCAGTGTCCACCCCATTCTCAGCGACTGAGATTCTGTTGTGACTTTTTATGTCATGGAATTTTAACAAGTTTTGGATGACTGATATAGTAAAGCATGTTTCCTGTGGTGCCTTTCTTCTCATCACTAGAGAAGCATTATCTGTCTATTTAGGATTGTCCTTTTGTTCTTTCAGGGAGGATGTTTCCCTACTCAGCCTAGATACTGAACATTGCCCTAGAGCCCACCTGTAGGCTTCTCTCTAAACTCTTGGGGTTGAGAAAAGAAACCCTAGGAGAGGTGGATGCAGCCAGCTGATGTATTTAGTTGGGATTCCAGGGGCTATCACTTGAGGCACAGCTGGGAGAATAAAAGAGTTTTAAATACTGTGGGAAGAGGAGAGGACTCCTTTCCCACACTGGAGCTTCCAAACAACCTGGAAATGTCTGTAGGCCAGGCATCTTGCCATACATAAAATGAGTCAGGTTCCCTGAGGCTCTCAGACTACAGGTCCAAAAGCCTTGTTTGGCCCATTCTCCTTTCTAATCCACTTGAGATGCCGATGAGCAAAATTTTCACCATGGTGGAAAACAGTAAGTATTCGGTAGGTGCCTCTACCCAGAAAAGAACTAGGAAGTCTTTCTCATGACCATAATTTTTAAAGACTATCACTTAGTCAGAAATGCTCCTGAGACCTCCAAACCCATTATTCTTTCACCTGGTTAAAAGATTATTGTTATAGATCATTATAATGTAATTATTATATCTTATTAATAATAGTTATCTAATAATAGCAATAGTTCACACTCAGTATGAGTCAGGCACTGTTCCATGTGCTTTAGTCATCATCAAATTTAATCCTCACAGCACCTTTCCATCATTATTTTCACTAGGTGTTTTTTTATCCCTATTTTGTTTACTATTTTGTAATCCTAGACTCTCATAAGGGAGAGCTATTTAGAGACTAGCCAGGCTAGGCTGAGTCATGAACTTGGCTGTCCATGTTATTCCAAGAATAGGCCTGTCTGATTTTCACTTTTTCTAACTTCCTGAAACCTACTTTTCAGTTATAACTTGGATTCTTCATCTCTTGGAGTGTCTGTCACTATCTTTATCTCCTCAACTTCCAAATAACACCTAATTCTGCATCTCAAAGTTCCCAAGGTTTTGAGCCCTTTTAGTTGATGCAAAAATATTAAACTCATTTATTACCATTAATCTCATCCAGTGGGTACCAGAAACCACTGCTTTATTCTAATGAGTGAACTAATGGTTCCTCCATATTGTTTTGAATTTAAAACAACTCTGTGTACTCATATAAGCACCCTCTTTTGCTCTACCTGGACATCAATATTGAGTTCTTGGAATTTCATATGCTACTCCATCAATCTCCACCTTAAAAGGGTCAGCAATAATCAAGCCACTCAACAAAATAGCAAATGATGGCATTGAAAAAATGTACTGTGTGAAAGTACTCAACACCTAGACTCAGAATCTCTTCCAGATTCTTAAAGAGTTTATTAAATAACATAAGGAAAAAAATTTGAAATTTCACATCAAAAATGTTTGCTTAGAACAGATCTGTGAATTTCCTGACACACGTGGAGTTGGCAATTCTAGATTGGGAGTTTAATGTGATCCAGATGGGCCTTTACCTGCAAACACTTTGCCCATAGACAGTTGGGTCTTGGCTTATGTAACACAAGTAGGTAATCCATGTCAAATGACCCCTTGGCAGGTGGCACGAGGAGGCTGCTACCTCCACAGTGGGCACCACTGTGAACTAGGTACCTTTATCTGCAAGTCGACACAAAAGAGGCTATTGTGTCATGTGTCCTGTGTCAGCTCTTCACCTGTGCTGAGTGAATCAAGAATGGCTATAACCCACACACTGTCAGTGAGTTTCCCTTTCTTGAGCACTGAACTTTAAAAAATCTGATTGGCATTCCTTTTACTCCCAAATTCCTTGCCGATATTGGTCTATTGAACCCAATTGTTCTATTCAGTATTTAGTCCTTTCTCCACTAGACTGCTGGAACTGGTAGAGGTAACTGAAGAATGCTATGGCTAATTTTATGTTGGTTTTGGTGTATTTTAATTAAAGAAATACGAAGTCCTATCATGGATTTTATATTCCCTCTTTGGAAACCACAATAGAGTACACTAATATGTGCATCACGATGGCCAACTTTGTGTCCTAAAGCCACATGACCTGCAATAAGAAAAATGGCCAAGTACCCAAGCCTCATTTTCTAAGAGACATTAATTCAACCTCATCACAGACCTTGGGAGTTAGGAGTGACATTAAGAGTGTCCAGCTTTTTGAGGGGCGCCTGGGTGGCGCAGTCGGTTAAGCGTCCGACTTCAGCCAGGTCACGATCTCGCGGTCTGTGAGTTCGAGCCCCGCGTCGGGCTCTGGGCTGATGGCTCGGAGCCTGGAGCCTGTTTCCGATTCTGTGTCTCCCTCTCTCTCTGCCCCTCCCCCGTTCATGCTCTGTCTCTCTCTGTCCCAAAAATAAAGAGTGTCCAGCTTTTTGAAAAAGTAGTCCCTGCCTTGAAGCAAGATCCATTCATGCTTAGCTTATTTACATCTGAAATTTATTTTTTCAAGAATTCAAAATTAAACCACTTTTAAGGGCATTATTCAAATATTTTTCAATCTATGGTGGTTTCCGTGTTTTTCATCTCTACTTTGTCCATTTTTTCCACTGCAGAACAAAGGCAGACTTGAAGGGAGACAGATGGGGCAAACATGTGGAAGGTGGGGGCCGCTTTAAATGACAGCTCTGGGGAAGGACAAAAATGGGCTCTCCTCATTATGTTCATGGAACACTAAATATGAAGAAATCAAGCTGCTTTAGGACTAAACCACTTATGGTAGCTCATATTGCATTGGGAGAAAATGTTAACATTAATAGGTTACATAATAAAAGTGTCCAAGATCAACATATTCGAGGCCAGTATAAATACTAGCATATACATTCAGATATGCAATTACACCATCCGCATGAACACACAGGAAAAGAAAATTCCAATTTGCACAGCTGTGAGGTTTCTTTTGGTTGCCAGCAATTTTGAGAGTGTATTGAAATTTTCAAATTAACTGGGGACATTTTACTCAATTTTATCTCTCAATGGTTTTGTGTCACTTTTTCTTCAAGGTCTGTGCATTTTACTGATTGAAATCCTCAAACATTTATTCATTTATCCATTTCAAAGGAACAGATCATCATTATGAATTTTCTTGAAAGAATAGTGTCAGAACTTTCTCATATTCCTTTGTTTCTTCTCTCCATGTACTTTGCCTCTTCATAACCCCTCATTCCCTTTATCTCCATACTCTCCCCCTTCAGTACATTGCCTGTGAGTTCTGTGAGAAACTTGCCCAACATCTGACCTTTAAAAATGGTCCCTCCTTTGTCCTAAAGTGTTCTATGGAGAATCACCTTTCTAAAGTCAGAGCAGAATTCCCTGTGCATGCCTGCATCTGGGACAGGGTGCAGGAAAAGAGGAAACGTTGGTATATAATCTTAAAATTCAAATGCTGTTCAGTAGCGCCATACCATCTGAGCGAGCAGCAAACGGTAAATAAACCCAGCTTGTAACTTAATGATCCTTGTGTTTGTGTGTCTGTGAATACATTAAGAGCTCTCAAAGAAAAAATTGTGTAATCATAAATAAAAGATAGCAGTGACTCATAGGCAGTCACACAGAAACAGGACTCAATTCTCCCAATCTATCAGCGTGGATATTAACATGGGTTCTTTCCCCTTTCAGCTCACTTGGCAGCATGAAACCCACTCTAGCTGCAGTGGCACCAGGGAGAGGTTTGGGGGCCTTCATTACATATCGTGTCCCCTGTAAAAATCATCTGCTTGACTTGGAATTGATTTCAAAACCAGACTCATGTGGTGCCTGCTATACCACAATAAACAAATAAATTAGCTGCTGTGATATGGAAATTTACATGATTCAGTGTACTTAAAAACTGTTAACTGTGAACTTATTAATTGAAAACCACAGGACAATAATCAGCATGTCCTTCAGTGGAAAAACGAATCTCTTGTTAAAGTGAATTTGTAAGGCGATAAAGATGTATTTTTCAAATAAACCTGTGCCTCCGGCCACTTGATGTGATATTTTTAACTTTATCTTTCAGCAGCTTGTGCTTTGTTTGTGGACTATGTATCGATTTGTTTCCTGAAAACGTGTAGTATAACTCTGCATCCCCACGTGGGTTTTTTTCACTGCCCCATGCAGGTTATATTCATTCCAGTCAATCTTGTTTTTCTGCCTCCTGTCTAGAGAACTTTAATTAAAATGGTCTGCTAAAGCTTGAATCTCTTAAAGAGAGAGCTTGGAATCTTAAATTGCGTTTTCATCACAGAACTCCCAAGGAACATACGCCTTCCCCCTCAAACATATGTTCCACGGGGAATGTTTGTCTAGAAGCTACTAGGTGCACTGAGGGCCGAAACATAATAAACTCTTCAATGATTTTTATATTCAGGCAATTAATCAGGCAAATTCCTGAGGTTCGGACAGTCAGGGCTGGCTGACCCACAATCCATTATATCCTCATTTGATCTCGAAGAAGAGGTCAGGATAAGAACAGTGTGTCTGTTCACTGTACCAACAGACAGATCTCATGGCCTCTTGGAGCTCATCTTCTAAAACTATCACTCTATCACTGATGCTGCTGTTGGACATGGTAATGGTGTTCTGTCTCCTTCGAGAACAAAGGGCCCTGATTGGCAATGTCATGTGGTGACAAAAAACATGAAATCTGGCTTAGACTATTTAGATAAAAATTTAGATTTAAGATTTTTCAAATGTCTTTGTTTTACCAATGTTACTGTTTCCTCTAAGTATCATATGGAAATCTTCTCCTTAATGCTTAGTCTTTTTCCCTGTATTTTACTTTCCTAGTTGACTTATCATGAGCTACTTGTGAAGTGGAAAAACCATCTGTTGTTCTTGATGTCTTCCTTCCCACAGAATTAATCCAGAGAGCTTGTGAGTGTTTCAGAGAAGCCTTGGTGCCATGAGCCCCCAGCTCTCTCCTGGGACAGAACACTACATTTCCTCCACCAGAAGTCTTCCTGTTAGCTGGAGCTTCTGGCTTCAACAGCAACTCAGCATGAATGGCAATGTTCAGGATTGAAAATCAAACCGCTTTTTTAAGAAAGGCATTGATGAAATTCAGTAATCATATGGATGGTTAATTAGAGCCTTGAATATCACAAGCTACTATAATATACTCAACCCATCAAAGACAATGCTTTCAAACATTCTACTGATTTTTATTTTATTTTATTTTTAATATGAAATTTATTGTCAAATTCGTTTCCACACGATACCCAGTGCTCATCCCAACAGGACTTAACATCTACTGATTTTTAAATATGCTTCCCACACTGATGTGCTAAAACAAACACAGACTCCATATGGATTGAGCATTACAAATACATAACTCTTATGTGTGTTCATTCTTGCTTTCCCTCTCTGAATAAAGCCTTAACAAAGATATATTTTCATATTATAAGACTGAATAGATTTGGAAAGTTGTCATTCAGTCAGATATGATTTTTTAAAAAATGACCCCAGCTTCTTTGACACTACTTCCATTGACAGGTCAGAAGGAGGCACATCTGGGCAGGCTTGTAACTATTTCAACCAATAGTGTCAAATGATGACTGGCTTCTGAAGCCAGGTGGGAAGAGACATGCAGCTTCCCTCCTGGTTCTCCTGGAACTTTTTTTCCCTGGATGCTTTTTTCTTGGACCCAGCCCCATGCTATGAGAAGTCTGAGTTCCACAGAGATGCCGCATGTCAGTGCTTTGGGGATGGCCCCAGCTGAGCCCATGTGTCAGACGTGTGAGTGAGGAAGCCTCCAGATGATTTCAGCCCCCGGCTTTTTGAGTCACCAGCAGCCATTTGCCTCTTCCCAGCTGAGGCCCCAAACAACGCAGAGCAGAAACACAAGACACCCTGCTGTGCCCTGTCCGAATTTCTGAGCCATCATCAGTGAACATCAATAAAATGGTTGTTGCTTTAGGTCACTATTTTTGCAGATAACTGGCACATAAGAAATAACAGAGGATGAGGAAGGTGAGTACATAACAAAAATAAAGATGGCTTAATATATTCCAGCCAAATGATTTGAAAGAGGGAAAGATACTCAAAATCCATTGTCATATCCTGAATGGTAGATTCAGTGACTTAGATGAAGCCATAGAAGGTGGCTTTATTTGCTCTGCAGCTCACACAAGGTTTAGCAGGATAGAAAAATGTAGGATTACGGAACCAGCTCAATAAGTTCTCGACAGACTGATATGATGAACCAAATCTCACAAGATGAAATATAACAGAGAATAATGTAAAATTCCTCATCTCCGTTAAAAAATAAATAACCTGAACAATGTGGTATGAGGAAGATGCCACTTAGTACTAGCAAAAAGATAAAAGGTTTGTATGTTGAGCATAAGCTTCATATGAACCAAGAGCACAAGGAGGTTGCCTTGAAAAATAAAGTGCTATGAGGCCATATTAATAGGAAGGCAGTAGCCAAATAAAGAATCAGATGGGGCACCAGATGGTCCTCCTCTGCTTTCTGGAAGCTGGGAGTTTATTCTGGCCATTTCTTGTCAAGACCAACTGCAGCATGCACCATGGTAGAGACAGCACTTGTGGAAACATGTCTCATGGGGAGTAGATGAAGAATCTGGGGCGTATACTTGGAAAAGAGAAGGTACATGGGTTTCTTAACAACTATCTTCAATTTTATGGAGCCAAGTAAAGTGGCAGAGGATGAGAATCCTTCAGTAGAGCCCCAAGGATAGGACCATGAACATTATGGGCAGAAAGTCCAGAAAGCTACATTGTATCAACATAAAGAAGAACTTTACGGGGCACCTGGGTGGCTCAGTCGGTTAAGCGTCCGACTTCGGCTCAGGTCACGATCTTGCGGTATGTGAGTTCGAGCCCCGCGTCGGGCTCTGTGCTGACTGCTCAGAGCCTGGAGCCTGTTTCAGATTCTGTGTCTCCCTCTCTCTCTGACTCTCCCCCGTTCATGCTCTGTCTCTCTCTGTCTCAAAAATAAATAAACGTTAAAAAAAAAAATTAAAAAAAAAAAAAAAGAAGAACTTTACATAGCCAAAGTCATCCAGAGCTCCAACTAAGTGCCAAGAGTGGTAGTGAATATCTCAAAGTAAAAACCCACTTGGTAGGAATGGCGTAGAGGGGATTTTAAAAAAGCCAAATAATTTTAACAGTCATTTAACTATTGAGGTTCCCTGATTCTTTTGGTGATCATTTATCATTCAACTTGTTTGAATAAAATGCCATTTATTCACTCATCTGTCCATTTATTCAACAACGATTACATGCCCGTGAGCCAGGTACTGTGTCAGGCCATGTAGGGGATGGATGGATGAATGACTAAACTTTCAACCCTACTCTCCAAAATCTCCTGGTTTGGTAAATGGCTTGAGGCAAATACGGCAGTTAAAAGTTGAAAAGAAAATCTGCAAAGAAGGAGAGCCAAACTGCTTTTAGTAACATGTAGAGTGCAGTGCAATGATCTCGAAATTTTTCACGGCTGCATTTTAATGGTCTGCTGAGATAGACACTGATCAACGATATAAATATGAAATCTCACGTCACTATGTTATTTGCATCAGCTTCAGGCTTGATGTTTGGGTTCTGTTTGAGGAATATATGAAATCTATGTTGACATTCTGTTTTAAGAAGTCCTCATTCAGAGTTCCCAATTCCCAAATTTGCAGATTTTGATCCCTAGAACAACAGACCTTAGCAATAGGAGGTGGTGACGAATTGGAAAGGCTATTTATTGTGGGTAAGGAGACACAAATAGCCTCCAGGGTGTTCAAACCAAACACAAAGATCACAAAATTTATGACCACACTAACGTGCCATTAATTGTAACCATCGCCTTATGACAATTATATTGGTTTGCACAGGGGAACGCTCAAGCATCATATAAATTTAAGAAATGTATTTAAGTTTGGTTTAGTTTTGAACATATTGTCTGCTTTCTTATGGCTACAATGAAATCTCATTTTTCTCTGCTCCCAAGTGCAGACTATGGAGAGCTTTGACAGTTGACATCAGGGTTCTTCCTTGGCCAGTTGTCAGAGGTTCCTCTCCCCTGGAGGCAGCATGCATTATGGAAGTGACACATATGTGCTGCTCTTCATCTCATGGCAGCCAAGGCAGGCAGAACTGCGAGTCAGCAGCCTGGGCTTTCCGGTACAACCAGCTGCTGCACACATAGCATCTCAACTCTTCATCTGAAGGGAGGACAAAGAATGGCAGAGAGGAATCTGGGGCCATCTTGGCTTTTGGTTCAGGGATTTTAGTGGTTAGCTGGCTCTGCTCCTCACCCACAGTTGGAATAATATATGAAATGTTGCTGAAAGGTGACCATGCTGACCACAGGGAGATCACTAATTTGAGGAGACTCAGAATTCTTTCTATGAACAAGTTCTCTCTATATTGAATATGTTTGGAATCCCTGTAACAGCTCACCAGTCAGTCAGAGCCCTGCCCTCCAGTCTTTAGAATATATGGGAAGTAGCGTGTTTGTCCACTCCCCCACCTCCAGTCTTCTCCATCCAGGCTAAACACCTCTAGTCTCTTTTTATCATCTTTTACATGACCTGATTTCTACTTTCTCATTCTCCCCATTACCCACTTAAACACTTCCTAATTGCTAACATGCTTCTTCATGTGGTTTCTGAACTTAGCTCTAACACTGCAGCTGAATTTAACCTCTTAAGGGAACTGTGCAGCTACGACCTCTTTACATTGGGCACATCCTTTCTAGATGTGACATACTTATCTTCAGTGTCTCCTTTCCATGCCCACTTAAGACCAAGACTAGGTCCCTAACAAGTCCTAGGCAGACACACAGGTAAAGACTTTTCTCCCTGTAGACATAGATCCATTGTCATAAAATTTTATTGTCTAAGTTACTATTTTTCTTTTTTTTTAAGTTTATTTCTTTTGAGAGATAGAGAGAGAAAGAGAGAGAGAGAGAGAGGGGAGGGGTAGAAAGAGAGGGGGAGAGAGAATCCCAAGCAGGCTCTATACTCAGCACAGAGACCTTGAACTCATGAACCCAGGGCTTGAACTCATGAACTGTAAGATCATGACCCGAGCTGAATTCAAGAGTTGGACACTCAAACAATTGAGCCACCCAGGTGCCCCTAAGTCATTATTTTTGTATCTTCTTCTTAGGGGTCTCATTTACACATTAACCATTATTAACTAAGTACCAATTCTGTGCCCAGGAGAATGCTGCACTTTCTTTGGAGAAACCAGTTTACATCGAGGCATGGCACTTCTCCCCCTCCAAGGGGAAATGGGCTGTGTTTGATAGGAGGGAAATCACATTGCTCTACAGGCAGCCCGCTTCTCAAAGTGTTCACAAGCCTCCATATGAAGCCTCTGCTTCTGAGACTGCCATGGACCCCTATAAGCTTTTGCCAAACTGCAGTTTCCATTACCACCCCTTCTCCGCTGTCTGAAAATGGGGATGTTTGCCCATCTCTAGCCTTCCGACTCTCAACCTGTAAGTTCTCATAAACTCTGGGATGTGGTTCCCCTAAGTCTAGGGATCGGGACCCACTTGAAAGGTTAGATGATATTGCCAAACTACCGTTCATCGTTCTCAGTTCTTAAAGGGAGAATATGGAAACAAATGGGGCTGGGAGACTGTTCCCTCTGACAGCTGATAACTTCACCCCATCTGCTTCAGTCCTGGGGCCTGCTTCCTTTCTGCCTCTCCTCTGAACAGAAGGAAAAGTTGTTTCTGGTGCTTTTGGTTTCAGCTTTTTCTAACACATGATCCTCTTTGATGATTTTATTGGGTGTATCCTGGCTCCTGTATTTTGTACATGTTTCTTTTATCAGAGAACATGGTGAACAGCGGCGAGGATTTCTTTGGACATTGATTCTCTCTTTTTCTTCCTCAAAGTAATCATGTATGACTGTGTTCTTGGAATTCAGTTTCCTGTTAGATCCCTCCCCTATAATGAGCCACATTCCCATTGATAGTCTGTACCCAGAAGGCTATCATGTATTTTCTTTTTTTCTTTTCTCTAAGTTTATTTGTTTATTTTGAGAGGGGGGCAGGGAGAGAGAGAAAGAGAGAGAGAGAGAAAGTACAAGTCAGGGAGGGTGAGAGGAGTGGGGGCAGGGGAGAGAGAAGATCCCAAGTAGGTTCTGCACTGTCAGCACAGAGCCTGATGTGGGTCTCAAACCCACAAACCATGAGATCATGATCTGAGCTGAAGTCTAATGCTTAACCGACGGAGCCACCCAGGTGCCTCTGTATTTTATTTTATTTTTAAAAATTTTAATTCCAGTGTAGTTAACATACGGTGTTATGTACATTTCAGGTACATTTCAGGTTATGTACATTTCAGGTGTACAATATAGTGATTCAACAATTCCATATCACTCAGTGTTCATCAAGATAAGTGTCCTCTTAATCCTCATCACCTATTTTACCCAACCTCCACCCACCTATCATATCATAACCACCAGTTCCAGTTTCTTCTCTATAGTTAAGAGTCTGTTTCTTGGTGTGTCCTTTTTTTTTCCCTTTGTTAATTTGTTTTGTTTCTTAAATTCCACATATGAGTAAAATCATATGGTATTCGTCTTGCTCTGACTGGCTTGTTTTGCTTCACATTATCTTTTCTAGCTCCATCCATGCTGTTGCAAATGGCAAGATTTCATTCTTTTTTTATGACTGAATAATATCCATTGTATATATACCACTTCTTCTTTATCCATTCATCTATTGGTGGACACTTGGGATCCTTCCATAATCTGGCTATTGTAGATAATACTGCAATAACCATAGGGATGCAAATATCCCTTTAAACTAGTTTTTGTATTCTTTGGGTATATACACAGTAGTGTGATTACTGGATTACAGGGTAGTTCTATTTTTTAATTTTTTGAGGAATTTCTAAACTGTCTTCCACAGTGGATGTACCAGTTTGCATTCCCACCAACAGTGCACGAGGATTCCTTTTTCCCCACATCCTTGCCAATACTTGTTGTTTCTCAAGTTTTTGATTTTAGCCATTCTGACAGGTGTTAGGTGATATCACATTGTGGTTTTGATTTGCATTTCCGTGATGATGAGTGATGTTGAGCATCTTTTTATGTGTCAGTTGGCCATCTGGATGACTTCTTTGGAGAAATGTCTGTTCATGTCTTCCAGAATTTTTTAATTGTGTTACTTGTTTTATTTCATATTGAGTTGTATAAGTTCCTTATATATCACATATTTTATTGAAATCTTTGAAATCCACTTTTCTAAATTCCAATGTTTATGCCTAACTGATGAATATTTAATTTCCTTGCTCCTCTGGACTCCTTGATGATACTTTCAGTTAATTCCAAGCTCTCTCTCATATCTTCATTCCCAATAAGATTTGAATAATTCTTTTTGATTTAAAATGTATTTATTTATGTTGAGAAAGAGCACACATGAGTGGATTATGGACAGAGAGAGGGGGAGGGAGAATCCCAAGCAGGCTCTGTGCCATCAGTACAGAGCCCAACATGGGCTCGAACCCAGGAACCATGAGATTATGACCTGAGCCGAAACCAAGAGTCAGACTCTCAACCAACTGAGCCACCCAAGTGCCCCGAAATTAGAATAATTCCTAAATAGATTGTACCTTCTGAACCAGGGAATTATCAGCTAAGAAAATCTAGAATTTATCAGACCCTTCTCCCCATTGCAGTGATAATAATGGGTTAAGTAATTTAATTATAACAATCCGTTGGTGCAGATACAATTACTCCCATTTTACAGATAAGGAACTGAAGTTAGCAAGGATAAATTACTTGCATGAACTTGGGCAAGTTATTTGAGATCTAGTCACCAAACCTCATCTTGTTTCTAGGGTTAACCACATTTCTCAGCCTTCCTTCAAGTTCAATCCATGGGAGGTGCATGAAAGCAATGCACACCATTCTAGGTCTGACCCATTAACAAATCCCCCCTCACTCAATCCCCCATGCCCTTTCTTCTAACACTGGTGTGATGCAGATGCAGGCTGTTCCTGGAAGCCAAATGTGGAATGTGGCAGAGTTATGAGGATAAGGAAGTTAGGTTACTGAAGCTGTTTTTGAAAAAGAGCCTCCCATTAATGAGGAACACCCTTTTGAACTTAACATAAGTAAGAATGAATTTTTCATAAGCCATTGAGATTTGATATTTTATCTGCTACTGTCACCAATGTTACCCTAATTAAAGCAGTAAGAGCAATTAAAACTGTCTGGAATGAATATCCATGTTTACTTACTTAACCCCCCAATGCTCAGGTTCTCTATAAAGCAAGGATGATAGTAGTATCCACCTCATAGGGTTGTCGTGGGTAGCATGTGAGATGATGCTGGTAAAGGCATAACAGAGGGCCCGCCATCCACTATCCACTCAATAAACACACTGCAGGGACTAGTATTATCGCCACAGTGTACTTCCATGAAACTATATCAGCTAAACTACTTTGTAATCTCTTTACAGTGACGTTATCTGTGCCATTCTCCTGGCCAAGTGGAGATGCTAGATGCTCTTCTCTGTGATTCCATCCTTTGGTTAGTACAGTCCTATATAGAAGCATGAGCATTTTGTATTGATTACTAAGTGTGTCATCTGTTTATCTGAAGATAAAATATATCCCTCCTTCTTTGTCATCATCAAAGCTCATGTTACCAAATATAATGTTATATTATCTTGGAGAAAAAAATGTGACTCAAATTTTTAACCAACTTTACTCCAATTTTTAAAACAATCTGGGACATTCTTTTTAAGGTCTGAGATATTCTTTTAAAAGCTGTGTATCTCAAACTTTAATCTGTAAATTGGTCACCCAGGCACCGTGTTAGGATGCCGATTCTAACTCTGTGGAACTGGGGTGGAGAGAGATTCTTCAGAAGTAGCCAGCTCTCAGTGATGCCGATGCTGACACTGCTGAACTAGGGCCACACTTGAAGTAGCAAGACATCAGAATTTGATAAAACTATTCATTAGCCACCTATTAGGTTGCATTGCATTTAATTCATCCCAGGTGATAAACTTATTCTGTGAGAAAGCCATGGAAAGAGAAAACTAAGCTATTCAGGAAAGAAGAAGAGAAATTAATAGGCCTTTTAGGACCACAATAAGAAGTCAATGCAGAAAATATAAACCGATTTTCAAAAGATTTAAAGAGAAACAACCTCATGGTCTTTAAATACATTGCATTAGGAAATAGGGAAATATATTAAGAATGAGAAGGGCAAGAGAAAATGTTGTCTTTTATTATAGTAGCAGATCTCAAATTCTCAAATTTAGCAACATCAGAATTTCTTAAGGCTTATTAAAACACACACTGATTATTCTGTGGTCTGAGACTGCCTGATAATTTGCATTTCTAACAAGTTCCCAGATAATGCTGGTGCTGATGCTGCCGGTCAGGGGACCTCACTTGGAGGAACTCTGCACGAAGGGATGGGAAAATTGCTGACAGATGACCCCACAAAGTCAGTGGATTCTATTTTTGCCTACATGCAGTGAAACCTTGGTATTGAAGGAAGGAAAATGAGGCAAAAATAAGAGAAACAGTTAAAATCCATTCCAGGCCCTGACAACTTGAACTACAAATACTTAAGAACATGTCCAGAGTAATTTCAGGCTCATCAGCTATCATTTTGAAGACTTTTTTTGAAGGGTAAAAGATTTGACCAAAACAGGAATGGAATAACTGGAATAACTTTGTGTGTGTGTGTGTGTGCGTGTGTGCGTGTGTGTGTGTGCTTCTAATGGAAAAAGGAATGTCCCTGGACAACCCTGGACTTCTAAGTTTAACTTCTCTACATAGGAAGTTAAAGGGAAAAGACAGAGGAAATAATCACAAAATCTATTGTCAAGCACCTTGGAAAAAAACAGGGCACTGAGTAATAATAAGGAAAGCTTTCCAAAGAAAACTTTTTTTTCATACGGTTTTAGATTTGGAAAGGATCTTAGAATCACATGACCCAAGCAGCTTACTTCAAAGATAAGAAAACTGAGAGCCTTTGAGAGAGCCTTTGAGTCCAAGGTCATACAGCTAGTTAGCAGCAGATAAAGAGGTGGATCTCAGTCCTTCCTGAAGCAGTTATGGGTTCTGCTGCCCTTAACCTGTGGGCTTTGTTGTACCTAGTTCTTGATCCAGTCTGATGAGGGAACACAGCATATTGGGAGCCCCAACCTGCATCACGGCCAAGTTCAAATGGAGTGCAGTGTGCTAAGTCCTGTTCCCAAAATTTGTCCTATATGCCACACGGCCATTCAGACTCTTCTAGTCATATGGGACAGAGGGGCAGAAAGGGAGCTGGCTGGCCGGCCAGGAGAAGCACTGCATCTAACTGCCCTGCTTTTAATATGACTGCTTGTACTGTCTATAAAATTGACTCCTCATCACCTGCAGGAATAATAATCTAGAGTATGCAGTCATCCAGCTGACACTAGTAAGTACATATGTATAGAGGCATTGCACTGGACACCATGAAGCATCAAAGAGAAAAAGTCTCCTTATCCCCAAATGCTTAGTGGGTCCACAGCTACGCCACCAAAGGAACATCATCTCCAAACCCATAGAACAGGGAATTTAGGACAGTCTTAGGCACTCAGGGTACAAGGCAAGGGAAGTTAGAGGTGTTCAAGTGTAAAATCTCCAGATTACAGGTGAGGAAATCACAGGGCAGAGAGGAGAGGTGGCTTGCATAAGATAACGGCTCCTTGGCAGAGAGCTTAGACTAAACTTTGAAGTCCTGCCTCTTGATTCAGAGTTCTTTCTATTTTACTGCATTGCTGTCAAGACAGATCTTCTTAATATCAATCAAAGGCTGTCCTATTATTGTCAAACTTAGGGAAGGAGAAGGTTGTGGATTTGTGTTTAGATCACTCTCCTCTATGAATAAAAGGGATTCTCTAGAGCAAGCAGTTTCCCAACCTCAGCTGCACTGTGGCATCATCCGGGGGAGTCTAAACCAACACTGATGCCCAGTATCCACCCCAGAGGTTTGTATTCAATTAGGTACAGTCTGAGTATTGGGGCTTTAAAAGATTCCAGGTGATTTGAATATACAGTCAAAGTTGAGAGAATCATTGCTCCATAGGAATTACCCTGAGCCCATTTTGACCTGAAAGAGGCAAGGAGCTTCAGATATAATGGTGATGTGGTGTCTTACAAAGAGAATGCAGATTCTAATGAAGGGATGAGATCCAGGATATCTGGGTTCCAGTCCTGAAGGAGATTGCCAGAATGAGAGTCCTCCTTCGAGTCCTCGTGAAACACGAGTTTCACCTCATGTCTTTTTTGACAACATCTACTACTATCGTTACTAGATGTTCAAATCCAGCTGTGGCGCAAAGCCGCTTTCCTTGGTTCCTGTTTGTGTGGCTGATAAAGTCTCTAACCTCCCAAAGGAATTAGTTATACTACAGGGAATGAGGACGGGAGATAGAGAGTGCATAGAATAGAAATAGTCTGGCTTCCAAAGTACAATACTCAGAGTCTACCAGAGCTAGCCTGCTCCCTGAGACTTACAAATGTCTTGCCATTCTAGCTTTGAATCTAGGAAGCAGGCTTTTTCCAGGGAAGCCCCCCTTCGACCTCTCCTCATGCTTTTCCTCTCCTTCCCACCTGAGATGAGGCTGTACCTGTGGCTGTCTGACAGAGCTTTCTGTGATGATGGAAATATCCTGAATCCGCTCTGTCCAATGCAGCAAGCTGTCACTAGTCAATGCCAGCCATGGGAGGCTACTGAGCACTTCAAATGTGGCTGGTACAATGGAGGAACTGAATTTTTAGTGTATTTCATTTTAAGTAGTTTATTTTTTTTTATTTTTAAATGTTTATTTATTTTGAGAGACAGAGGGAGAGAGAGAGAGAGAGCACATGTGCAGGGGAGGGGCAGAGAGAGAGAGAGGGAGAGAGAAAATCCCAAGCAGGCTCTGTGCTTTCAGCATCGAGTCCGATGTGGGGCTCAATCTTACCGTGAGATAATGACCTGGACCCAAATGAAGTAGTTTAAATGTAAATAGTCACATGTGCCCAGTGGCCAGCATGTTAGATGGCATAAAGGAACACATTCCACTGTGCAGTATCTTACAGGGTCATTCATGCAAAAATAAGTTCTCAGTACTGAAATGTAAAAAAAAAAAAGAAAAAAAAATAGTGCTCTTTTGTGGAATTGTATCAGAAAGATGGGGCTGCAAAATACAGTCTATGACTTCAACATAAGCTACAGGCACAGCCATCTCCCAGGTAAAAGTTAGAATGCTTCACTAGTTTCTTATTGACAAAAACCTCTTACAAATCAACACTTTAACTGGACTGGGGGAAAAGTCAAGTAAGAATGTTGCAACAACCATCTTTTATCAACAGTTTCCAGGTCTTCCTGATTTCTCTTGTATCAAATTACTCTGACCATCACATTCCTGTTACATTAGCAATTCCTGGTTCCATAAACACTAGAAATAGACATTCGGGATCCCCGAAACCAAACAAAGCAAAACACCACAGATTTGTTTTTAGTAACTTAACCTTTTGAACCTCCTATAGTTTTCATTCAAACGGCATCTTTCAGATCATCTGAAAGACAAGTTTAGCAGTGTTTAATGCAGAGTTAAAAAGTAAAGGATTAATTAAAATCTGCAATTAACATCTGAGCTCATTAAGCCCCTAACAGTGGTTTTGGACTTAATTGACTTGTCCCTACTACTCTATTCCCCTCTTTATACCTTACCTCCTCTCAGTCTGGACCCCAGGACACTGTGCAGAAGTGGGTGAAGCATGGCCTCTGGCCTCAGACTGCCCAAGTAGGATACTCACTTCACCAGTAACTGTGTGACCTCGGCTAAGCTACTGAGTTCTCTGGTTGCATTTTGTTCCATGGTAAACAGGGCTAATAATCTCATTTGTAGAGTTGTTTGAAAAACAGGTGGGTTAATGCCTATAAAACACTTAAAAATATGCCTAGTACATATTTATTTCTTACTATATTTAAGCTACTGCTACTAGCAATATTCAATTGTTAGTCAAAAGCCCTAACTTCAAGACCCTCTTCTGCAACCCACTAGTTATGCAACTTTAGTCTATTTTATGTCGCTTCTCTGACCTTCAGTTAGTATCTATTGAAAAATGTGAATACAGTCATTGTTGTCTTAGTATTGTGGTAAAGATCAAGTGAAAAAGCATTTATGAAAGTGACATTAGACAGGAAGTATGAGTAAGTTCCCAAAGGTAAAAGGGAATGCTCCTAATATCCCCAAGGAAATGGTAGCTCAGCTTTCCAAAAGCCTCAGGAGGGTGTCAAGGTATCAAGGTCCACAGTCTGGCCCTCAGGTTTACAGCCTCAGAAATCTGAGTGGTCAGTGCACCAGAGCAGATCCATCACAGGGGGCCAACTAACTGTAGTCAAGCTTAACAGACTGAAGAATACAAGCAGAACAAGAATTTGCTCATTTTTCATTGTAAATATAAGCACCATCTCAGACAAAAGAGGTCACTTCAGAACATTCCTGCTTTGCCTCCACACAGTGAATAAAGCCAGATCAGACTGAGAGCTGTTTGAAGATCACATACTCAAGACAGTGGGGTTTGGGGGATGTAGAAGGTGACCCCAATGTGTCCCTCCGCAACAGGATGCTAAGCAGGTGATCAGGTTGGTTCCTTCCTTAGACATGAACACTCTCCCTCCCACTCCGTGCTAAAAGAAACACTGCCAAACATCTTGCCTCTGAGACTCCCTCCCTCTTCTATGTTTCTGGAGCCTCGCACTGATGATGCTTACCAATGTAATGCTTTTGGAGACACATAAATGCCCATTTATATTTTTCTGGTCTTGATGACCAGGAAGTCATTTGGTCCCTTTTCACTTATCCCCACCCTCATCCATTATATGTTGATGTCATCTTGTGATGCTCATAGGGTAATCTCTTTTCCCTCGTGGTTCTCAGGGACTGACTCCTGAGTCCATTATGACAACAGGCTAACCAAGTATGTTATTGTTCTTATGTAACTGGTGTTTTAAGGTTTTAGTTACCTAATGAAAGAATTTGAAACCATTTTGCTTCTGAGTTGTGCCTGTTTTCTTTGTGTGTTGGCTGTCTTCTCTTTGATCCCCTAGATCTACCCTCCATCCTTCTCCACCCTTTTTCCTGCCTCAGAAGGCAATGTATATGGATCATCAATGGACTCCCCTATTCTTGGCTTCCAGTTGGGTTTAGTCAGGAAAGAGCCTTGGCAGAAGATAAAAAGGCAGGGAGGAGAGTATGCTCAGGTTATTTATTCTCCTTGGCTGGATTGCTGAGACATTGCCTTGAGCTATTTCTTTTACTAAGCAAATGCCACTGCTTTTCTCCAGAAGGTTTCTTCAAGAGTCTTAAGAATTGGGAAACACCCCTCCTTCCCCTTTTCTCCTCAGCCTTAGTCATGGTGGTGCTCCACTGCTATTAACCCCAGGTTACAGCAATATTCCTTGTCCTTCCCCACATTTTCACAGAGTCCCTTTGTAAATAAACCTTCTTTGAAATTTCCTAATTTGAATGAGCCATCTGTTCCTTGTTGGTACCCTGAATGAAACACATTGTTTTGGTTTTTCGTGTTTGTGATTTTCCATGTAGGTGTATGGAATGTTAACATTTTAAGAGGTGAGTGAATGACCTTCCATGGCAGAAACACATCAGTGGCATGGGAGGAGTGGATTCTGGGTTCCCTGGCCCAGACCTTGATGGCATCATCCACCCCCCCAGAAACCCTACCCACAGCCCTGTGCCTTTCTGCATGCCCCAAGCAGAAGCTGTTTGGGGAGTGGGTGGGTGGCAAGGCTGGCCACGCAGAGAAGAGGCTAATTTGTGTGCATGACCTCTCCCCCATACAGGAAAGAACCAGTCAGGTGCACCGCCACAGCAGCAGTAGAATTCACATCCAGTGAGTTGGCATCAACTAGAGACTCATGATTTCTAGAGCCAGAAAGTTTATTAGAGGCTCCAACCCTTCATTTCCCATGTGAGGAAACAAGCCCAGTTCTGTCAAGCCATTGAGCTAAGATGTTTCAGAGAACCTGGCCAGGAACTCTGCTTCTTCACTTCCAGTCCAGTGACTTCCAGGAAAAGGCAGCTGCTCCTTAAAATTTAAGGAGTTTTTAAACATTTAAGACATTTTATTTGCTTAATGCAGAAGTTGTATCAGCTTGCTTCCAACTTAAATTCCACTAAAAGTCATCAAATAATATTTTTACATATGCCTGTTATACATGCACATGTGTGTACATACATGCACGTATGTCTATCTGTATATATGTGCATACATATTATATATGTGCGTATATTTCCTTTTCAGCCTTATTCTTGGTTCTCATTAGTTTAGCTTGCTTCCTCTAGCCCTGGGCATGTGCTTCTTTTCATGGCTGGTTTAGCATTAACATTTTGGGATTGTGACAGGCTCTTTAAAACTATGAGGAGAGAGCTGGGTACTCGATAGAAAAATAACCTATCAAATCACATTTTTCCTGATGTGAGTTAACTCACACAAAAAAAGTAAAAAGAATCATTTCTTAAATTTGCTATCTGAGGGTGAAAAGGAACTTCAGGCAATGCCAGAACATTGAAATTCAGGCAAAATAGGGAGGGTTGGGTTTAACAAAGCCTTGTCATCCGTACTTTGACTTTTTATTCAAATTCTGTATGGAGTGATTTTTATAAATTTTAAATGTCATTTTGTCACTTGAGAATGTCAAAAGCAAACATTTTCCATTTTGTTATAATTTTCCTATTTGGACAAAATCAAGCTTAAAAGGCCAGATTGAGTCTACAAAAGCGTATTATACGTCACAACCGAGGTCTTCAGTTCAATTCAAATCCAGTGACCTCGGGATCCAACCCTCAGGAGTCAAGGAGTCATTTCCTCATTGGTGACCTGGAAGACACAGCACTGCCACCCACACGAAGGAGTTGGCTGGCTCTTGCTTCAAGCGACAGAAATAGCTCTTAAGAAAAAAAGGCAGGAGGCGAACATACTGGAAGAATGGGAGGCTCTGGGAGCAGGGGGCCACTGAAGTAGTCAACTTGAAGGATGGGAACTCAGGCAGCTGGTGAAGTCCACAAAGCAGAAGGCATCAGGAGCGCCTCTCAACAGAAACTGTCTAGCAGGCTGCCACAGCCATTTGTTGCCTTCATATTTCCTACCCCCCCCCCTTTGTTATGTGACGTTAGCTTTATTTCAAGAAATTCTAATTGACTCAGACCAAGGCCACACGCATGCTTAAGGCTCTGCCTTCAGGGACAGGGAAATTCTCATACCTTCTCTCAGCAATAGAGAACTTCCCCTGAATAGGCAGGGTGGTTGGGTGCTGAATGGCCAAAAAAACCCCTCAAAACATTAGCTGAAATAACATCTACTCTATTTCCTAAGGAGCAACCACTAGGTTCAGGGTTTTCCACTGAAGGCGCACGAGAGAAAACGGTCGGTCTGTCAGCTCTGCTATGCATCGGCCATGTCTCCATCAACAGATCATTTCACCATTTCACTGGGCTGATCCCAGGTTCCTCCTCTGTAGATGGAACTGACACACAGCGCCCGCTTCTGGGTTGGTGAGAGGATTAAACGAGGTAATGCCCATCTGTTATTGGCATAGGGTTTAGTCTCATCCTTGTAGCTCTTTCCATTAACATGAGTTTCCAAAGTGGGGTAGATCCCAAGCTCTGAATCTCCTAAAGTAGCCTTTCCCCGAATCACATGACCACTTCCTAGACTTGTCAGTTAAAAATGTCAGAGTTGTTACGCCGTGTAAACGTGGTCACGGACAGCACCCACGAACACTGGAAGCAGCTTAGCTCCTGTTCATTTGCTCCCTTGCTGTGCTACCCAGATCACTCCCCAGTGGATGACCTAGGCCTGACCTTACCACAGTTATGGTCCAGAATCGGTAGTACATGTTTGGCTGCACTGGTCTGCGATGGAAAGTTGAAATGTAATCAGTGTATATAACGGAATTTTTTACTGACCCTTCATTTCTAGAAAAGTTCTTATCTTTGGGTTGAATATTAGTATCGGTTTGAGGTTTGGGGAGGACTGCTACAGGATGGTTTGGTTATTCTCTGCTGTTGTGATATGTGCAGGGAGGAAAGCTCAAGTGTCTGACTGAATGAGATGTGTGACTATGGCACCAGAAGAAGGAGAACATCAGGTACCTGGGTAGCTCAGTCAGTTAAGCATCTGACTCTTGATCTTGGCTCAGGTCATGATCTCACAGTTTGTGAGATTGAGCCCCACGTTGAGCTCTTTGCTGACAGCACAGAGCCTGCTTGGGATTCTCTCTCTCCCCCTCTCTCTGTCCTTCCCGTGCTTCCATGCATCGTCTCTTTCTCTCTCAAAGTAAATAAATGAATATTTTAAAAATGCCTTCAGAACTTAAAAGAAGAAGAGGAAGAAGAAGAAGAATATCAAAAAATCACCCACAACAGGGTGTGCTCAGTAAGCTAGTGAGTGAAGGGCAGAGGCCACAAGTCAAGACATCAGTTTATAACAATACCCCGAGCTTTTATCAATGTTTCCAGGATGATTTCCAGCAGCTTATTCCTGTTGATAAACACTGGCATCTTGGTTCATATAAAGAAAATAAAACCTAAAAAAAAAAAAGAAAAGAAAAGCAAACCTGACCTTGATGTGCATTTTTCCTACTTCCCTCCCAGAGCGGCCCTTGTTGGGGTGGGATCTCAAGGCCTTATTCAGTGTGGAGAATGGCTTTGGCAGAGACATCAAGGTGCCCAGCTGACTCAGTCAGGAGAGAACATGATGCTTGATCTCCGGATCATGAGTTCAAGCCCTGTGTTGGGTGTAGAGATTACTTAAACAAACAAACGTTATACAATAAATAAAAAATAAATTTAAAAGTTAAAAAAAAAAAAAAAGATTGATCCAGAGACAGCATCCAGGACAAAACTGTGACTGAAAGCCAACTGAACTGTCCAGAAGAAGCATCAGTCTGAAGTGGATGTTAAAGGTCCAGGTACAAAGCTACAGGACACAAAGCAGATCCAAAGCATGAGCAAAGGTTGTAATGGGGACAGGAGGTAGCTTCTGGAAGGACCTCCTGAGCCATCAGAGCACAGCAACAAGGAGGTTTTATGGAATGCTTAACATGGGGCTGGAAGACACCTGCTGTCTCAGAGACAGAGGGTCTCACTCTAAAGAGTCTCTCTCTGCCTGGCAATTTGTCTTTCCCACAGCTAAACTTGAAAACCTACTTACTTGAAAGCCAAACTAAAAACAAAAGCACAGGAGTACCTGGGTGGCACAGGGGTACCTGGGTGGCTCAGTTGGTTGAGCGTCCAGCTTCAGCTTAGGTCATGAACTTGTGGTTCATGGATTTGAGCCCCGCATCAGGCTCCGTGCTGACACCTTGGAGCCTGGAGCCTGCTTGGGATTCTGTGTCTCCCTCTCTCCTTGGCCCTCCCCTGCTCATGCTCTGTCTCTCTTGCTCTCAAAAATAAATAAACATTAAAAAAAAGATTTAAATGCTGATATTTAACAATGATTAAAACTTCCATCTTGGGGCATCTGGGTGGCTCAGTCTGTTAAGCATCCAGCTTTGTCTCAGGTCATGATCCTATGGTTCATGAGTCTGAGTCCCCCATGGGCTCTGTGCTGACAGCTCAGAGCCTGGAGCCTGCTTCAGATTCTGTGCCTCCCTCTCTCTCTGCCCCTTCCCACCTACACTCTGTCTCTCTGTCTCTCTCTCTCTCTCTCAAAAATGAATAAACATTAAAAAAAAAGTAAAAAATAATGAAAACATATGCATAATGTTGAGTGTTCTCTCATTATATTTGTTTCCAAAGGTTTCAGGTAGCATCTGGAATGTAAGGGCAGCATAAAGTCAGACTCCAATGGCACTCTTCAGGTGTCTGAGCTTGTCTTCTTCAGCTCCTTTGCACTGAAAATTCTATGACCTTCTTGCATTGGGTCAGGCCAGGCTCACCTGAACTGCAGTTGCCATGAAGTCTGGCTTTAACTCTTAAAAACCCAGGGATTCTTCAGCGGCAAGAGGCATCTAAATCTGTGGAAGTTTTATCAAATAGATTTTCCCACCACTATGCACAGTGGAGAATTGCAGTGGACGTTAGGCACTCCTTGAGGGGACAGCATCTTATCCTGTGGGCACTTGGGGCATAAAAATGGATGCAGGCATAGCCTTCACCAGTTACATTCCTGACTTCATGGTTCCTTGACCTTATCTACCCTCCAGTCACATGCCCAAGTGGAACACTTACACATCTGCTGACCCTGAGACCTTGGTGAGCTTCACACACTTATGCGTGTATACACTCAGGCATCTGGTGTTTAAAACTGACCACAATCTGCCATCTTGCATTTTCTTCTTTTCCCTTTTTATGCATATTTGTTATGCAGCCACCATATTTATTTCACTTACAACACAGATAAACAAAGATTCTATCAGTTTGAAAAATTTTTCCCCTCTACAAGTACACATTTTGGAAGAGGATAAACAATAAGGGATTATTTCAAGTTGAGCTGCCCAAAGGGTAAGACCTGGATGTGTCAAAACAGCATGAGGCGTCTGTCTCCGTCTCTCAGGAGGCTGGTTCTGGTACTGAAAGGCAGCCAGCTGGATTTATGTCCCATCTCCACTACAGACCGGCTTCTACAAGTTACAAAACCTCTCAAGGCCTCAGTTTCTGCCTCTATACAATGGAGACAACGACAGTGTCTATTGATGAGTGTAGGAAAGATTAAAGGTGTCTGTGTCTGTAAACACTCAGAAGGGGGTATGGCATAGAGTAAGTACTGGCTGTGGGGGTGGTAACAGTGATTTTGCTCCATTTGGCACAAGAACTTTTCTGTGTTCCAGGAGCCATGAGTTACAAAATCAAACAGGCGTGGAATAAAAGGAATGTTTTCCCTAACACCAAGAAGGACCTCATGATGCCTTTCTAGCTTGAAGACTTGTCCTGCCAGCGGACCAGTGCATGCCAGAGAGTTTAAAACAAATACTGACAGTTCTTAGGGCTCTGCATAGTGACTATTGAACAACACTCTGAACTTCTTAGGGACAGTGTTGAGTATCAGCGCCTCTTCCTCACTTACGTGCTGACATCTTTCCTGAGATGTTGAGCCCCCTTACTGAACAGACCGGCAAGTAATCACCAAGGATTTTTTCAGGAACCTGTGTTTATTAATGCACCTTCAGCTCCAGTTCAGAATGTTTTTAATCTTGTAAATCAGTAACCAACCAAGGTGATTGCTGCTGATTTTAAATACTTCATGTTGTTTTTAATGGGTTTTACAGAGCTGGGATCTGATGAGCATACATGTAATAAAAACACATCCTCCTATCATTTTTTTTTCTTAAACACATTTTCCTTGTACGATTTGGCAAAAAGACAGATACTTATAGAGTAAGTTCTTTTGCTGTTTATATTTCTCCTGGCAGAGCTCCAAAGAGCATTTAGCAGTGTATTAATCAGCCAGAATGTGAGCTCAACAGACCACTGCATTTTCCTACCGCACCCGAGAACCCGGTTGAATACTCAGCACTCTCCTTAAGCCAGGAATGTATTTTCAATGTATATTGGATTCACGGATTGCATATTATCACTTTCCTTTCCTGGTGAAGGTGGGGATTGCTAGCAGGATCTCCGAATCCTAGGAATGTGGCAAGCAGGACCATTTTGCCCCTCTAGAAGTTAGGAGAAAAAATGGTGAGTTCTCTCTCACTCCTATTACATCTTAGAAATGTCCGCCAGAATTGCCAATAGATTTGTAAGATGAGTATAGCAATGAAAATGGTACGGTGTGATTAGTTATCTTGTCATTGGTGATGGATTTTAACAGAGGTGGCTGGGGCAAGCTAGATTTGAATGAAACTGAGCCTTTTTTTTTTCCTGAAGTAAAAACGGAATAAAAGGATAAAATGGATTTTGGATATTCTTGTACCAGAAAATCCAAAAAGTCAATTTATCTTCCTTTATTAGATTCGATGCAGATCTAGGAAATATCATAAATTTAAAGTAATCTAGCAGTTTTTCTCACTGTGACGATGCCGTGGTTTTAGGTCTTCCAAGGAAAAGCTGCCTCTTGCCTTGCCCATTCTTCTTAGAGCCTCTTTATGTAATAAGCTGAACGTGTGAGTTGCCAGCTCTCAATTACACAAAAGGAAGGGAATGCTGATCTCAGAGGCTCTGGGAGCCAAAGCAATTGCTTCAAGGAATATGAAGTCAACAGCTTTGCCTTCACGAAGGCACTTATCTAGCACACAGTATGGTGTGCCCGGCTCTGGCAGGCATAATTCTAGAAGGACTATCCACCTTCTGACGGTCTTGAGATATCAGCAAAATTAAATCTCTGAACATGAGCATTTTTTTTAATTGGCCTCACTGCCTCTTGCTTGCAAAGTGTGTGTGTGTGTGTGTGTGTGTGTGTGTTTTTTAAGGGCATTTGCATGCAAAACAAAGCTATGCAGTGAAAACCTGGTTGGTTTACAAACTGCCCCTAAACTAACTTCTGAGCATAATATTACCTTAAAGGGATGTCTTGCATACAAGAAACCCTCATATATTTGTATATTTTCTCTGACTTTGTTTTATTCTCAGAAATCTGGGGAGTTTATTCCCTGGAGCCTATTTATAATGATGCTTCAGGTTCAGCTGTGTGTCCCCTTTGGCTTTCCTCCTGAAGCGGAGAAGCATTTGCACAGAGCACACCAGGTGTTACTTTCATATTCTCAGACATACTAGAATACATTAACACAAACACTAAATCAAAACATAGCAAAATTAATGATCATTGCCAGGGTATCTAGACCAAACTCCTTATTACTGCACAGGATCTGCATGCATTGCGTCCCTTCTCGTTGGCCACACGATTAGGTGATTTGATACTGATATTAATCGGTATTTTAAGTGTTAGTTGATGTTCACATAAATTATAGACCAAAATTCATCTCATTTAGCCAGCATCATGTCATCCATTTCCTTTGGCTTGTTAGATAATGACATATCCAAAGACTAGGTTCTTGGGGTTTCATTTTGCTGGCCTGGACCCAAAGAAAACTCATTCCTCTGGCCTGAGCCCCAATTTCATGCTTGGGAGCTAAAGCACATGACAACCGTTCGTCATTCCCATCTTTCTCTTTCTCTTTTTTTCCTACTATCTGGAAACCAATCCACCAAAGGAAACTAGCAAAAACACTTTCGTAAAACATTAAAGAAAGTGAAGTGTGTGGGTGTAGCTTTCCTAAAAATGCCAAACAGCTAAAGGACACAGGATTCGTGGGCATACCATAGACGTTGTTAGTGGTATCCACACTGCCAGGCTACGTACGTGTGCCGTGCTCTTGGGATAGACTGCCATTGCACTCAGCTAAAACAAAACCATTAATTACCTGCCACCTCTCTATTCTTCTGTAGCATTTAGCACTAATGCAAATGTTTCTATATAAAATATTATTTTTCTAATTATAGTTTCTGAGTTCAGGCATGGTAACCAAGCAAAAGGGAATGCATACCTTTCTAAAAATCTATCCACTAGGAAAACAAAGTTACTCTAAAGGCACCTCGATTCATCAAGCATGCAAACACTACAGAAGTGAATGTGACTGGTTGCCATGAAGAGAGGAATACAAATGGATCTCGCTAAGATTTCTCAGCAACTGTGTGTTTTCCCTTCCCCACACAGGAATGGCCAGTCTTCCTTTTACAAAGGCGATTCAAGTGTGAGGAAGATCCTGTTTATCCATTGGAAGAAGTACTGGGGAAGAATTTGATTGACAAGATCCTTGGGAGACCACCTTTCCAGAATCCAGGTGCATCTGTCCGTCCAAAGTAAAGCCAAAGGACATCCTGAGAAAGTTCTTGAAATGACAGGAGCATGTATTGAATGATGAGTGACCAAAGGAGATAGGGAATTCCCAAAATAAAGCAGAGGAAGATTTACTTATCAACAGGGGAAGTAGATATTGCTAAAATTATTGAGTTACAACTTTGCCCTTTAGTTGACAGAGGAAGTTGGGGAGAGATCTCAGGAGCAGGTGGTAATTTCCCAAATGAGGATGGAGGAAACTCTGGGTGAAAAAATAACAAATGTTCTGGCCTCACAGTCATTCAAGGACTTAGAAATCTTAGGTGATGTGCAATTTCATCGCCTGTCTCTAATTTCTGAAGTAAAAAGAGAAGGAAATGAAAATAATTAACCTATTTAAGCTGTAATGTGTACCTATCAGCTTGAGAAAATATTTGGATGGTCTGCATGGTAGGACAAAGGGAGTGCCAGGTCATTATATTATTCTGGGGTCAGTCTGTCACACTCAGTATACCTGCCGCCTTTATCTTCCCATTGTCTTTCTCTGTTCACAGTGTCCTGTGAGGCACGATCCTGCAAAGGAATTAATGGCTGGTTTATTTTCTGGGCTCCCAGGATCTGGACAAAGTGAAGAAGAAGCTTACCACACACCTGTCTGCAACAGAAATTGCTACAGGTGTTTTGTTTCTACTCTGTTCTCAATGTGATTTATTTCAATTCAAACCAAAAAGTGACTGGCATGCACTGTTGTGTGCTAAACCCTATGAAGGACACAGGTGACGCAGAGAGGGGTAGGACCAAATCCTGACCACAGGATGCTCAGAGGAGTCAGGACGGGAGACAGAGAAACCATTTTACAACAAGACTTGTTGAGATTTAGTGATTAGGAGGAAGAGCGGATCGGGAAAAGTGGACTCTAAGTCTGATTGAGGGGGTCACGGAAGGCTTCCCCGAGTACATCAGAGATGCATCTCAAAAAAAGGCAGTGAAGTTCATTGGGAGAGCAGGATGGAGAATGCATTCCAGAGAAGAGAGCTGCAGGAAAGGCACTGAGGAGACGAAGATGTTCTAGAAGCTACAGATGATTTGATGTGGGTAGGCTTTTGTATATGGGGATGAGGAGGGAAGAAGAGAATGGAGAGGAAGTCAGAGCCCAGATGGTGCCAGGGCTCATGTGGCAGATGAAGGAGCTTACACATATCTGTACGTGAGGAGCCAGTAAAGGTCTGAAGGCCGGGAAGCTATATAGACAGCTCTGTAGTGGACAAATTGCAAATGAGGCAAAACTAAGGGCTTGAATAGATTTAAGGCCACCACAATACTCCAGGCGAGGAAGCAACCCTCAAAAGTCCTTCTGCTGACCAAACCAGAACGGACTGAAGCAAATGCTCTGCTTTGTGACAGGCTGTGGTTTCTCTCGTGGGACAGCACCATGGTTCTGCATATTCACGCAGGCTACATAGGCAGGTAAGCCACACCTGACAATGTGGAAAGAATAAAAATGGGCTGCCTGTCTGGACTGCAAATGGTCCCAAAGGCAGATGATGGTATACTGTCCCCATTAATGGTACCTGCCACATGGTTCCACTGGTGGCACCCCTGGAGGTGACCAAAGGCCTTCACAGACCTCCCCCAGAGACTGGCATTTTAGCAGCTCAGGCACAGGACTCCTCATCCTGCCACAGCACTGGCCAGAGCGAAAGCTCATCCTCAAAGGGTCTCTTCAGTAGGTGCGGTATTCTGAACACTGGCCAATTTAAATCAATAATTCAACTGAAAAGTGACAAACAGTCATTAGAAACGTTCTCCTAGTGTGATTTTCAAAGGTTCAGAATCTCCTCACCCATCAGCCTCGCCACCAAAGTTAAGACCTAAAACAACATAAGAAAACATTCACTTTTCCTGATTGCTTAAATAATGTTGGTTTAATCTACTAGAATTTGGTGCCTCTCCTTGTCAAGATTTAGAGCTTCAGTCCACCAGCGTAACATGAATTATAGCAGGTTTCATCGGTCAGTAAGTTAACAAATATTTTTGGCATGCCTCCTGGATCATGATGCTTTCAGTTATGGAAAATTAAGACCCAATTAAAAGTGGCTTAAGCAATTATGCAAATGAATTATCTCGCATAAAATGTCTTGCAGATGGGGAGGTTCCAAGGCTGGTTAATCAGTACAACTCAACATTGTTGTCAACGCCCCAGAGTCTCTCTCCTTCCCACTCTGCCATCATTGGGGTGTAAGCTTATAGTCTTAAGTTGGCTACCCTCTTGATGTCAAGATGGCTATTACAAATCCAGGGATCACATCGCTCTTTCCTAGGAGCAAAGGTACATGATGCAAAAGCATAGAACATGCTCATTCCTAAAACAATAACTAGCAACAAGAATAAGAAAACCCAGGATTGACTTAGAATGATTATAATACACCCTTTGGGCCAGAGTGAGGGCCTAGTCTTTTCTGAAGCACCTGGTTACAAGATCACAGACAAAATCAGGCTTGTGTCAGCAAAGAAGCAAGAGCAGTGGCTGACAGAGTGGCAACTAACAGTATCTACCACTCCTCTATTCTAAGTACCAGAGATACCTCAGCACACAAGCCCCCACAATTCTCTGGCTCTCAAGAAGCTTGTCTTCTAGTTGAGGGATAAGAATTCTCGTGGCCAACTTAGAAGAAAATAGAGGAGCTTAGCCACGGGAGCAATCAGCCTCAAAAATAAGCACTATGCTGCATGTGTCTCTCTGTGGGTGAATCTTAGTATCATCAGGAATATATTAAGTATATTAAGTAAGAGTAGAGTTGACTTAGTAATTGTGAGAAACATTTTAGACATGAGAATGTAATGGGAAAATAGAATGAGAACAAATCAATCTCCATTTCACTTCTAAACATTTACTGCATGCAAAGCGTTGTGCACAACTCAGAAAAGGTTTAAGATATAACCTTCTGCTCTGAGAACGTCAGTGTAGTTGGGCGATGATGTATTTGTGATGGGTATGAAGTACAATAGAAGTTCCAAAGAGGACTAAAGATAATGAGCTTGTCACTGAAATAAATCTTGTCAGTTTTGTATTTTGAAATTAACACAGGAGAAAAAATGTAAAAAGAGTAGTTTTTTAAACTGTATAAGTTGAGGAGTAGCTAAGAAGGAAGGTAACAAAACTGGAGAGACAAAGTGTAAGAGCATAAACTTGAAAGTAATCCCAATGCATGTTATTGACTAATATATTTAGGAAAATCAGTTATGTGAGAAAATGTTCTACATATCTCAAGTAAGATCCCACTCAGAAGCAACGACTGGATAGATAATACTAATGGTGATAATAATAGTAACTAATGTATAGCACTTCCATATACCAAGCCCTGTGCTAAGCACCTGACGGATTAGCCCGCTTACTCATTACATCAGCCCTGAGAAGAAGTGCAACTTTATCCTTATTTTAAGATGAGGGGAATTCTGGAGTAGGGAGGGCAAGTCATTTGTTCAGGGTCACACCGGTAAGTAGCCAGTAAGTGACAGAGTCACGATTTCAACTACTGTGATTTCAACTACTGTGTGAGAGTGGAAATAATTCCTGAAAGAGTATGATAAGTAGAAGGAAAATAAAGCATACCTGGGAGAGTTTGTTCTCAAGATGCAGAAGTCAGAGTGAATTTGAAGTGCTATGCTTTGTGACTCTGGCCATCTAGGTACAAGCTGTTTCGAAAGATGGCATGCTCCCAGAGGGGTCCCACTACCGCAGGGACAATGGACAATCCTACAGAGGATCTGGGAGGCTAAGAGACTAACAGGTGGTCCTGCTTGTGCTGGGGGAATGCCCTGGGGGGAGGGTGAAAAGAACAGGCACTTCCGAATAGACCATCAGGCGTCAGAGGTGGTGCACCCTGTTCGCTCTTACAGAGGATCACAGAATAAAAAGCCAAATTCGTTATCACAGAAACCCGCCATGCAGACAGCTTCCAGAACAGTCTAACACAGTCAGGAGGGTATGTTGGAGGGTGTCCCGGAAGCTTGTGCCAGAGGCTTAGCCTTCTTCATCTTGCAGTTTTGCCCTCCATTTGGTTGCAACAGGCTTACTTTTTGGCATCTCTGTTGCTATTTCCTGTAGTTATCATCTTGTCCTCTACTGCAGAAAATGACCCCACTGAGCCCTTCCAAAGCTTCTCAACAGCTATTTTGTGACTGCAAGTTGGGACACATTGCCAATATACAGATGCTGAAAAACACAAAAAAGAACTTAAATTTTGTCAGCCCGATATAGGTCCTTTGGCCTAATCCACTTAGAGATAGGCTTGCATAGTGACAAAAACCACTGGCTTAGTGTTTCAGTAGTCCTAGGGCATCAATGCTCAAGGTGATTTCAGACAAATTACACAATTACATAGCCTTTGAATACCTCCATTTCATTAGCTTTAGAATGGCAATAAAATGCTCTGACTCCTGCAAAGGGTCATGAAAGTACTATAAGAACCCAGTAAAATATCATGCACAAAAGCCACTTGAAAGAGACAAACTGCTGCATAAGGGCAGAGGGTTCCTTTGCTCCTGTTGCTACAACAGTGGTGTAAGGAAACACACATGCCTGCAACTAAGGAGCCAAGCTCTGCCCCATCCGCCTACCTTTGTGTCACACACAAACAACTAAGGATCGAACCTGTATCAGTCAGCTCAGGCTGCGGGAAGACACCTAAGACTGGGCAGCTTAAACAACACAAACTTACTCTCCCACAAGGTGGAAGTCCAAGATCAAGTTTGCCAGCACTATTGGTGTCTGGTGAGTCCTCTCCTCTTGGCTTGTCGATGGCTGCCTTCTTGGTGTGTCCTCAGGTGGCTTTCATCTGGGTCGGAACAAGGAGAGAAAGAGAGTTCTCTGATGTCTCTACCTCTTATAGGAACACTTGTCCTATCAGCTTAAAGTCCCATTCTAAGATATTATTTGGCCTTAATTAGTTTATTGATCACCCTGTCTTCAAATACACTCACATTAGAGGTTAGGGCTTCAGCATATGATTTGTAGGGAACCCAATTCGATTAATAACACCCAGAGAGAAGATCAGGGTTGTTGAATCTGTTCAAGTCTTTTTAAGGCAGAAGATCTCTGCCCTGCACAGTGGGAAGTTACCTGTAACACAGTATCCTAGCCAAGCCCCTGTTGGGAAGCTATTTTGGCTATGGAGGACTGGTGACCATTTCAGTATCTATTACCATAAATTAATATGTAGGAGGATGTAATGCTTTTAGATGGAAAGAGGAGGGTTTTGTTAATGTCATTTTATTTGATCTGTACAGGACTATCTGAGAACAAGGCAGAATGACCTCTGCCACTTTATGGTTGGCTTTTGTCCTATGTAGGGAAGGATTAAAGACATGAGTTGAAGGAGGGCTCAGTGCCCATCACTCCTGGTACTTCATAGATCAGAAATGTGGGCATCCTTGAACATCAGCACCCCCAGTATACATGCCTCAGCACAGAGGCTCCTTCAAGCAGGTTCATAGCCAGAAGGCATAGATAAAGAGTGCCTGAAGAGATCAGGTGTAGAGCGGTAACTGTTTGGTTGCATATGTGACTATCCTGGAATTCAAGGGACGAGCAGCAGGAGAGAGGGATGGCACAGGGATTGGCTGGATGGGGGTAAGAGCAAAAATATTTAAATATCAATATCTCTATTACTTATTTGTCTCCACAAGCTGGTGAGGGCTGGGGTGTTTGGGTTAAATGCTCACGATGCTAGATCTCAGGGCACAGACTGAGGAAGAAGATAGAGGAAAAAGCAGTGGGGAGGAATTCTTTTTCTCCTTGCCATGATTTTATTTATTCAAATGCAAGTTAGTTAACATATAGTGTAGTATTGATTTCAGGAGTAGAATTTAGTGATTCACCACTTCCTTGTAACACCCAGTGCTCATCGCAACAAGTGCCCTCCTTAATACCCGTCGCCCATCTAGCCCATTTCCCACCCTCCAACAGCCCTCAGTTTGTTCTCTGTCTTTATGAGTCTCTTATGGTTTTGCCTCCTTCTCTATTCTTATTTTATTTTTTCTTCCCTTCCCCTATGTTCATCTGTTTTATTTATTAAATAGAGGGGAAGAATTTCTAAAGATGACTGAGGATTAGCTCCCCAGTATAGGTATGATTAATCTTGCATGTACAATGGAGACGGCTGTGAGGTGGACTCTACTGGTTCCACATCTCCTAGGACAAGACACCCTGAAGTGCCCAATCAAGGCCAAAGATGCTAAGGGAATCAGCCAACTCAAGAGTTGTAGCTGAATAAAGGATCCAGGTCTAAGGAGTCTCTCTCTTGTCCCCTTGAACAAACTCAGCAGACCAGAACAGCTGTTCTTATCTTGGCCTTTTTAACTTGACCAGGGTAGATATCATTTGCTATATCAAGGATTTAGCTGCTGTACCTACACCCCAGAGAGAGCCCATGATGTAGGGATACTCTTAGTATTTTACTAATGCTTTCACAAAGGCTCTCCTTGTGAAAGGAGATGATTAACTCAGATCACTTACCTGTTCATATGAACACCATATGAACAAAGCCCATAGGCTCACTGTAGGGGAAGAGTGCCAGGAACAGAGCAGTCTATGTGCCAGAGATGGGGCATCAGGAATACAACTGTGTCATGGGCTCGGCAATCTCCCTAGGCGTGGCTCTGTCACCAAAGGAGACAGCCTGAATGCGCAATGATTTAATTAGAACCCGGTGCTGCAGCCAACAGGGCAGGTGGGAAAAGCCAAAGAGAATAAGCTTCCACCTCCAGTTTGCTGCAGGATCTTCGGCAGACAGGCAGGGAGGCTGGACCCTGAACGAAGCTCATAGTTTCAAAAGAAAAGAATCTCCATTAAGATCTCATGCTCACAATCTCTGAATGAGTTCAGATTTATTTCAAGAACACATTTTCCCCCAGCCCTGAAATAAGTGTGAACCGAACTGTGAAAAACAGACCTTGACCATATTGTTGTCACTACCAATTCACAGCAACAATCTTCAGTTTTGAATTATCACCCTCTATTTCTTTTTTGCATTGAAGGATTTGGAGATAAAAAAAAAAAAAAAACCTCTAGCCAAGATGACTCAAAAGATTTCCATTTTTGAAATCTTGATCATTCTTCTCCCAGCCTGCAGAACTGTGGTACCTCACATGCTCCCATCACTGGTGCTCACTGGGACGTGGCTAATGAGAGGAGGCCTTCCCCTGGGCTTCTGGAGAGGTCTCTGCAACATAACTGTGCCCTACATAATGAGAGAGAACTACCTGGGGAATTCCAGTCCTTAGCAAACCTCAAGTACAAACCAAGCTTGTTCTTTTCCATCATGTTCTAAGTCAATCTGAATGCATTACAAACCACAGAGTCGCAAATTGTATTTGATTATTTATAACCGTAAAAGAAATGGAATAATGTAAGTCTTGTGAATTTTTTTCAATGATGGATAAGGCAAGGAACAGAAAATTCCCCAGTGGGGCTAAATGATTAATGTCTGATGAATTCATAACATTCTTGCATTTGACAACTTTTCTTGAAGGAGTGGAAACCCAGTTTCCAGGGTACAGTATCTACAGTTTCCAAAACTTCTAAGCTTCCTAGCCCTGAGCTCATTCATAAAGTGCTTGAGGTCAGAGAAATACATAAATTTTGAGGAAGACTGTGTATTTCTTTTCTCTGGGCAACTCATCTTCTTGTGGCAAAGGCTACAAAATAGCATCCTTTCACCTGCTTCTAATTTAATATAAAGGCAAAAATAATATGCCTAGGCATTTACTTCTAAAATCATGCCATAAGAATACTTTGAGATGAAAGGGAGCCTGGTGCGTTACTGTCTGTCGTTGGCTTCCCATGATTAAAGGTAGGTTCGTATGCAACCTGGGCAAACCACATCAAAGACTTCATTAGGCCACCAGGTAGGGCGCAGAGCATCCCACTGCCCTGGTGCTCTCAAGTTAATATACTTTCATTTGATGAAAGTCTGGGCTCCTAACAAAATCACAACATGGAGACAATGATGCTGGTTTTCTGTATTTCCTCCTTTGGACATCTCTCTCTTTTGCGAAGCTTCAGATAACTGAACAACAAATCTCCTTTGTTGTTGTCATCGTGGCTATTCATGGCCGACATTGGTTAAGTATGGGTTCAGCCCTGTGCCAAATCCTTCAGACATGTTATCTCATTTGGTCTTCACACTGAGACTGGGAGATAAAGTGCCTAATGTCCCACAGCAAGGCAGGGGCATAGCCAGGGTCCCCAAGCAGGAGCGTGAGACTGTGGAGCCCCACTTGGCGAGACTGCTTCCTACTGTCCACTCAGTGAGAGAGGAACATCCCAGAGCAGGCCGGCCAGTAAGTCTGTTCAGGTTGAAGGCCTCAAAGCCTCCCCCCGCCCCCATCAGTGAGGATTCCCAGAAAATCTATGTTAACCTGAGAAATGAGAGTCACTTTGGTTTGGAGCAAAAGCCAAGGGGAAAAGAAAAATGACTGGTTGGCTTCTTTCTGCGCCTCAACCTCAAAATTGTCACAAAGCAGTCTAAATGAGCCCAAGCCCTGCCCTACCCCCAAGCGCATTCAAAACCTCATACTATTCCCCTAAGGGGTTACAACAACCAAGATCTTCTACTCCATAGAGGGGAAGGGGGAAGCAGTAAATACGAGAAGCTTCCACCCCCACGGTGCAAGAACCCTTTTTCAGAACACCTGCGTTTCCACAAGCGGACATGGAAGCTGTAAGTAATTGCCTATAAAGTAGACATTAGGGCTGAGAGCCCTTGCCAACACTTCCATCTAACATGTGCAAATAGGTTACACATAAGATGCATGGAGCTATTCCATTGAGAGAAATCCGTTTCATCAGCCATGCAAGCACAGCCGAGCACATCTTCTCCCCTGAGCAGGGTTAATGGCAAAAACTACCTCCACCTTGAAAGACAATGTTAGAAAATTAGGCAGTTGCACCTAGACTTAGGAACAGAATATCCGCCAGGCCTGCACAAACAGCTGCGCAGTCTGGACTCAGCAAACCGACATGGCTGAAAAACACGCTTAACTACACAGGAGTACTGTGCCCACAGTACGCTTTTTTTTTTTTTTAATGTTTATTTTTGAGACAGAGAGAGACAGTATGAGTAGGGAAGGGGCAGAGAGAGGGAGATACAGAATCCGAAGTAGTCTCCAGGCTCTGAGCTGTCAGCACAGAGCCCAACGCAGGGCTCGAACTCACGAACAGTGAGATCATGAGCTGAGCCAAAGTCAAATGCCCAACCGACTGAGCCACCCAGGCACCCCTCACAGTACCCTTTTTAAGTAGTAACAAAACTCCACGGCTTCACAGAGCAGGCATGCACCTCTTGTAGCTCGTCTGCACCTTCACGTTTCATGGCATTCCCTAGCGTTAGTCTAAACTGTCCACATTTTAATGTCTTTTCATCCTCTTTTTTTCCCAGAGTTGGGGCAAGATTAAATAATCTTTGCCTAATACAAAATTGAATCGGCAGGTATCAAAACCCCCTAGTGCTCTCTTCTGACTGGCAGCTTGCATGATTTGAAGACAGAAAGGTATACAAAAGGCAGCCAGGATTGCAAGGATGCTGATGTCTCTGAAATTCAGACTTTTTTTCCCCCTTCTTTTATTGCTAACTTTCAGAAGTAATTAGGGCACCCATTTCTAAGCTAATGCCTTCTAATGGTCACTTAATTCTGGACAAACTGCAGAGCAGAATGCTTTTGAAACTAGAATTAATTGTTTAAAAGACATTATTGGGATTAGCCTGGTAAATGTAGGGAGAAAAAAAGATCTTTTACAAAGACATTAAAAATAATGAAGTTCCCTCCAGTCCCAGACCCTAATATATTATGTGGGTTTCTTTCATTCCTTCTTTTGGATTTTTTTCTGAAAGCAACTGGCCAAAAGAATGAAGCAATACCAGAGACCTTTACACCTGTTTATGGGATTCAGTGATGTTTCCTATCCTCGTATCAGATCATTCAGGCTAAGAAAAAAATAACACATGGCCAGAATGGGCCTTGCTGCAACTACTGTTCTTTTTCTCTCTCATTTCAGAAACATCCAGCTAATCACTGCTGGGCTCAGCATCTCAAGAAAGCCAGTAAAAGTACAAAGGGGAATAAGTATCAGTCCTCTGAAACTATCACTATTGAGGGTCAGAGGCATATAAACAGCAGAGAATGCTGGATCAAACGCTATGATAGGAGTACACACAAGATTCTAGAAGAGTCCATCAGGAGAGGGAGTTTTGAGTGAAAAGAAGCTGGGAAGGCTTCAAAACTTTACGCCAATGGCTGGACAAGAAAGGGAAGAGGATACCAGGACCAGGGAGCACTTGAAACAAAGTAGGAAACTCTGCATGGAGCACAAGGACATGTAAATGGAAGAGACGTTATGTGTGGGACAGGAGGTGAGATGGTGGCCATCTGGGAGAAACCCGAATGAAACAGAGAGAGTCAGGACTTTGGTGCATAGACAATCATGAATCAATAATGGATTTTGAGTAGGAAGCTGCCATCAACAAAGTTGTCAGCTCAAGTCGGTGTGTTGTTTTTTTCTCTCCCCATAAGAAAGATAAGACAGCTACAAATGAAACTGGATAAGGAAAGAGGAAGAACCACAGGGGGAAAAATAGAAAAGCAAAACCAGGAACATCAATGACATGGATTTTTGCTTTGCCATTTTGGTCAGGGCAAACCTGTTCATTCTCTTCATCTACTTTCCTAAAACCTGTTAATTGTTGACATCCTCCTCTCTTTAACTTCATTACAGTATTTAAATATCACTGTAAAACCGTATCCCCAGACTGGACTTCCATCCTAAGCTTTCATCCCAAATTTTTACATGCCTGCTTGGCATATAAAGATAGATACACTGCTGACCTTCAAACATTTTGATCTTCAAAACAGCCAAATGTAGTTTATCTCACACTAGATCCAAGATTTTCTTCTGTTTTCCCATTGCTTAACATCACCTCTGTCCTGCAAATCACCCAGACTGAAACTACAAGAGTTATTTTATAGGATGCATTCTCTCAATCCATCAACATATAATACATGGTCAAATCCTGTTATAAATTCTCTCTTAATATCTATGCATCCATCACCTGCACTTTATTCCCTCTGGCATGGGCCTATTTCAAGTCCATTGGTCTAATTTCACCCCTAGACTATCAGATTAATCTCTTAATTGGTTTCTTTGTCTCCAAACTCTTCCCTCATGAATCTATCACTATGTAGCCTAAAACACAGATCTGATAATGTTAGGCCCTTTCTCACAAATTTTTGCTGTTCTCTTCCCAATGCCTACAAAATGAAGTCAACCACCTGAGTGTGACATCAAAAGTCTTAAATGATCTTGCCAAAACCTCCGACTGATCTCTCCATGCTTTTTGGCCCCCCATTCCCTCAGCACAGTACCCAATGCCTGGCCTCCGCTCCATCTCTTCCTCCAGGTTTGCATGTTGAAATCTTGCTCATTTTTCAAGGCCTACCTCATACACTGCCTTTTGCACAAAACCCTTCTGATTTCTCCATCTCATCTGAATAAATGGCTACTTCATTTTTGCGCGTGTGAGAACACGCACACACACACACACACACACACACACACAATTCCTCAAGTGTCTTACTTCTGTCGTTTATTATTTTCTGTTTCTCTTCTCAATTATAAATTCCTTCAGCACAGAGTCATGTTACATTCATCAATACATTCCCTATTAACTAGTATAGTATTCTGCAAGAAATGGGCTCTAACAGAATGAATGCAGATTTGATTTATTTTTAAATTTCTTCCCAGGTATTAAAATGATTATGTTTCCTGACCAGGAATCAAATCAGCTTATCACAAAGGAGATTGCATTCTTACTCATTTGTTAAGTGATTTGGGCCCTAAGTTTCCAGTAGTTAATCAAATCTGTATTGGGCCCTAACTATCCATTCCAATTAATAATTTGTTCATTTACTCATTAAACAAATATTTATTAAATATTTACTTTGCTCCTAGGACTGGTCTAGGTGTTATAGATACGGTGATGAAGGAGTGGTTCAGTTTCATCTGGTTTATGTTCTAATGGGGAAACTGACTTCTTTTAAATTAGATTTCTTTTAAAATAAATTAAAACAAAAGTTGGATAGAGATACATGGTAGGACAAAGAGAAAGCATCATAATAGGATAGTTGCTTGAGTGGCCAGGAAAAGTGTTGCTAAGGAGATGAAATTTGAGCTTATAGGCATCTTGTTATTCTATAAAGTCAGGTGCCTGCAGGTGATTAAGGTACATGGTAGAACTGGTAACTCCAAGGAACATCAGGCTTTTTTTCTTTTTTCTTTTTCTTTTTTCTTCTTTTTGTCTATAAGTAACTTCCTGGATCAAAAGTAATGCTGCTCACTAGACCATGATGACACTTTGTTCTCCGAGATGGAAAACCTGCCACCAGATTACAACTGTCTGCCTACGCCCACACCCCAGGGACATAATACTATATCAGGGATTCAAGATTGTGTACTAATGTTAATTAAGCTCTTAGGGATGGCAGTATCCAGATAAACTTTACTCACAAAAGTCCAAGTTGATGAAGTTATGCTCTGCCTCCATCGCCACCACCATGCTCACTTTGGTCACAAACCCATGGAGGAGCCTGAAATAGCTGGGCAATTAACTAATACCCGCAAGGATACTCCTCATGACACCCAACAACTGACACGTATTTCCATTGTGGAATCATTTTTTAAAAATGCTTATTTATTTATTTTTGAGAGAAATGAGAGCACGAGCAGGGGAGGGGCAGAGAAAGAGCGGGAGAGAGTGAGTGGGGCAGGGGCAGCAGAGGGAGAGGGAGAGAGAGTCTCCACGCAAGCTCCATGCTCAACACAGAGCCCAACGAACGCAGGGCTCGATTTGATGACCCTGAAGATCATAAACTGAGCTGAAATCAAGAGTCAGACATTTAATCAACTGAGCCACCCAGGCGTCTCCATGGAATCCTGTTCGTGAGCATTCATGTGAGAAGTGAATATCTCACCCTGGACCTACTGCATGAGACCCGTCCTCACGCTGCTGTCCAAACTTCACCCTCACTAGTCCTCCAATAGTTTCCCTTCAAAGTTAGCCAACAATAGAACCGCACCCTTACCCAACCAGTGAGCATAAGTAGATACAGATTCTTACCTCAGGCTCCCTCTCCTTTCTGACAGTACAGTTGTGAGATTTTTTATTCAGGTATCAGTGCTAGAAAGCTGTCCTTTTTCTGTTCGCCCACAGGACCACCTGTGATAAATGCAGCTGTAATAACACAGCAGCCCAGCTCCAGTGAGACTTGCACACCCACACTTAGTGTAGCCATCTGGAAACCAGGCCAAAAAATTACCCCTCTATAGCCGTTTACCTAGGGGCCTCGTATGAGGTCGTAAGGCAGATTACAGAGGGCGTGGCAGTGAGGTAGGAGTACCTACACTAGGAATGTGAGCTGCATGCTTATGTAACTGACTTGTGCTTTCACAGCTGCTTTGTCCTTATTTCAAAGCCTGTATTTTCATGTGATGAAGATATGCTGGGCACGACTGATTTTTTGGCAATGGGATCAGAAAATCCTTACTCCATCCTCGGCAACATGGTCATTTGGTGTTTGTGATCCAAAGCTTAGTATAAAAAAGCTTTATTTTTCAAAAGGTGAATAATATTTTCTAAAGAAGGCATGGCTTTGCTCCCAAACTCTAGTGATTTCCCATTAGGTGTTGTCAGTGTTTCGTATAGTCTTCCTATTTTCCAAGACACTTAAAACACCAGAGTTGTGCTGGGCCATGAAGGCTAAGTAGTTAAACTGCTTGTCCCCTTGTACCCTAGCGGCAGTTGATCAGAGATCAACCTCTTGCTGTAGCTTCCACCCAGGTCTTTTAGTTCACCTTGTAAACAGATAAGCGTGGTACACACAGCGTCTGTATTACAAAGTGGCCCCCTCTTAGTGATAAGAAGCACAGGGTACACTGCTTGGTCAAGAGCATCTGAAAGTCAGCAGTCCCCAAAATGTCACCAAGTTGGTTGTGCCAATATTTTCATGGGATTTGTCTTAGATCCTCGGGTTTGCATGTATGGTAAAACCTTGGGTTGCGAGTAACTTGTTCTGCGAGTGTTCTGCAAGATGAACAAACATTTCTAATAAATTTTAACTTGATAAATGAGCAATGTCTTGCCATACAAATAGTACATGATGCTGAACGTCACATGATCAAAACTGAGCCAATGGCTCTTGAAAGTCACTTTGAAATAAGAGTGCTTTGTATTACTAGCATGATTCCAGAAAGAATTATGCTTACAAACCAAGGTTTTACTGTATCTTAATGATGCATCTAAATCTGCTACTTTCAGTTCTCTATGTCCCAGCAGCAAAATAAATTAATAGACCAGCATGATACTGTGTAGGATCAGTATGTTTTTGGACCAGAGAGTTAAAGAGTTAAACTCTGAGGCAAATTTGTGAAGATGTATTATAATCTCTGCCAGATGAAAGCAAATGAATTCTGGTGTTCTTTGTTTAATGAGACTGAGCAAAAATATTCCTTAACTTCATGATATATATTATGTGCCGGAGGTGCAATTATTTGTGCCGGTAAAGAAAACATTTTTATCCCTTTTTTTTCCTCTAATTGTCAACGTGTAGAGAGTTTTAGCACCTTTTTGGCACTTATCTCTCTTCTCTTTTCAATATATAGTTTCTCCTTAAGTGACTTTACTCAACCCATGGCACTAAATAATATACATATATATGTATGTATATATATATATATATATATATGTGTGTGTGTGTGTGTGTGTGTGTGTGTCTATATACACATAGACATATACATATATATACACACATATACATACATACATATACATATATACGCATATATATACATATATATGTGTGTGTGTCTATATACATACATTCACACATAAACATATATGCTTAAACTTCTTCCCTGACCTCATATATTTTCCTACTATAGAGTCCCATTTGGATGTTAATAAGCATCTTAAACTAATAAAATAGATTAGTTGATTAATTTCCCCCACTAGGCAAAGTTGGTCTTTCCCAAGCAATTGTTTCTACCATCTATCTAGCTCTCAAACTAAAAGTCTTGATATTATTTTTTATTCCACTCCCATCTCCACATTCAATGTATCCATAAGTTCTCCCTACAAATGTACCCCAAATCTGATCTCATTAGACAGTCATTACTGCTACATTTGTCTATACCACTGTCATTTTTCCTTTGATTAATGTAACAGACTTCTAAGTAATTTTCACCATTTCCACCCTTGTCTGTCTACAGTCCACATTCTACCTCCCAGGGTCGAGGGTAATTTTTCTAAGCATAAATCAAATCACATCACTCCAATGCCTAAAGTTTTCAAATGGCTTTCCACTTCACATTCTTCAATGGCTGTCAAATATAGACTATGTGATAAAATCCAAACACAGCATAGCCTACAAGTATCTTCTGGCTCTTCTCATGAAGGAGGATCCACTGAATCCTCTCACATGACCTCTTTCCATTCTGCCCCATCTTCAATCTATTGCAGTCTACACTAATCTTATTTCTCTCCCTGGAGGCTCTGACATACTTGTTCCATTTCAGGATTCTTGATCATCTCTTTTCTTTGTTTGGAACTCTCTTCCATTACTGTGTGTTCCTCACAATTCAGGATACAATTTAAATATCACTCCTCAACAACTATCCCCAAGTCACTGTTTAGTATCTTCCATCTTTTATCCTTTAAAAAAAATTTTTTAATGTTTATTCATTTTGGGGAGAGAGAGACAGAGTGCGAGCAGGGGAGGGGCAGAGAGAGAGAGAGGGAGACACAGAATCTGAAGCAGGCTCCAGGCTCTGAGCTGTCAGCACAAGGCCCAACACAGGGCTTGAACTCATGAACTGTGAGATCATGACCTGAGCTGAAGTCAGATGCTCAGCCGACTAAGCTACCCAGGCACCCCCCATCTTTTATCCTTTTCAGAGCATCTATCAATTCCAGAAATCAACTTATTTATTTATTACCTCTTTCCTCCACTATAATATAAGCTTCCTGAGGACTCTATCTTGCTCACTATTGTATTTCCTACATAAAACAGTGCTTACCACATAGTAGATGTTCAATAAATATCTGTTGGCTGAATTACTGACCTCCTACAATTCCTTACTTTGCTTGGTAGACTGCAGTGTTATTTTGGGCTCCAGAAATTAATGTTAGTTCAGTGCAAGATCTAATGACCCTTAGCATGGTTGGATAGTTCCTCTACTTCAATATACAGTTACCCTGATTAATATCTCCATGTTTCTCTGACAAAAGCCAGAAGGAGGTTTCATTGTCCCTACTTGTGATTTCATTGCACGATCCTCAAGGATTCTGTCTTTTCCCTTTACTTAAGGGTATCTAGCACTAGCACAGCTCTGGGAATAGGAGAAAGGATTTTCACTCTCTTAGTGGGCTCAATTCGGGGCTTTCTTCATGAGACCTAGAGTTCTGTTTTCTATTTAATATAAATAGGGTCTTTAATATAAAGTAGGACCTTAAAGGAATGCCCATCTCTATCACCCTTAAGATCCATCATCAATTAACTACTATTCCATATCCCTGTTGGTCAAACCACTCTGTTTACTAGGAAGAATGTGCAGCCTATCAGGGCTACCTTTCCCACTCTGCCTCTAGCTGTTATTCACTATTGCTTAATTTCAGTCACCCAGCATCTTTCTGGCCACACTGAAATGAGGTACTCTCTGTAGGACTCACAGAAAACAGGCACTCACATGTTTTTTCAAAGATGATGGTAGTTTTTCACCAATGTATTTTTCAAAGTCTTCATGAACAACATCTTCTAGGCCTTCTTAAGGGGGAAAAATAGGACATGTTACAATAATAAATTCACTCCACCTTTTCTAATTCTAAAGAATTTGCGTTCCTTACTTTTTATTTTACCCAAGTATATCCCCTCCCCACCTCATTTAACATAGTTGAATGTGGGTTTAGTCATCTAATGTGGAGAAAGCAGCTAAGCCACTACTGAGGCTCAAGTTAACTCACTGGAAGAGGCATAGTCCCATCTCTCAGTGAGATTCATACAGTGATGTCTTCTCACCCAAGTAGAAAGGGGATTCAGAGTCTAGGTAGCTAAAAAATGTCAAATATAGACTGTGAATTTTTAAATTTTTATTCTAATTGTAAATAAAAGCTATTGGGGTGTTTTAAACAGGAGTAGAAGGAGAAGATATATGTTATGTGGAGGGTGGATCATCGAGGGAAATGAACAACAGCAGGAAGCCAGTTAGGGGAATATGGCAGCTGTCTAGGTGAGAGAGAATAGTGACTTGGTCTAGGAACATAATAGGCAGTGAGATGGTGGGAAGAGGTAAGACTAGATATATATTTTGGTCACAAAACTCCCTGGATTTACTCATTGGGTACAAATAGGTACAAAGAGAGAACAATCAAGAATGGTGTCTAGATTATTGGCTTGGTGCCAATAACTAAAAGGGAGAAACCTTGTGCACTACTGGGAAGTTAAAAGGGTATTCTGACTCTGCCTTGATGCTTCTGATCCATCTATGACTGTCAAAAGACATATGTAAACAATTAACAGAACATGGTCTGTGCCAAAGTAGGGACTGAGGTAACCATAGAATCTAGACAGGAGTTCTGGCTAGTTTTGTTAGGACAAGTTTCACAAAAGAGATGAAGTCAGAAAGATGAGCACAAACTTCAGTGGAGAAGGTTGGAGAGCAGGTCTGGCACCAGAAAGGAGGGATGACTCCTATAAATAGGTCACCGCATCCTATTGTGCATGGTGCGCCTCCAGGGGGTTCCAGTCACCTGGGCTGTGTGTGAGTTCAGCCTTTAGGTGGGGAAATGCCAGGCACAAGGTTGGCATGGTAAATAAACCAATGCAGCTAAAGCAAAAGGTAGAGTTAAAGAAACTTAATGGAGTTAAGATGTTAAATGAATTCACAATCCAGCCACTACAGGATTCAATTTTAGGCATATTTGAATAATCGTAATGCCACTGAATGCAACAGGCGTGGGAAGTGTGAGTAGAAATTCTAAGTTTCCCAAATCCTCTGTTAACTAATTATCAAATATTAGCTCATCTAAGCTCCAGTAGCACAGGAGTCATAAACATTTTTTATGAGAAGCTTTTCTTTCATCCGTTAAGGTGAGACAGATGAATCCTCTAGTCCCTGTTCCAAGAAAGCACTCTAACTGCTGAGACTAGACTTGGTTTCATCAATAAATGAGCTGTTAAAATTGATTTCTGCTCATTGAAAGGCACTTCATTCACAAATACGCTCTGCCACATGGATACCATTTTAGCCACAATCTGGGCTGGAACTCTTTCATAGCAAGCATGCCTTTTAGGATGCTTATTGGTGCTGTCACTGTGTAAAATCCCATTTTTCCACATATTCACAGCACCTTGAACTTGAATGTCAGTCAGGATTTCAGGGCTTTTTCATCCTTAGAAACAATACTTTTGTATACAGAAAGTATTTTATTCCTGTCACGGCCCCCCACTGAACTATTTGGGAAGGATAAATATCTCTTAAGGAAAGATGGTTTGTGATTGCCTTCTCTATATCTTGTAATAGCATTATTCCATGTGGCACATGGGCATAGAACATTTACTATATTACTGCCATTTTCAAGGAAAAAAAATTCCTCTACCAGAATACCAGTGGTCATATTTTTCAAAATCAGGAAAACGTATAAAAATACTGCGTTAGAAAAATATCTAGACTGTCGAATAATGTCTTCCTGGTTTGACAGACAAGCTGTAACAATAAATTAGCAAGCTAGCACGGGGTCGAGAGATCTCTGGGGTGGGAAATGCCTTGTGGACAACATGTCCATATCCCATTTTTTTCTGCTTGTCTATTTTGTTTCACACCGAGAGAGGGAACACATAACAATGTACACATCCAATGGAGAGCAGGTTTAAAAAGATGTCTGGAATCAATCTATTGTGAAATAAATATAATTATGGATAGTGTCCTGAAGCTGGCTGACAAGAAATATTTAAATTACTGAGTCACAATGTTAATACTGTTTCATTGAGGCAAGATGCTGGACTCTGCAAACTCCTCCCTGGAATCCTGGCCCATGCTGGCTCGTTGTCCTCCCCAATAGTCCAAGGTGGCATTCCCTCGGCTATAACTCCACACACAAAAAGTGCTCTCTATTTGTCTGTGACTAGCTCCATATGTTTCTGGTGACATCTGCTAGTATTTCCATCTAAAATAAAAAAGATTGTTTTAATTTCCAACCGTATCTATTCTCATTTGGTGATGTAAACCATCTTTCAATGCTTTTATCTTTAAAGATTGTGGTTTCCTTATATTCTACATGCAACATCTTGATTTTTTTTATGCCTTTTTTGCAAAAATATTTGAAAACAGTGAGGGGAGGGTGACAACTGGGGCTCAAGCACTAGGGCAAGGCACTCGTCATTAGACAAGGCAAGGCACTCAGTCTTCACATTTTGCTTTTTCTCAAACTGTTTGCAGTAAGGAACGGAGGGTGGCTTTTGTTCCTTATAAACTAAGAAGGAAATAAAAAACTGCTTATCCTTTACAGATAATGGGTGGTCAGCAAGTACATAAAAATGGAACATTCAGATGGTCCAAACTATTCTACCGGCACAGCTGCGCAATGACAACCATATGCTCTGGCCTGAGGGGTTAAGTATCACATTGAAACTGATTAGAGTACTTTATCTTCACAGAAAACAACTCCATCAGAACTGATTATTACCAGCAATAGGTAAACATCAATGGGTTAAGAGTTTGTTTTTACATACTTCCAGCTACTCTTTCAGTACAATGTCCAGGTTAAAAGAATTGACTATCCGATCATACCTAAATTCACACACTAACCTTAAGCAACTTTGGTAATAGCATAGACTTCTAGGAGCTAAAAGGAATCAGAAGGCAGGAGACAGTCCATGAAAGGTGCCCATTTGGTTAGCACATCATGTTAGAGAGGTTGAGCTCTTAAATATGTTAGACTAGTGGTTCCCACTGGATCTGAGAGATTAACAGAGTTGCCTGGATAACCTTTTCAAAGTCTGCCTTCCAGCCTTCTCACTTGCCTTCTTCAACTCTGATACGTCTCCATATGACCAAGCTAGTGTGTGTGTGTGTGTGTGTGTGTGTGTGTGTGTGTATGCCGGTCCTACTTCCAACATTTTTGTTGTTTTCTCCAGAATTACAAAGGACCTGTGTGGACCCAAATGAAAAGCTGCTTCTTTATTCATGGCTTGATGAACTGATTTATCCATACATTCAATGGTATTTATTGAGACATTGTTTTAGGTGTTGGGAAATAAACAGGACATACAAAGAAACTAAATAAATGAAGGATATTTCATTCCAGTCTAAATGTAGATTTATCTGGAACCTAAGCTAGGACATAAAGAAAGGTAAGGATCATGCCTAAAATAATCTATATGATGGGATATGGGAAATGATGATAATGCTCATCACTAATAATAACATCTTATTAGTGCCCTAACGTTTACAAGATTTCAATTGTTTTGAACTATTATGAGGAATACCATCTGCCTCCATTATATGCATCAGTTTATAATGACATGAATGACTAATTATCTTACACGTGTATATGTGTGATCTTCCTGTGCAAGTTATAAATCCTACAAAGGCAGGTACTGCGTCTTTTATTTCTTCATCTTTTATAATGACCATCAGTGTGGTCAGGTCAAAGTAGGTACTAAAATATTGCCTCCCATTTATCCAGGTCTTACTTAATAGCTTGCAAATACTTTTTATAATGATCTCATTTGATTTTTATAATATTTTGTTTCTGGATTTTAATGGTGAGAAGGGAGAGGTTCACAAAGGACACATCATTTATTTACGCAAAATCACACAATTAGTGGGAAGCAAAGTCCTACATCTTTTTGTTTTTTTTTTTTCTTTTTGCCTAATGCCTCTTTTCATCGTACCATGTGGCTCCTCATATGCTGTGTATGTGTATCAGACTTCTCAGGCATATGATATGTCAGATGTACATCAAATATCTATTTATATACTGTGAGAAATGAACTCATTTTGGGGAATTAGGGATGAAAACAGAGATTAGATTGCTTGATACACATGTCAAACTGCTTATCTTTGGGTAACCAAGATGGTCTGAGAACTGTGTGAGCAAAGGCAGAGACGTACCTGTAGCACAGCTGCAGATTGGAAGACATAGTGAACTGCATGCATCCGTAGAGTAAGTCATGGGAACCCCGAGTTGAAATGAAGACAGAGTTCTAGCATCAAACACTACATCTGAGGGTGTGTCAGCATAGTGCTGTGAAGGATGATAACAAGGTGAAGTAAAGAAGTTATTCCAGGGTCACCTGGTTGAATAGATTGGTAGAACACGTGACGCTTGATCCCAGGGTTGTAAATTCAAGCTCCACATTGGGTATAGAGATTACTTAAAAATAAAACCTTAAAAAAAAAAAAGAAGCTACTCCATCCCAGCATGCTCTTTTTCCCTTCTCCTTGCTTTTCTGAAAATGAAATGCCAATACCAGTCTAGGGCTTTCTTCTTATTTCATGCTGGAGGCCCCCAAGGCTTGACAGAATATGTCAATATGTCTACAGAACACATAGTCTGTGTCTGATTATCAAGCAAGAGATGTATAAACAGCTAAAGCTACCACCGACTCTAGAACTCACAATGGGGGACAGAACACAAACAGACTATGTTTCCATTGCTTCTGAACACCACACGGTTCCAGCTAGACTGAGCCTTATTTGTTGGCAAATGCATGCACAGAAAGTCACTCAGGGATTCATGTCTTGCTTTTCTACAATTTGACAGCAAGCATCAAACAGCAGCAATGTCAGCCATGGGACATAACTTTTATGCCAATTTCAGCTATGCCCTATAAAGTTTTTTTCTCAAATCAATAAGGTCACAAAGACCTTCGCCTTCAATAGCATAGCTTAGATGTACAAATTAAAATTCCATTTCCTGCATTCCCTCCATTCATAAGGAGCAATTAAAGTAAAGTATCTAATATACTCTATGATGCTGGCAAGGGCATTAGTTTTTATTTGCCTCAATGGGCTATGCCAAAATATCTCTTTCATTTATTAAAGCCATTTGCGATTGCCACCAACTTTGAGCTCAATGGCATCCCAAGGCCAAATTTGTTCATTCATCCACTTGTTTAAAGAAATACAAACCATTAGAGGAGCCACTGTTTGATAAATCAGTGGCAGTTCCTTATATTAAGCATCTTTATCTGCATATTGAAACAAAATGCAGAGTAAGACTCTGTAGAATATGCAAAGCTGTGCCAGCAGCTGTGGGAATATTGTTCTGTAGCTTTAGCTTATGCTCAGGATACTGAGAGTATGACTACCCCTGGCCATACACCCTCAGAAGTCACTGGAGAGCATCGAGCCAGTGATCTCAGGAGTAATAGGAGCCCACCCTGCCCCCCTCCTGGACTGCTGGTTATCACAGGATAGGAGACAAAAGAGAGCAGACACAGTATGAAGCTGGCCAGGGAAGAAGGCTCATGGTTTTACCTTCCTGGAGGCAAGGAAATAAATGTACGTTGATTGGCCTGCTACGTGTCAAGCCCTTTCACATATATGATCTCATTTATTTCCCATGACAACTATATAAAGCAGATATTATTACCCCATTTTGCTGATGAAGAAACCAAGGCTCAGAAAGTAATTTGCCCAAAGCCATAAAGCACGTAAGCTATAAAACCAGGCTTTAAACCTGAGTGTGGCTTACTCTGGAGCCTCTTTCTACTGTAACAGTTTTCATGTAAACTCAGTAAGTCATAGAGAAGCACTTAACATAGTACCAGAGTAGCATAGCAACTCTAGAATAACACCTATGAACACAATGTGAAAATGTGGGTAACAAAGTGGAGAAATATACATGGCTTTCCAATGTCATCTTAGATAGAGGAAAAAAATAACATTTTTTTGTATATTTCTTTTAGCTCCAAATGGCAGTTTTGGTGGATGATAACCAAACACACTATTTTAAGGGTAGAAGCTGGGAAAGAGGATCTATCAGAAACCTGTACTTTATGGTGATTATCCGAATGGTTGCCTGAAATAAAATCCGTGTGATAGACCAGATAGAAACTGCCCAGCTTCTGGGAACCCTTAAGATGGATCTGATATAATTTGTTTAAAGTATTTGTTAGTTAAAATCATATAGAAAACCTACTAGGTTATATGTCTTAAGAACAGCGGTCATGTCTAATTTATCTTAAATACTCAATGCCTCTCATGCACCTTGGTGTATATTGGGTGTTTATTAAGTACTAGGTTTAGGGAAAGAATGTTAGCCAAGTTAAACTTACCATCTGAGAGTTGGCATGGTCTTAGCTGGCTTGGCTAATCAGGCCTCTACTGGAAACTCACCAGTTGAGTAAGACGAGAAGCAAGGACACATAGCCCCATTTCACCATGGAAGAACTTAACATTCCAGCCCAGGAAAGACATACTTTTTAAAAAGTATATACTATAAAAAGCAGATAATAATAAAGTATGACTGAGAACTAGCTATATAAAGAACTTATTATGCTTCTCAGCTCACAATCATTCTTCTTTCTTAGAGAAAGAGGTCTCTGATGCCCAGACCCTTCTCCAGAGAAAGTGGGTAAGTTTCTATGATATGCCCTGTCCTCCTGACTACTAGTATTTCATTCAGGATAGGGAAATTGGGTGACCAAAGCCAAACTGGGCCAGTCAGATTCTTCTCTGTGGGAAATGAGAATTTTCAATCAAATCTCTAATGGGGTAGGAGTCCTTGCAGCTCAATAATAAAACTGACACTCTAATGAGGACATTTACATTGTCTTGTCGCTGAAGTCACTAGAGCTGCCCTTCTTTCTTCCCTTCTGAAGTTTTACTTGCCTGGTTCTTTCTGGAATTCTGTGATAAATCCCACCATCTTTCCAACAAATTTCTTCTTTTGCTTGAGCTACTCAGAAGTGGTCTCTATTACTTGCAAAAGAAACTCAACTGATTCCGAAGTACAGACAGATGGCTCTAAGAATTGGTGTGGCCAGAACTGAGTTAGTTGAAACTGGAAAGAAAACAATATGCAAAGTTGGGCATAAGAAGGAACATTTCTGAAGTACAACAGAGTCAGGAAAGCAAGCCAAAGTGGTCCAAGTGGCATGTATAACATAGCACAGAGTCAATTGGGAGTCAGCAGCAGAGCTCCCTTACTGGGAGAAACACAGGATCCATGCCAATATTCAAGAGAAGGTAACAGTGATGGAGGAAGCTGGTCAGATATTTAGGTTAAATTAAAGGGTATTTGGGGGTGGGGGTGTCTGAGGCTTTATGAGGTAACATCTGTTTCTACAGGTAGATACAGTGGCAACTTTATGCTATAGTTTGATATCTCAGAATATTGCTGGTTTTGCTATATGAAAGGATATTTAATAAGGAAAGTCTTGACTACAACTTTAAAGTCAGTAGACTTTGAGGGATGAGTGGGCCTGATGTCTGTCACCAGGCAACTGAACTCCTCTGGCAACATGGGACTGCTTGGTGCTCTGACAAGGCCTTCCATGCCATGGCTCCAGACCTCCAAATCCCCCTCGAGGCTGGAACTGGTCAACGTCTGGATGGGGCAGTCATGTTCAAACCTGGCACCTCTCCAGGCAAGAGAGGTCACCTTGAGCCACATACCAGCAATGTGGGGAAATGACCCGATGTTTAGTTTTCTTTTGAGAGGTGCAGACCAAGCATTGGTGTGCCTTGAGTGATGGGAGGGTCTAGCCAATTTCGGTGTCAGGGTCAGGGAGTTATGCACATGGGGACAGCAGCCTACTGTGGGTCTGGCTTCTTGAGGTCTTCATCCATGGCTGCAGTTTTTGGGCTCAGCTCTCTAGTGCTGTCAGGTGAGAAGAGTATGAGGATATTGTCACTTTTACCTATTAAATCTAGTGGAAACCTAGTGGAAGCAAATTTAGTATATTTCATATAAGACAAATTTGGTTCCAAGGCCCATTTTTCATGAACCAAGTTAGTACATGTCACAAGCCCAAGAAATATATATAGTGTGGCTCTTACATCATATCTGTTCCTGGTGTACCTTCTATTCAGTAAAGTCTCCCAATAAGACTTTTGAACTCTGCTAGTAAACTTTCTTAACCTAAGAAGTTGGAGGACAGAAAGGAATTTTGAGATTGACAGCTGAGTATATTTGACCAGTTGTATCTTATGCAATTAAAAGTTGAGTTTAATGTAGAACATTGCTCATGATTTTAAAAGCGCTAAAAGAAATGATCAGTAACTATTCTTCAAATGATGAACAATTATTTTCTTTTCACTGGTTTTCAGTGACTACAATTTTTGCTAAGGACTAAAGATTTGTTCTATAAAGTTAAGTGCTAAATAAATCAAATCAGGCTCTGTTCCTGCTCGAAGGAATTTGATTAACAAGTTTTCATTTACACAACTCTCTACCTTTTTTTTTTTTTAGGTCAGAATCAGAGGTGGAGTGCAGAAATACCCCCAGAAAGTCTCCTGTCTTGGTATTTGCAAGTTGCCACGAAGCTCTTAAAGTATCCTGAGAGAGGGTTCAATACATTCTGTGACGTTTCCAGTGTACTGTAGGTTATTAATCCCAACTTAAGTCTTATTTTTAAAAAAAGATTCATTTATTCCTAGTCTCAAGTTTCACACTGGGCTTTTCCATTGACCACAGAAATGTAGCAATAATCTTTGCCTAAGCCTCTGAAGAAAATATTAGGCATCTGAAGCAGAACTATGAATAATAATAGCTCTTAAGCAACAAGTTCATCTTCATAACACATCTCCCCCTCCCCACCCCCGCCACCATCAGCTTTCCCAAACCCTTCCAAGGCATTTGGAGCCTATCTTTTATAATTGTTGCTCTGAGAAACAAAATTCATCCGAGTTGCTCTTGTAAAATTAATTAAAATGGACGTGCTGTGGAAAGCATAGACAAGACTAGAATTTCTTTAATATAAATGCTTGTCATGATAACATTTTCTATCATGCCATTATGACATCTTCCTTTACTTCTTTAAATATTAAAAACTAACTAAAGGAAGTAGGCTTTTAGTGGAAAAAAAAAAAGAAATCATACCAGCTATATTTCTTATCACTAAGATAAAGGAGGTGGTGGGCTGAAATTTTCTCACCTCTGTCTGATGGGATAAAAATAGCACTAAATAGAAAAGACAAATCTGTATTTAATAAAAGAGGATTATTAGTAGCAATCAATACAAAAGAAATTATTCCTGAAGACCAATGTTAGGCAAATCATGGTGAGCAATACAGAATAAGTGTTTCTACTAATTTACCTGAGGAGTAAGAGCTAAGAATATGGCACATTAACTATGCAATCAAAAACATACAATACTTTCTGAAAGTGGGCATTATTCTTTAGGCTAAGATAATTGGGAAAGGATTAAGGAAGAAAGGAGTAGGTCTTCACATTTGAATGTTATGTGCAGAGTCAGGGAGAAATGGAGGGGACATTCAAGAAAAGTGCAAGACCCATTTAGTAGAGAGTGAATAAACCATATGGATTCATTTGTTCATTTGATGAATATTTACATAAATGCCAGCTTCTTGCCAGGATTGAGTTAAGCATGCAATAACGAGGACAGTCATAAGCCTCAAGTAGCTTCCAGTTTAATGGTGGGAAACACACATGCACAGAAAATTACAGAATAATGTAGAAAATGCTGATAGGATGGAAGAGCTAGGGCATTAGAGGGGCACAGAGCAGGGGAAGAGTAAGCCTATTTTAGGCAGAGCAAACCATACCACAAAGGTACTTCCATCTTCCTGGAGCAAGGGACAGATTGGGGAAAAGGAGACAGTCCCAATCACAAAGGGTCTTGTATGTCAAGCCAAGTACATGAGACTCTGTCTTGTAGGCTATGATGACAGAAAAACTGTGGAAAGAAGGGGGTTTGGTGACATGTCATCTTGCAGAAATGACACTGCCAGGAAGTTGGAAGGACGTAAATGTTGGCAGCCTCCCTCAAGTGAAGGAAACTAGTCAGGAGACATGACAGTGGCCCGAACCAGGATGTTCACTCTGGGGTTGGAGGAGAGATCACAGAGTAGTGGTCAGGGCTGAGGTCCTTCAGGAAACTGAGCTGGGGACACTTCCATCAATACTAAAGGTGGAAAAGAGGAAGCATTATGTGACAAAGAGACAAAAAGGAAACATCAGAGTAACAGAAAGAAAATTAGGAGGAAGAAATATCATGAAAACCAAGAGAAGAAAGGATCTAAAGAGAGGGTATAGTCAACAGCGTAGAACACTATGGAAAAGCAGGGAGCCTGAATGTGTGGCATCTTAGAAATCACGAGGTCCCACTCCTCCAGTGTGCGTAGGATGAAACAGAGACCCAGAGAAGTTAAGGCACTTGCCCAAAATTACACAGCTAATTAGGAGAGAGCTGAGCCCAGAACTCAGAAGTCCCGACCCTTGCTATGCTGTTTCTGCTCATCAGGCTATACCTCTGGTCTGATTGAGCCCAGTCTTCACAGAATGGAAGTAAGGCTTAGAAACTAACTCAAGGCTACATGGAAAGAGTTTGAATAGGAAGGTTAAATATTATTCTGAGGAATGAGACTCACTGAAGAGTTCTGAGCAAGAGAGGCTTCATCATGAAAGATGGATTGGGGGAAATTTTATGCAGTACTGTTTAGGTTCAATGTCCATATTTTTCCCAGACCAGTCATAGATTAGGCAATTATGAAATAATTGCTTTCCTAAATAATTGTGTTTTGTTGAATCAAACTCCTTAATTCTATCAGAAATTAATAACCAATAAGTAAGTAGAATCACAATTATAAATTGAGTTGTCTCTTGCTTAGGTCCATCATACCATCTTAAAAATATCTGGAAATATGAGAATAGATCCAATGATATCTGGAAGCACCGAGGCTTTAGGTCAAGCCCTAGTGTGGTCTGAGTACACTATGACCCAAGTCCTTCCTTTTCTGATTTTTCTTCTTTACCTATACATCTTTTAGAAAGATGAATTAAAAATGGGATGCCTGGGTGACTCAGTCAGTTAAGCGCCCAACTCTTGCTCTTGGCTCAGGTCATGGTCTCAACGTTTGTGAGATCGAGCCCCGTGTTGGGCTCTGCGCTGGCAGTGTGGAGTCAGCTTGGGATCTCACTCTCTCTCTCTCTCTCTCTCTCTCTCTCTCCCTCTCCTCACTCTCTCTCTCACTCTCAAAATAAGTAGACTTATAAAAAGAGAGAAAGAAGAAAAGGAAGATGAATAAAAAAAAAAAATGACATCTTGGCCTTAGGAAGAAAGCCATAGGAGAAATGTCCATGACTGGGGGCAGGCTTTCTCCTAGGGAGTTGCCACTGCATGGGCTGGTCGCACTGGGTCCAGCCTAAGCCATGGGCTGAGGTACATCAGGGTCTGCCAGAAGGCACAGGAGCTCCAGCAACTACATCCTCTCTCTTGGCTCTGAGCTTCACAGTTTTGAGATTCTTAACAGCCTAGATAATGGTCTGTCTCATAGGTGACAGTACACTGGTGGGTAGAAATTGACCTGACACTACTAAAGCCCCAAGGTCCCATGGTCCCCAAAGTCTGATTAGGTGGTTCATTGGAAGACTAACATCAAGTGATGGAACACAGAAAAATGTCACACTTAGTGCTTGAAATTGATTTTAGGGTCACAGCAACCTGTACTCTTGACCCTGACTTTTAACCCCCTTACATCTTGCTCTCCATCTCTGCTGTTATTATGATTGTGCAGACTCGGAGCAGAAAAGACGGCTTCACTTTGCATGGGCCCAGGCAGAATACTACAGTGGGGCTGTTGCCCGGCAACAGCAGCCAGAACAATTTGGGGAGCATTTTGAGAATGATTACACTTGCAGGGGTGGGGTGGGTTGGTCATGTGTCATCTTTTTTTTTTTTTTTCTTCCTGTGCTACCTATTCCTGGATGTCGTAAATATTCATCTGAATTTTGCATATATGAGGGGAAAACGTTATTTAAATGAGCTTGGGAGGGTAATTTGCTTGGGTGCATCACCGCACTCCTTTATGTGTTGCAGGCAGACTGCTGCTGAAGGAGAAAAAGCAATTCTGTGACCATTATTGACACAGATGACAATGCCGTGCTGGTTTGTTTCAGTTACGTAGAACAATGAGAGGAGAAAAAGATGCAGTTTAGCTAAGGCATTTAGTAAATTGTTGGTAAATGGTGAGGACAAAAGCTCCAGCTAAGTCATCAGGCACATTTCCTCTCTAATGTGGCTGCAGTTACTCTTCTGGCCTCCTCTGTCCCCCAATCAGAGAAGAAAACTTCCTCTTCCTCTCCTTTGGTGATATCAACACATTGAAATACAGCACTTGGCTAAACCCTGGAGAACTGACTTTGAAAGGTAATGGGAAGAAACATTTCCTTTCAAAAGGAATCTGGCAGCCTTGAAGGATTTACAGCACGCCAATTTCAGATGAGTCAGAGTCGGGTAGGAATTGCAAATACTTAAAAAATCGCCGGTGTCAATATTGCCCACACCCCTGGAATATTAATATATACACACACCCACGCACCCCCCTGGAGATGTGTTTATTTCACAATTCACAAATGGTAAAGGGACCTTTTTTGAATTGTTTCTTAGGGACTTGGGAGCCAGCATTAAAATTGTGATTCTTCCAAATGCTTTCCCATATGCCTTAAATATTCTCATTAAAGTCAATTTCTTAAGTGCACACACATTCTCTGGGTCTTAGTGACCACCTCCCTGCCTCACTAAAGAGAAGCTTTTCCTGAGGCTGTTGTGTCCTCTCTTGGCTATGACTTGGTCAGGAGCCTCTGGCACCATATGGCAGAATTCGAGGCTGTATTGCCAGCCAAACACAACAGTTGTTTATAGGGCACAGTTAGTTATGGTTTCTATTTCTTCACCCTCAGGGAGATGTCTATGGATATATAATAGGTCTCTGGGCCATCTGACAATATGGGCCCCAACGCTATGGGACTTCTCGTCCAAAATTGCATTCAAATAGATATCCCATGTAAAGGATTCCCAACCCTGGTCTGTAACCCCAGATCCTCAGGTTAATTTGGGAGGCTGTCCTGCAACAGGACGCAGCCTTTGGCCCAAAATCTCGTAAAGCTCTTTCTGTTTTCTGGTTTTACTCAGGAACATGAATTAATTACACACTTTCATTTTTAGGTGAGTCCACTTCAATATCCAGGATTAACATGTGGGTAGAAGGGTAGACAGTAAGGAGGTTAGAGACGTACACAAGAGGGTATTCCAAAGTGAACTTGTTCTTCACCTTTCATCGTTGGACCTGGTACTGGGTTAGAACAATAAGCCCCTCAAAGTTTCAGACTGGACATACCCTTCAGGATGGCTGTATTTCCGTCAGCAACTTTTCGTTTATTGAGAACCTGTTACATGCATATGTAACCCAGGTCTTGCATATGCTACAGGAAGCATAAAATGCAGACTCCTTCCTCAAGATTGCAGCACACAGGACTTCTCTTGGCTTAGGGGAGAGAACGTCAGCCTCAGGCAATTGTATCTGCACTCACCCAAACACTGCAATAGCAACTTCAGGCTCCGTGTTGAGAAAAGGTACTTCAGATCGGAGAGAGTATCTCACTCCCTTGAAAACACGCAGCTTCATTTGCTTTTACTTCCCCTTGAAAAATGCCCTATGTCTTTTGATTCAAAGTTTACATCCAAGAACAACCCTTTTCTTTTGCTACACCTCTAGGCAAAGAACATATGTCACAAATGCCATAGCCATATTTAGACGTTGTCTGCCGTTCAGCTTCACTGAGTCCGCCGCCAAGTTACCTTTTACATGGCAATTACTCATGAAATCTGAACGCTTCTGCAAATTAGTGTTAGGTTGCTTTCATTTCCCAATTAACTGCCCACCTGCTATTATAAGATTCAAGTTAGTCATAGTCAGCCTTTTCCCCTTCAGCCCTTAGGAAGAAGAAAAAAAAAGTACCTAACTTCTTTATGCAGAGAATAATTAATGTGTGAAATGGTCCACCAAAGGCAACAATGAAACATGCAACTGTGAGTATATTCAAAGAAGAGCCAGACAAGGAAGAAAAAAATTCCATGATACAAACATTAGACAGACAGGTGGATGGGTTTGGATAGACCATATGGCCTCCTTCTGTCTTGAAATGTACTGTGAGATTATATTTTGCAAAATCCCTTCAAGAACCAAGTTGATTTCTAAACAGTAAATTATGGCAATGAAAATGCTTATGACACCTTAGCTATGTCCATTATTTCAATGTCAATTTTGTATTTCTGGGGATATGTTTTCAAGACCGTACTAACACACTTGTCATACAGTAAATGAGGTGGCAGAGGGTAAGGTGGAAAGACAGGGAAGAAGAATTTAGTCTTGTTTTCTTTTCTCAAGAGAAATGGATATGTACTTTCCAAACTCACAGCAGAGGAAAACACTGGTGCCCCATTGCAGCCTGTGGAGACAACACCGTGATGCGAATCCAACGCATTGAGCTGAACGACAAGACTTGAAATGCACCAGATAATGAAAAACAGTGTCATTTCTGGAAAACATTTAGAGAATAGTTTTCTCCCCCTCAGGAAGGGAGAGCATATGATTCCCATTCTCACATTATGACAGAAATGCTGTGTGCACTGTATGGAGAGGATTGCTGTCTGAAATTCCAAGAAACCATACATGGCGGGGGAGCTACAAACATGCTTCTTCAAGCCCAGTGTAATTGACACCCTGGTTGACAAGATAACAGAGTTTCGACAGCATCTCTGCACTGAAAGAGTTTCTCTTCAAATTTTCAAAAAGCAATTCTTGCCAACAGGTTGGGATACAAGAAATCCACAGCCTTACAGAGCAACTTAGTCTAAGCCTTTGAAGTGTGGTCCATGTTCAGCAACACCACACCAGCCTAGGAACAACAATAGGGTCATTCTAATTGTAGCAAAATGGTACATTGCTCAACCACAGAATGGCCTGTCCCCACAAATACTGAGTTCCCTACTAGGGTAGACTCTGGAGTTTATTTCCTGGATGTTGAGCCCTCCCAGATACCATGTAGCACCTGCCATTATCTTTTATTCTTGCTGTCTGCTGCTGTGCCACCATGTCATGCCATGCCAAAGCATGAAAAAGTTGCTTTACATGAAAAAGCTACCCGTGATAAGGTGGTTTAGGGTGACTGATCTTTCCACCAGCATCTAAAGACACTACTGATACAATGACATTTCTGACTTGGTACCAAAGACCGCAGTGGTCACCAGAAATGCAACTAACTGAAGGCACCTGCAAGGTGCTACTGTGCCATAGCAAAGACACAGCAAAGGCCCTTTTGCTGGAATTGTTTCATGTCCCAACAATAAGCTTAAAGGGAAAAAGTGTCCTCCATCCACACGGGTGCTGTGCTACCATGTAGGCCACAAGGCCAGATCTCTCTTAGGAAACAGTTCTTTCCTTTGTCACTCAATTCCTACTGTAGCTTCCTCTTCCTAGGACTGATATTTGAACACTTGGGGGCTTGGATGAGTGAAATTAGAGTGACAGATATTACAGTGCACATAAAAATGTTCTTCCATGCACCTGTACCCCAATGTTTATAGCGGCACTCTCAACAATAGCCAAATTATGGAAAGAGCCTAAATCTCCATCAACTGATGAATGGATAAAGAAATTGTGGTTTATATACACAATGGAATACTACGTGGCAATGAGAAAAAATGAAATATGGCCTTTTGTAGCAACATGGATGGAACTGGAGAGTGTGATGCTAAGTGAAATAAGCCATACAGAGAAAGACAGATACCATATGGTTTCACTCTTATGTGGATCCTGAGAAACATAACAGAAACCCATGGGGGAGGGGAAGGAAAAAAAAAAAAAAAAAAAGAGGTTAGAGTGGGAGAGAGCCAAAGCATAAGAGACTGTTAAAAACTGAGAACAAACTGAGGGTTGATGGGGGGTGGGAGGGAGGGCAGGGTGGGTGATGGGTATTGAGGAGGGCACCTTTTGGGATGAGCACTGGGTGTTGTATGGAAACCAATTTGACAGTAAATTTCATATATTAAAAAATAAAAATAAAAAATAAAAATTAAAAAAAAATGTTCTTCCATGTGCCAACACTCTGTCTCTCTCTCTCTGCCTCTCAAAAATAAAGAAAACTAATAAAAAATTTCTTTTAAAAATGGGGCACCTGGGTGGTTCAGTCAGTTGAGTGTCCGACTTTGGCTCAGGTCATGATCTCATGGTTCGTGAGTTCGGGCCCCGCATTGGGCTTTGTGCTGACAGCTCAGAGCCTGGAGCCTGCTTCTGTTTCTGTGTCTCTCTCTTTTTCTGCCCCTCCGCTGCTCACACTCTGTCTCTCTCTGCCTCTCAAAAATAAAGAAAACTAATAACTTTTTTTAAATGTTCTTCCATGTGCCTCAATACATACTCTGCTTAGGCCAAGACTTTTCCTGGGTGATTCCTGCCTATCACGTGGCTAGATGCCTGGCGGTCACATCAGGAGCTCTCTGAACATGGTCACCTGTGGAGCCAAACTGGGGCCCCATATTGCAGCTTTAATAGTTGAACAGAGTAATATTTCTACATTCTACATTCTTTGATTTTCAGTGTTATGTAAACCAATACTAAGTATACAAGTAAGCAGGTGTTTAGATGATCATACCACAAGTGCAAGCAGAATTCATGAATCTATAAAGTGCGATGATTTCACTTTTTCTCTGTTCTCATCTTGTAGATGAGATTATGGAAGAGTGTTGGGAGGTAACATTCCTCCTGCACTTGGGAGAATCACATTGTCCTCAGCAGAGAGAAAAGCAAAGAACATGATACTAAACATAGAAAAAAAACAGGGAGATAGTCAGATGGTCTTATCTATCCTTTGTCTATTCTCTACCCGAAACTAATTTGGACTATAACTACATCATGACAACATATTGGCTACAAAACATTAGGTCATTTAAGCAATGATTTTAGCTATATCGGGCCAAACAACTGGCTTGACCCACTTTTTTTCCCCCACTAAACGACTGATTCATAGATTTGCTTGGTTGGTTGGCATGTGATAAACACACACTCACAGTAGATTCCAGAAGGAAGTCATCACCAGTCTCAACTTAAAAATATCCTCTTTCTTTTTTAATGCATCAAATACAATATAAATAATTTTGTAGGCACTGTTACATGTTTTCTCAGTGCATTTAATCATGCATTCCATATGGCTCAAGAAATAGGAAGCATGTTTATAATCTTTCAATGAATATGATATTCTTCTAAACTTATAAAAAATTTTCTTCTAAACTTATAAAAACAAGTTCAAATCTGGATAAAAGACAAAGCTCTTAAACTGTATCCCATTATGAAAATGCCAACAGTATAAACCTTCTTGTTTTACTTTATAGCTTAGAGTTACTGCAGCTACCCAAGATGATTGCAATCAATATTTGCTAGAACATCAACATAGGAAAGTCGGCCATCCTTCAGACCCAGAAAACTGAAAAAAAGTGCTACGTACCCCTCCCGACTAAAAAAACAACCTGAAGTGTTACACTTCCGGGTTTATCCTGAGGTTAGAAACCTGGAGATAAGCAACTCTTCTGAAGTATTTATAGCCTCTCCAACATTTCCTTGCATCACTTTACAAAACAAATTCAATAACCAATACACCCCCAGAAAGAATATCTATGTATTGCTTTTTTGGTTTCTTATGAATTCCAGGCCTTTAAGGATATAATTAAAACACTTCCACAAAAAGAAAGCCCAAACTGAGGCAGCTCCAATCCACAGCGGCCTGTCTCCTCGGAACCTATAATTACTCTGTTTAACTCAGTGCATTAAATAACAGCCGCCTGTTATTTGGGAACCGTACTGTTTGGTGTGTGTACAAAGACGCACCTGTGTTAAACAATACTGGGTTTTAGGGAATGGCAGCTCTTCCCACACTACAAACATGACAGATCAGCACTTCGCCATCTTGGTGGTGTCCCAGGATGTGAAGATTTCAGTGATTGGAACACAGAAAACTCCCACATTTTTATAAACTACCTCAAGAAGTAACAATAATTTTAATTCTCTTAGCATTCTAGCTCATGGGTCTAAAATACAAGCTTTTAGAAAACGGGGAGAGTTGATGCTAGCACAGTCCTGATAACAAAGTGTGCCAATTCCCAAAAGATTGGGAATCCCTATAATGAGCCATCTATCAAAACGTAGCAACTTTATTTGGGAGGCCTGCACCAAACAGTGGTTTCTCAAATCCTGCATCATTTCGATTTAGCCAGAGATATGGGCTGCCCTGGGTTACAGAACATAGTTTGACTATGTCAGCTAGGTGTCTGGAAAAGTCCAGAGGTTGTGGGGATAGATTTCACATAGAGATCCCTCTGTGTGCATCCTGACAGAGTGAAGGCCTTGGAGGAAAAAATAATTGTACTAAAACATAATCATTTGCATTTTTCCACTCCCCTTAAAACCCTGAAAGCACCAACCAGAGCGCTGTCTTCATGCTAAACACTGCGAGAGACGCTTGAGATGAGAAGCCTTCAAATGTGCATTACAACCAGGGGCTGGCACATATCCATCATTGGTTGAATCTTTCATTTCTCAGCTACTCTCTGATGCCTAAGTGTGAAAAAGTCAGTATGCCTGAATTGAATTTTTAGATTGCTTTACGTCAATACACATTTGTTTGTTTTCAAAATCAACAACAAATGCAACACTAAATACTTCTGGCTGCTCAATTGTGCAGCTTTGCCTACGGCCGTGTGCTAACACTCCCCTGCGATCAGGGGGCTCCTGAGTGGAGCCAATGGCGCATATAGAATTTCAATCCAATGAAGTGAATTAACTGATAAAATATACCTGCCCTCCAGTAACTTACCATCTTCCCTACAGAATAGAAGCATCGATGTCTGCACATGTCTCTGGTGTGCGTGTGTGTGTCTGTACACCCAGGCCAGTGTTTCCACATTGCTCAGAACCAGATAAGGAGACAGTCGTAAAGAGGAATGGATACACAGCTGGTGCACCCAGGTCCGTCCACGGCTGCCCGGTTGAATTGAAACCCAGTGTGTTTCAATTCAAACTTCTGATTTTGAAGTTAAGTTGCAGTTTGTACTACCCGCAAGCTGGAGAAAGTTCTAACCCCTCTGAAAAAGCAAGCATGTGGGAAAAGGTTGACTGGATTGAATATCAGAATTTTGTTTCCAATTAGTTCCACAAATCCCATGGATATAGCATAGAGTTAAAAAAAAAAAAACTAGAAATATGCAAATGTAAAAAAAAATCTATCACTTAATGAAGACAAAATCCTTCATGATTTCTGAAAAGAATTTCTTCCTAACCAAACACTGAAAGAAGTACCAGCTGTTCTTACTGAGTGAGGAAAAGTTGCTGTCCTCGGATCCTGGGGAGCACGCCCACTCCCATGGGAACACCATAATGGATGCAACTGCCCTTCCTGCTAGTTTGCCCTGGGAAAGATATCAGGATGACAGACTTCAGCATATTAATTTAGGTTTTAAAGACTTTCATTCACTCCCTTACTCAGTCAACTATTCTTTCTTTCTCTGTGTATCTATAGATGCCTCCTAAGTGCCACCAGCACAACAAATAAGGGGAGGGGTGAGATTTAAAAAAAAAAAAACTTTCCATTATTTTCTTGAACTAAAGTCAGGGAAAGTTACTGCCTATAGATAGCTGAAGAGAGAAAAAGAAAGAAACTAAAAGCAGAAATGCAAATGTATTCCAATTTCCTGTAGTTTCATTACAGCTAGAAAAATCTGACCTTCAAGGTTGAAGCCCTAACATTTGACCATGGACTTGGTCATAGTCCACATGGTCAAATAGTGAGAAGTTACCTATTATGAGTGTTTCCTATGTCCTACATGTCAGTGATTCCACTCTTAGATAATAACCTGACTCGGGACAGTCTTCAGGGGACACCTTTCCTTTGGGGCACCCAACTTTATGATACTCACACTCTCTGATTTTCCCTGCATACAATAGTGGCCACAAACATTTAAATTTTGTGGGGAGGAGCACCTAGGTGGTTCAGTAGGTTATACATCCGACTCTTGGTTTCGGCTCAGGTTGTGATCTCACAGTTTTGTGAGTTCAATTCCTACATCGTGCTCTGTGCTGACAGCATGGAGCCTGCTTGGGATTCTCTCTCCCTCCCTTTCTTCCCCTCCCCTGCACATGTGTGTGTGTGTGGACCCACACATGTGCTCTCCCTCTCTCAAAATAAATAAGTAAACTGTACGGGGAAAGACTGTATGGATGTCATGTTATAATCTGCACTTATCTATTTTATATTATGAATCTTTTCCTGACCAACTAAGGTTCTCCACCCAGGAAGTAAATGCCTCATTAGTCAGAGGTCATTGTGGTCCAAGAGAATTTGACTGCCTTTTTTTCTGAGAGTACATTCTCTGTGGTCTCCAATGTTTGATCATGAACATACAAAAACTCCTGGTGAGACACAGGTAGCTGATGAGAGGCTGGTGTGTGCAGAGGTCAGTGGAGTATCCTGATGCGTTCAGGATGGGGAAGGAGGGGAAGGTGGGGCTTGCAACATTAGTTTCCTATAGCAAAGTACCATAAACTGGGTAATTTAAAATAACATAAATTTATCTCCTCACAGTTCTGGAAGTCAGAAGTCCAAAATCAAAGTGGAAGCAGGGTTAATTCCTTCTGGGAGTTCTGAGGAATAATCTGCTCTGTGTTGTCTCCTAGCCTCCGGTGGCTCCTGGTGGCCCCTGGCAATCTCTAGTGTACTTGATTTTATATTTTAAGTTTATTATTTATTTGGGGGGGGGGAGAAAGAGAGAGTGCAGGAGGGGCAGAGAGAGAGGGAGACAGAGAATCCCTAGCAGGCTCTACACTGTCAGTATGGATCCAGACTCAGGGTTCAAACTCACGAACTGTGAGATCATGACCTGAGCCTAAACCAAGAGTCAGACACTTAACCAACTGAGCCACCCAGGTGCCCCTAGTGTCCCTTGATTTGTAACTGCATCACACCAATCTCTGTCTCTGTAGTCACATGGACTTCCTCCCTCTGAGTGGGTATCTCTGTGACTCTTTTTCTAAAATGTTTTTTTAATGTTTATTTATTTTAGAGAAAGAGAGAGATAAAGTGAGAGCAGGGGAGGAGCATAGAAGGGGAGGCACAGAATCTGAAGCAGGCTCTAGACTCTGAGCTGTCAGCACAGAGTCCAATGCAGGGCTCGAACTCATGGACCACAAGATCATGACCTGAGCTGAAGTCAGACCCTTAACTGACTGAGCCACCCAGGTGCCCTACTGTAACTTGTTTTCTAACAAGACTATCAGTCACGTTGGATTAGGAGCCTGCCCTACTGTCCAGTATGACCTCATCTCAACTAATCACAATTGGAAGCCCCCTATTCCAAACCAGGTCATAGTCACAGGTAGCAGAAATGGGATGTGAATCTTTTTGGAGGACACATTCATCCCACAACAGCTGGCAAGGTAGATTGTAGTAAAGGATCTCTGTTTACAAGTATTAGGTATAATGTTAATACAATTCAGTAGGCAACACAAGGGAACTGGGGAAAGACTCAGGACAGGTAACAAGAGAGGTGAAGCCCAGAAACTTAGAAGGAGGCCACTGAGGCAGTCCAACAGAGGAGGTGTGGTTGAAGCAGAGGCTCACCATGGGGGGTGGAGGAGAGGCTGTTCCCGCCAAAGTTTCAGTCCTATTTGCCTGCTTCACAGACAGGACATTCCACACAGAGCCACTGGCGATGGTTTGGACCTAATGGTCTGCTCATCACACTTCCAAAGTGTAAAGCTTGGGCATCCTTAACTCTCCTGTCAGACATATAGTTTCACAAGATCACTGGACAGGCTGGACCTACAATTGTCTACATGTTTATAATATGGTATCTTAAAAGACACAGACAAAATAACAGTAATATTTTCAATTAATAGGAGGAAGAATATGGCTTGTTAGTAACTCTGGGGTCTTGAAAAACTCCAGGCAGAAGGGGCCCTTCAGAGATGAGATGACCCTGACTTGGGAAAAAGTATGCTTGTGTCTTCTCAAGGCCACCCTGGGATGGAGGAAGGCACAGGGAGTGAGAAAGGGGATCCCATCTGGCTGGTCCCAGTCTGGAGGTGGCCTTTGCTCTTCAGCAGGAAGGAGGAAACAGTATCCATGGGTGGGGGAGTGGCCTCTGGGGGTGGAGCTTCCACTGGAGACCCACAGGTTTGCAGTTGGTAGAGAGGGGGATGGGCCACAAGTACCTGTAGACTGAAGACAGTCTGAGGCAAAGGGCCAGAAGAGGGAATGTTTTATTCACAAGAACTTCTGTCTCCTCTGTTACTCTCCAGTACTGCACTCTATTCAGCATATGCTTTTCATCAGTTTGTGTGGGTGGAAACCACTTAAGAAAGACATTTTTTTAAAGTTAGGAAATTACCCAGGAAGGGAAAGCTTCTAGAACTTGTCGGTGCTGGCTATCATTTGAACATCATGCTGGGGTTTAATTGGTGGGGACAAGGGTGAGACTAACATCATTATTTGATGTGAGGAATTCAACAGGGCCAAATAGTGGTATTAAACACCAGAGCACATTACCTTCACGATGCATACCTTCCTGTAGATTCATCCTGCTCCCGTGCCTTCTTGCCACAAACTAGAGATGGAATCTTCCTTGTCTCTCATCATAAAGCGCATTGTTTTTCTTTTAATTGTGTTAAATTTGATTCAGGTAACAGAATTCTGCAGGCTGCTGACTTGTGTGAAAAGTAAGACAGCTGTTTTTATGTGTTAAAAAGAACTTAGATCTACAGTTAACATAATGTACTGTGAACATTTTTCCCCACTGTGGGTAGATAAATATGTTTGGCTTGAGCTTTTATATCTCTAAATTTGCACATATGTATTGATATGCAATGAGCTGCAGAGACCTAATTGTCCACAGAATAGTTTGGCAGCTCACGTTCAGTAGTAGGACGCTCTTCCCCTGGGTCAATCACCTCCAGAAAGAAAAAATAAATCTTAATTCTTTTTCCTTTCAGCCAATAGGGACCACTCCTGTGTTCTGTTGATAAGATATGGTCAGACCCTGTCCATGAAAGCTCATGTCAGGACTGAGCACGAGTCAATGCTCATGGCCACCAGAGAGCACAATGGTGATCCGGTAGCAGGGAGATCCAGAAACACAACTCTCTCCCCACCATGGGGGAGGGGCAGCTGGCAGAATGGAAAGCAGGCCTAGGAGAGGGCCGGCAATAGGCAGGAAACTGACCACACTCTTTGAATTTTCAAAATGCCCAATGGGAGGGCAAAAACAGAAGAAATAAGCATCTGCTAAGATAAAATGGAAAAAAAAAACACTTCAGCTTTAAGACAAATGTCTGAGATATGTAAGGATCAAACAAACTAAATGGCTCACTGCGGGAGAACCACTCACCCATTTAACAATATCTGTAACAACATGTATTGATCGCTTGCTGTGCCCCTTGCTCTGGAGAAACTTTTCTTTACCTTTCTTTCAAAATATATAAATAGCAAATAAATACTATAATTAATAGCAAAAAGTAGTAAAAATTAAAAGTAATGAAATTGAAAGTAATGCATACATAAATAAAATATATAAGTAATAAATATTTTATCCAAATTTTAAACATAGCAAATAAAGCTAAACTTCCCTAAGCCCACCCTTCCCCACTACCCCTACTTTCTGACTCAAAAAGCTGCATAAAACACTAGTCAATTTTCTCTTTTTTTTTTTTTCCCAGAACTTTTCCTTATAAACACACACACATACACACACACACCACCAGGACATATATCTGGTGGGTAGCATTCAATTTATATATGACAGATGCTATCCTACTATACGTATTATTCTATCCTTATAATTTTTCATTCCAAAAATATACATTTCTTCTATCTTTCCATTTCAGTATATATTGATCTAACTTCTGCAAAGTATTCCATAATGTGGATCCAGATAGTTTATTCAACTATTCCCTTATTGTAGATGTTTACGCTGCTTTTAACTTCTGCTATCACAGGCGATGCTGAAGGCACCAACTTCCAGCTGTGGTGTATTAGAGGCCCACTACTTCTGTGCTTGCCAATACTTGATACTGTCTCAGGGCCCTCACGAACAAACTAGATAGCCTCATCTGTGCTGGGTGATTTGGTCATTCACTTACTAAAAGGCAAAGAACAGAAAAGAAGACCTCCCAGGGTCCACGCAACTCTGACTCAATGACAAAGAATAAGCATGTTCTTGGTGATGTTTTACAGAAAGATCACCTGGGGTAGGCATATTTTTAGAAAATATATTCTCAGGGATCAGTGACCCACTTCAGAATTAGTCGGGAAAGTCACCTCTCCCAAGGTTTTTTTTTGTTTTTTCTAGTATAAATCTGAGTACCATGGGAAACTCTTGTTATTTTAAGGCTCTTTCCCAAGGATGCCTGGTCATAACGTGGGCCTGGCCAAGTGCTGGGATCCAGGGAAAGAGAGAGATAAGAGAGACACTGGCTGTCCCTTCACAGAGTGACCAGCCAGAATCAATTACCTTCCAACATAAGCCACAGAGAGAGACACAATGGAGTCCATCTTGCTGAGGAGAAACAGTTCTGTTCATGTGGACACCTCCCATGCAAGTTCAGAGTGAAATTATATTAGTAAATGCCTAAAGTTTTCTTATCACTAACATTGCCAACTGTTTCACCCTCAAATACCTCCTTTTCCTAGTCTGTCATACCAAGTATACCTGGATTCCACAGCACCTACCTTTTCAGATGCTTTGTTTGAGGGCAGCCAGGGGAACCAGCAGCTGTAGGTGTGGGGGGGGGCTCCCTCCAGCTCTGAGAATACTGAAATAATTAAAAACAGAAAAGCAATGTTCATTTGTGACCCAGAGGAAAACAAATATATGCACAAAGTGACCAATAACCCTAAGCCACTGCCCTCCTTTAAGCTTTAAACTAGCCTAGACTAAGATATCCACTGTTTAAACTATGAAAATCAAAAGAAAACCAACTATCTCTTGTTGTAAGGAGAAGTCACAGGCACCAACTTTATAAATGAGCATATTACTTAAACTGGTACTTAGGTACTGACTCAATTAAATTCACAGGTGGTAAAATCTGGATGTTCTGTAGACAGAGCAATTTATCTATAGATGTTCACGTTTTGCCAAAAATAGAAAACAGCATCTTCTACAGACGCTCTTCCCACGTTAGTTCTTATTTTTGTAAAGATTAATTGCTTCATCTAGTAGACATTCATTATCCTTCTCCCCCATTCCGATAAGGGATCCCCTCCCGACGTTGGAGGGGAGAGCAAGCCGTTCACTTGGACCTCCAGGGGCAGCTGGGGACCTGAATGAGAGACTGAATGAGAGACACAGCCGTCTGCATAAAGTTGACATATCCAGCCAGCATCTCAACTGCCACCATTGTTTCTTTTGCCCACTAGAAGCTCATTGTGGATGAATGGGCCTTTCTCCAGGGTCCATAATGAACTCTGGGCAGGTGGAGGTAAAATGAGCTCTGGATAGAACCCATGGCTGCCACACTCACAGAGTCTTGTGGGTGCCAATTGGGACGATACCCATCATAAATTGCAATTGCCCATTATGATAGTCCACCCTCGCCAAAGGAAACTGGCTACAAATCAGCAGCTCCTGGCATGGATGACTTTGAAAAACTGACCTAGGATCCAAACTTGGATTGCAAAAACTCTCATAATCTTTGACCTAGTAATTCTACTGCTACACAATATTCCAAGAAAATGGTCTATTTGTCTACACACAAACACATCTTTATAGAAGCATAAAGATAAATAAATATAGTAAGATTGCCCGTTAAGGGTTATTTTATACTAACAATTGAAAAAACACTGTCAGACAATGGAGTATTGGTAATATTAATTTTGAGATATCCATAACATAATAATTTGTTCAGTCTTCAAAAATCATGTTTCTGACATCTAGTTAATGTATGGTAAATGCTCAAAATAGAAACTAAGTGGAAGGAAGTGGGCATATAACTGAACATTTAATATGCTGCTAATGTACTTTGTTTACATGGATGTGTATTTACCTGTCAACTGCCCAAAATGTTTAAAGGTGGTAGAATTATAAAAAATTCTACCAAAATATTCCTCTTTATATTCTGTATTTTTCCAATTTTCTGATTATATTTAAGTAGAAAATAAATATTCCTTTTAAAAGATTTCAGTTTTACAGATGAAGATATGCTTTTATCTCTCAGCATCCCCTGAAGACATTTACTCAACTCCTAATTACATTATTTTAAAAAGTGTAAACTCCAATGGTCTCAAACTAGCCTAAGTCTTTCGTGAGTCTATCATAAGGATACTTCAAGATCTATGGAATTTTGAATTTCACTTTATTAATCCCTTAATATTATTCTTGAAACATTTAGCAGGGTCAAACATCCCTCTACCTAGAAGGCCAGCAAATGAAAACAATCTGGTTCCCTCAAGTTCAGATAATAAAAGTAGTAGTCTCAACGAGTTACAGCTTTCAAATGTTTTACTTATGTCCACGTATTTGTGCTCTTCATAAAAATACCTGCAAAGCCAGCAAGAGGAACATCTTAAAACAGGAGGAGTTGCTTTAATGTTACACAAATTGGGGAAAATTCACCTGCAGACTTTTGCAAACATATCCAAGGGCCATTGACTATATTTGTGACTATAAGTTGCTGTTCAATTTAATAAGTTGATACCTATTTTAAAACTGCCTCTGGGATGTACATTAATTGGTAAATTAATTAATATTTAAATTCCAAGCCTACACAGTAAGAAAATGGTTAAAAAAAAAAAACAAAAACACTTGTCATTTCTGAAGGAAAAAACAAAGTTTCTAAATTTATTACCTAAATGTTCTCTGGTTTCTTTTTTCCCCCTCTTCTTGTTTTTGCTCCTCAAATATCAGTGTTAAGTTCAATAGTGGATCCAAGAAAAAACATCCACTTTTTTCTGGAACAAAGCTGCCCTCAACAGAGTGGGGAAAGACTACACACTTTCTCTACAGAGTCCACAGTTCTAACCCTCCTTCCCTACCCTTGGTACCTCTGGCCCTGCTTAATTCAAGCTTCTAGCCTTTACCATTTCTTTCCCCAAAACCCATGAAAACTCTGCTTTCAGAAAAGCCAAAGCAAACAAACAAAACCCTGAAACAAATTCACTGTAAGTACAATGATGAAGGAGGGACAGTTAAATTCAAGAATCAACTGATGAGTAGGGGGCAGTTTTGAGAGGAGTAGGGGAGGGGAAGGGTAGAGGGGGTTGGAAAAGAACGTAGGCAGTGGCTGTCCTAAAACTGCACTGTCTAATGGGGACAGCCTCCCGTGACTCCAGGCAGGTCTAGCAGAAGCATAGTGAGGCAGGGTACTTGTGTTTTCATGCCCGGAGCCCTCGTTTGGATCTTTGGGAACCTTGAACAAGCGAAACTCTTTGAGCCTCTGTTTCCTCATCTGTAAAATGGGGAGATTAAGCAGAATTCTGTTCCAAGAACCTTTGCCCAGCACCTGCCACACAAATAAGTGCTCAAAACAGCTAGTGTCATGATGATGCTAATTATGGCTATTTTATATTTGCAATTACAAAGGGGAAGAAAGGAATTTTCTCTATTCCTATGGAGAAAGTGAATTCTAAACCCCAGGCCACTGCTTTGAAAGTTATGAGAAAAATAAATATTTTTATGTTTGCAAATAAACCTTTCTTGCTGCAAGAAAACTATATCTATTAATAAAATAAAAAGCATGCATATCTTTTACCTTCTAAGGGAAAGGCCTAAACAAAGCAAGAATGAAAATAAAATTGGGGCCACTCCCAAGAAGAGTACTGTGATTCTTTTTTTTTTTTTTCTTCTGTTGCCCAAAATCTGCCACTGGTAGCTAATCTTAGGATGTTGAGCCCTTGGAGCCAACACCTAATTTTCTGTCACCATACTTTTAAAATTCCACAGTATGTGGCCTTGTTCTCTTCTGAACACGGCAGCTTTGGCTTTGTGCATAATTTATGACAATGATCACATCCAGCCTTTACTTAGGGCTGTGGTCTTTGTAGCTCTGCTCCCAGTCGCTAACCTGGTCACCTGTCTGGCCCACCTCATGGGCCAGATAGGCTTAGTCCAAACCAGACTTTGGTCCCTGACAATCTTCTGTACCTAGAAGGGGCTTTGGTCCTCAAAGTAAATACATGAGAAGAGATCGGGGGAGGGGAAGTAAAAGGAACTGATGAAAGAGAGTGAAGAGTGGATATGTGACATCTAACTTCCCATTTATAGATCTAAAATAAGCTTTCTGGATGGTTAGATCCTAAAAAAGATGACACAGTTACTGACTGAATTTTATTTGCAGTCAGGTGACACTGGAACTACTCGTTTCATTCCATTCCCTTCTTTCCTAGGACCCTTTGGAAGCAAAGGAGTGAGGCATGAAGCAAACGCTGAGAGAATGCTGTCTCTGGTTGTCTTTTATACAGGCTGGGAACCCTTCAGCTCAGATGCCACTTCCCAGAGCCCATCAATGATGAGCTCATGTCAGACAAGCAGTTTACTCTGGGGTTAACGTAGCATTTGTAGCAACTCCAAACATTTACAAGAGGCTGGAGGCCTTCATATAAAGCACCTTGTCATTTTTATTGCCTCTCTTTAAAAAAAATATTTGCACAACAATTTTTATTTTATAAATAGATATATTTTGCTTGTAGCAAGAAAGGATTATTTGCAGACACTAAAGTATTTATTTTTCCCATAACCTTCAAAATATTGGCCTCGGGTTTGGAATTCACTTTCCCTATTGGGAAAGCGGGATAGAGAAAATTCCTCAAACTCCACCCGTGAAGATAAACAGGCCAGTCTGGGAGCCTGCTTTTAGCACCACAGGTCATGCTGGTGTCTCGGCCTTGCCAGAGTGGAAAGGGCACATTCTTCATTCTGTACATTACCCTCTCTCATTACCATGCTTCCCTTCTGAAAGAGCCCAGGATGCCCACATGTACTGAGGGTCAGAAAAGATTCCGAAAAGACTAGCTGAAAACTCTCCCAAGTTGATGCAAAAAGATAAAGCAAATCAAAAGGAATCAAAAAGCTAAGCATGTTACTGTTAGACTTTTAAATATGCTATTGATATCAGAAGGGTTTTATTGCAATTGTCTCCTTAAACTTGGCAGGGAAATATTAATCATTTGATGCTAAATTGGTACAGATTGTTGAGCAAATGAATGATACTAGGCCCACATGGTGGTGAATCAAGACGGAAAAAGAGAGATGAGGGATAGAGAAGGAAAGGAGAAATTTCCTTTTCACAGGCCATTCAAAAAGCAAATCCAGGAGCGCCTGGGTGGCTCAGCCAGTTGGGCGTCTGGCTTCAGCTCAGGTCACGATCTCATGGTTTGTGGGTTTGAGCCCCACGTCAGGCTCTGTGCTGACAGCTCACAGCCTGGAGCCTGCTTCAGATTCTGTGTCTCCCTCTCTCTCTGCCCCTCCCCCGCTTGTGTTCTGTCTTTCTCTCTCTCTCTCCAAAATAAATAAACATTAAAAAAAAATTAAAAAAAAAAAAAAAGGAAATCCAGTAGGTCCTGGTTATTTCAAGCCTCAATCTTTGGACTCTTGCCTCCCTAAGTGGCAAGTAGTTTTAAGAGCTTAAAAACTCTCGCCAGACCCAAAGATAGAACTTACTCTGGTATCAAGCAGCTTTTAATAGAGGTAAATTCAGGGAAGATTATGACCATTGCATAACGTCAGGGCTTTCGGTATCCACTTGGTTGTCATTTGACGAGCTGCCAGGCTTCCCTATCATCACTGGGCACCAGCAATCACAGTCCAGATGTGCAATGGTGTGCATGGGAGACCATGGCTCTGTTTGAATGAGGCTTCATGAGTGAGACTTTACAATTTTCAATCCATATGCTTCCCAGGTGAAATGGTTTCTCTCCTACCTCCCAACACAGACTTACCAATCCAGGTCTAGAGACACTGTGTTCTGCTTTCTTGGGCTGTTAGCCTAACGGTGGAGTGAGGGAAAGCCAGAAACCCATACATACACAGACAAGCAGATCGAGTGGGCCAGAGAAACAGAAGTCTGTTTGAGAAAAATGTGCCTTGGAACATGCTGTTTTTGCATATCTTCTATTATCTGGTCATCTTACGTAGTTGAGATTGTCAGTTGTGTAAATTTTAAATAGCAAAATCCTGAAACAACCATCCTGGACCTGTTTTGCCTTATGATTATACTGTTCAAATGTTCCCTTGTCACTCAGTTCCCCATTACATTTTTTAATTGAACATCTATGCACTCAGGTCAAAACACCACATAAAATACTACAGGGCCCCTAAGGATTGATGAGATATGGCCCCTGCCATCACAGACCATGGCCTTACCAAGCTTGCTGTTTATTCTCTAGAAGAAATCCCTAAATTCCCTCTCCCTCCAGTCAAAGACCACTTGTATTATTTTCTTAAGCAGTCTGAGACTCTTATAGTCATCTTATTCAGTGTGAGTATTAAGCCATCACCAACCTTCTTTATCCACCCATGACCCCTAGATGGGTTTTTCTTTCAGATCTCCAGGCCATCATTCCCAGTCCACACACTCACTGCTTCAATAACAATGGCCTCCTCACATGTCTCCAGATCTCAGGAACCACCAGTTACCCTGCCCAGATCTAACGGATTCATTTTGCAAAAATTCCAATTCCATCATACCACCTTCCTGAAGAACTCGCCAAAATTCTTTGCTGCCTACAAGATCAAATCTAGATTTCTCTGTGGGCACTGATGTCAAATTAAGAGATACGGCATAACTAAAATAATTTAGCCAGCAGAATTCCCAGCCAGGTCTGGATGTGTTAAGTGAGAATCACATTTGAACTGGCCTCACCTGCAGTATTTGGGGCTGCATTAATTTTTGTGAGTGGCAGCCCACCTTTGTGCATATAAATTGGGTAATTACACTAGTAAATTGGAATTTTTGCATTTAGAATCAGCACCTGTAAATAACAGAAGGCTGGAGAAAGAAGGCCAATTGAATCCTTGGCCCTTAATATTTGAAAGCAGAGCTTTGTAGACAGCTTGCAGACTGAGAGGTTTGAAGGGACCTCACAGGAAAAGAGTGGGAATAAAAAAAAAAAAAAGAGTACCTAACCATTTTGTTTGTACATTATTTTCTATTTAAAGAAAATAATGTAGTGCAGAAAAGTTGAAACAGGAAAATTATATATTTGGTTGTCTCATCTCAACTTCCAGCAGAGTAACAATTGTCAAAATTATCATACTTGTGTTGGACATAATTTGTTAGAAGTTGATGGCCTGAAAGCTCACATCTACCCCAAGACCTGAGAGTAACACTCTGTAGAGCAAATCAAGCTTTCTGTCTCTCTGGAAGGAGCATGGATGGCAAAAGGACTTTGTTGACAATCAACTTTGTCAATGAGCTATAATTTGTAAAACGCCATCAACAGATATGTAGAAATATCTTTGTGTTGATCTGGAGTCTCTAACTTCACCTCCCAGGAACTCCTCTCTGCCATGAAGAAATTGGCTTATGTTGGCAATGAAACTGACAATGCCAGAGTGCCTACAGTGCACCGGTGATTTACCTGTTTGTATCATCTCATCCTCATGACATTGCAGGTTAGACATTATCATCTCTGTTTCCCTGTTTCACAGATTTAGGAAACTAAGAGAGATCAAATAACCTATCCAAAGTCCTTTAGCCTGCGAGTGGCTTAACTGGGACTCAAAGTCAGTTGGTCTAGGTAAATGATCCTTAACCAGAGATGAAGAGCTAGAAGGAGGCCTATGATGTCTTCCAACTATGCCCCTGGGTTGGATGCCTAGGGGAAGGGAGGTGGCAGGCAGGACAGCACAGCCACTGTTACTATGGGGAACATGTCTCATTCCTCAGTGATGTTACTGTGCAAAGAAGATGGGAAGCCCTTCAAAACTCTGGCGCTATATGTCTCCCCACCATCTTTGAGGTCTCTTTCAACAATAAAACATTACAGTGTTTTAATCAATAGTCATGAAGTTTAGGTCATTCAGGGTCTGTGGACTTGGTGTATGCAGCATTGGATCTCTAATGTTGTTTCCAAAGCCAGCACTTATAGCAGTGTCACTGGACTGAGAGAGTAGAAACAACTTCTTGAACAAGATTCCTCTACTCACCCGGACATTGTGCTCTTCTACATGATTCTCTTTTTTAGATTAAGGCATCACTGACATTTGCTAAAATGTAAATTCAATCTGGAGCTTAACAAGCTCAACCATTAACATACTTTGCAAGCTTTGTGCTTCTACATACACACATGCACACATGTACATACACACAGTCCATGGCAACTAGATTTAGCTGATTGGATTATTTTTAATCGAGTGCAGAGTCCTAAGGGGGCAGGCAAGAAAACAAGTCAGTTTTGATGGAAAATGAGATCAGAGGAGAAACAGAGCCCTGGGCACTTCCTGAGGTGCCATCAGGGTGGGGGCCCCTGGGCAGCCAAAAATGAGAGTGGAGGGAGGGGAACCGGAGCCAGGAGTCCTGAGGGAGAGAGCACACCCTTCCACATCCCAGCCCTCCCCAGAGCTGCTTCTGAGGAAGTTCTGGTCACCTATTCTATGACCTGACAGATTGAGCTTTCAGGAGTTGGGCTTCTATAATCCATTCTCTAGACAGCTGGTTCTCTGCCAAGAAAGAAAGAAATGTGGTCACTGTAACACCTATGTGAGGGCTGTGGCTTGTGATCCAATTGCTCAAGAAAGTTTACTTAGATGCTCCTCCAGCTCTTAAAAGCCATCTCCCACACGTGAGTGGGGCTGAGTGTGTTTACAAATATCCAAGTTCTGACTTAGCCATGTTTTGTCAGTGAAATCCTTATTAATGGCACTGAAGAGCAAAATTCGGCCCTGGCAGGGGAATTTTGACCAACTATTTATTGGAATAGTTAATGCTACAAGTGTGTGACTTTTTGTGGGCCTTGAAGGTATATTTAATTTCAGTAGTCACACTTATTTTCTGCACAACACACTCTCCCAAGGAAAATAAAACAAGACATAGACCAAAAAGCTACTCCAGAGCTCCAGACAATTACTGGAAGAGATGCCATAAATATAAATCAGTAGTTAAGTGAGACACTAATGATATTTAAAATTATGGCAAAGAGTGCCATGAACTCAGCCACACTAGTGCCCATGCACTGGTTAACTCTTTTGACTTTCCCAACAACCAAAGGGGTAGACACCAATATTATCCCTGTTCTATGGATGAAGACACTCAGGTACAGAAAGACTAAGTCTATGGATGAAGAGTCAGACGTCCACACTCACACATTGAGTCAGAGGTGGAACCGAAATTAAAACCCAGGCAGCAGCCTCTGTGTCCTTACCTTCTAAAGGTCCAAGTAACACATGGTGAATCTGAGCTAAGTCATCTCTTTGGGGTCCTGCATCTCTGATGTTCCACAGCAGAACATCCATTCTAGCAGGAGTGGGGACAGATGTATAAAATTAGAAGATAATGTCAATGGTCCAGATCTGTGTTATTATATGTCAAATAATTAAAAACTTCCAGAAGATCTAATTTTCACTTTTGTTCCACTTGTTTGGTATTTTAGAGAAAATTGTTCTTAAATAGTGGGCTTATAGCTGATGGAAGCCCTTTTGTCATAAGTAGCCTAAAAAAACAACCAAAGGGGTCAAAAAAAAAAAAAGACAAAAACTTATGAATGGTTTTAAGGTTTATCTCTGGGAATGGAATTTTAATATATGCAAGATTTCTGATATGTCTGGGATATTTTTTATATAATTAACAAGAGATCTTCTTTCTTCTCCCCAGAGAGTAAATGAGTGCTGGAAGTACCAGCTATCTTGGGAGAGGTTTATTCTACCAAGGATCTATTTTTCTATGAAAGTGAGCTGTTCTCACCTGTAAGAAGTAGTATTGCCCTGAATGTCCCTAACAGACTTTGAGATGGGTCAAGCAAGTAGTCACTTAACACAGACCTCAATACATATTATTCACATAGAATTATAGATAGGGTATGAGTTGGGAAAGATGAGAAGCCCAAACTGTATCTGAAAACTCACTTAAAATAATAACAATGCTATCTTCCTTTATAATCAGGCAGTATTATTTTCTAAAGAGGTTTTGAAATAATCTTGTGTTTGACTATACGCAAAGTTTGTTCTCAAAAACGGCAATAACATTTAGTTACTGTGTTACTGCGAAATGGAATCCAATTTTGACAATAGCCCTTACTGGTACAGTGGCCTTTCCATAAACCATTAACACTGCCCCCAGGCTTCCATGGACTAAAAGGCATCATTTGTTCTTTTAAGTACTGGCACTTTGCCATATTTTCTTTCTCAAACTTCACATTCACATGTCTGTCTGGTGATGGGTTTTCCCATTTTCTTCTCCTTGCTCCACACTGATGTGCCTTGTCCTATGGCAAGCTTTTTTTAATTGACTCTCAAATGATCTTTAAGGTAGCTTATGAAATGAGATCCTGGGACTTTACATGTGACCTCCATCTCTTATAGCTGTGTATGAATTTTTAAACAGCTTTGGAAAAGATATGTATCTGTGTGCGTGTGTGTGTGTGTGTGTGTGTGTGTGTGTGCGTGTGTGTATAAACTAATTCCAGCATCACCCAGAGACCTTGTATTCCCCAGGCCTCCAGCAGCCTCAGGGTATGTTTCCTATTAAGGATTTATTTGCCTCTGAGAAGTGATCTTTCTGGCCCCTGAAAGAGGTTCTATGCCCATTTAATGCCTGTTAGAAGCTCCCTAAGATTGGATTGAGCAGGTGGTCTCAGAATACAGGTTTCAATGCACATTATTCATACAGAAAATAAGATCAGAGATGAGAAAATCTAGTTTTTAAGATAGGTAAAAACGAGTCAAGTTGTCGTTCTGGGTTGACCTTGGACGATTCATTTACCCTATGTCTTCACCCCTCAAGATAATATAGGGAAACAGTTCCTGCCCCCTTCCTACCACATTAGAGCATTGTGTAGGCTTTTGGAGTTTTTCTGTATACTTGCCTTGGAAATGTAAGAATTACTGACGTTATCATGATTCAACATTTACCAGTGGCCATGTGGGAGATGAGCATTTTCTGGCTGACATGCAAATAATAATAGATCCAATTTGTCCCACGTGCATCAAGTCACCTCCTGGTGATAAATAGAAATCCAGGAGTTCACACACAAGCTAGCCTCAGGTAAACCATGGATTGAACTCTATTTTTAGCAAATAGAACTCTGCCAAAATGTGTCATCAAGTGCAAACCTCTTCCAGACTTTCTCACCCGTGGCTCCTTTGTGATCACATGCCAATAGCAGTAGAGATTAAGAAGGTCACTTTGAGCCACATTAAGTTATAAAAGAAAACTCCAGCCCATGTGCCAATGGCCATACAAATCCGAAAGTCAGTGTCTCCTCCTGGGCAGTAATCTATCCAACTGTCTCCCGGGCTTTCTCACCAGGAGGCCTCACCAGCTGCTCAAAGCTAACACAGGGACAACTAAGCTGATGCTTCTTTCTGCTAGGCACCCCACTTTCCCCACACAGGCACACACTCAGTCTGAGGCAATTACAGGCAATTTTACTTTCTTCAGCAAATTGTCTCAATTTGGTTGTTTCATGTTTCCTGCCACAGCCAAGCTCCTGCCTATTGATTCTGATATATGTTTCACAGAACCTCATTTTCATGCCTGTCACTAGAGTCCAAATCCAACATACAGATTGTTCTCACTGTGAGGAAGACAGTGTCTCTTCAGCAACCTCTTCAGGTCTTGATTTCCTGAGAAAACAGCCCCTTCTCTCCAGATTACATGCTAAGATCACCACTGTCTCCTTTCAATCCCTCCATAAGCTCATCTGGGACATTTTTCATATCAGTGCTGAAATGGCATCTTTTTCCTATGTTTCCTGACTATCTGTGTGTCTCTGGGCAGCCTCTCTGTCAGCCAGACAAATCCTCCTGCCCTTGCAGGCTGTCGCCAAGCTTAATTTTAGCATTTCACAAATTACAATAAGTCCTGCTAATGAGATCAAAGCATTCATCCCTGCATGCTGGCCAGACTTGAGATGATTCTTCTTGACATAGCAAACAACCTCAAAAATTTCTTATGAGTCAGCTAAGGAGCAGTGAGGCATGCGAAATCATAGGACAAGTTCACACATTCAAACATAATGACTCGGAGGATCACTTAACATGAAAGTCATGTTCATACTTTGGCTGCCAACTCAGGCAAGGCTGAAGGACAGACTTCTGCAGAAATACCTTTTCAGAGAGTATTATATTCAGGCCATCCCTAAACACTTTCAACTGGGCAACTGTGGCCTTTGTCATGTTAGTAAATTTGGTCCTTTTGATAAAGAAGCCCAGCATCTCCAAAGCCCAAACTGTCTGGTCAGTCCCTGTCACCTGTTACTACAGAAATTATTTTCTCAAGCTCCTTGATTGAAAAACAATCGAATTTTTCTATAAATCTATATAATCTTACCTCTTTCTGCTTTATTTATGCCCACTAATCTCTTTAGCAAAGAAATTATTTCTTTGTATCACCTTTTTATTGCCCTACCTTGCAGTTAAAAAATGGTTGAGAAGGCTTCTTGCCTCTTCCCAACAGCATTTGGGAGTGTAACATGTATGCACAATTCCTTCCTGGCTCTTCTCTTTGAGTATCTCTGGTATCCCAAGAATTTAAATGTTAGGGATGTTGACAGGAGGGCTGACATTTCCCATCCAAAGTCTGGAAGGAGATCAGTCCTGTGAAATAGACAGGCTGATCTTGAAATAACGTTCACTGCAGTTATGATTAAGGGAAAGTCTCAGAGACCAAGTATTATCAGGTAACAGAGGTGACCTCAAGGACCAATATGGGCAGTGAAAAAATCAGAGAAGTTGGTTTTGTTCTTTTTTCAACATTCTCTTCCTTCATGTAGAAATGTGGAGAAGGTGGATCATTTGCTTTTCTTCCTTCCACCTTATCTCCTACATATTTTATTTATTATCTTCTTATAGATTAACTTTATTACAGAAGTACTTTAAAACTCCAAATTAATTAAAATTGGATTAAAGTCATATGAATGATGATTTCATCAGGTAACAGAGGTGACCTCAAGGTCCAATATGGGGCTAAGGTTTGAGAAGACAAGGACCATCACATTCCAGCACTTTGCACAGTACTCAGTATGTAGTCATTAAATATTTGTGTAATAAATGAATAAACAAAGGAATGGAAGAAATCCACTTCACAAAGTTGAGGTAAGAATTAAATGGGATGACTGTTCTTGACACAGAGTAAATATTCAATACTTTCTCCCTTTTTCTCCACAAAATAGCTAGAGACAATTCCCTCTATCCCATACCTCCAAGAAGTTTTTATAAGTAGCAGGTCAAAAGGTTCAATTCATTACTCTACTGGTCCATCAAAAATATTCAGCAAGCAAGGTCCAAAATGTCCTTGAGGAGAGTCTGAACTCAGGTTACAAAATCAGATAGTACTCCATCCTTATCTCTGGAACCCCCCAGAATTGTCTTAGCAAATACCTCCATGTAGGATGTTTTCAAGATAAGTCTCCTTCCCTGATGAGTGAGTGGTCACAGCTAAGCACCACTCAGCATCTCTTCCCATGGCTGCTTCTGCACTCACTGACTCATGTTCTAGAGAGAACTCTGAAGAAAGAATACATTTCTGGTTTACCTGGTCAGTAACAAAAGTTGAGAAAGAGAAGGATATTGGAAAATTCCAGGTTACACTATATTTTTATATTAATTATATTATAAACTGATATCTTCCTGAGATGGTCTGAGTACAATCCTTATCAAAGATGTGACAAGAAACTTTGGACCTTTTGAGTTCTTTCTATCCCTAGAGATTTTTGAACAACTTTTTAAAATCCTCACATTAAAAAAAAAAAAGAAAAAAGTAATAGCAGGGCCTACTTCATTCCTCCACTGGAAAGCTTTCTCATTTGGTAGGACACAGATTATTATCTAACATACATTAATATAGTTTGGCCAAAAGAAACGACTGTTAGAAAAACCTTTTCCATTGAACTCCTTAAAACAATCCCAACCAATCTCATAATTTTCCTCAAATAAAATACCAAGACCAATTGAAAGTTTTCTTTAAGTAAATGACAATTCTTTAAAAAGTAAATGTGGAAGATTTAATATTTTTATTCTAACCTTGGATCAGTATTTGTATTCAGAAATTAAAAAGAAATGAAACTATTATATAACAACTTTATTTTTTTTCCAATTGAAGTTTCACTGATAGATTATATTTGTAATACATATATATATGCATAATTCATATCTGTATATATAATATATACTATTAATCTTACATGCACAAATATTAACATTCTTAGTTGAAACTTTGTCATCAGATTTAAGTATCATTATAAACTATATGCCACATCCTTCTCTAAAAGCCTATTCTGATACCAGTTGCTATAATACAATTCAATTCTGGCACTCGCCATCTGGAATTAAAAGGCACAGTATGCAAGACAGCTCTTACTTCAGATGCCAGACACAGGTGGTATCCCCAGGCCACCTGCACTTTTGTCCAACTGACAAACCCAGGGGGTTCCCATGACCACCCCTCAGGTTTGATAAGTCACTAGAACAATTCACAGAATGCAGAAAAGCACTACACTTACAATTAATAGTTTTCTTATAAAGGATAACCAACAGGACCAGCTGGATGAAGAATCACACAGGGAAAGGTCCGAGAGGGTCTTTAATGCAGAGCTTGCATGTTCTTTCCGTATGGAATTTGAGTGTGTCACCATTCTAACACATTCATGTATCCACCAACCAGGAAGCTCTACTGAGCTTCAGTGTCCAAAGTTTGTAATGGAGGTTGTATTACATAGGCACGACTGATAACTTGATCTCCTGCCTGTCTTCCCTCCCTGGAGGTCAGGCTGCCTCAAAGCCCCAACCCTCTAATCACATGGTCTTTCTGGTGACCAGCCCTCATCCTGAGGTATCTCATTAGCATAAATTCAGGTGTGATCCAAGGGAGTCATGAATAACAAAGATCCTCCTCTCCACTGGGAAATTCCAAGGGTTTTAGAAGCTCTGCGTCAGGATCTATGGACAAAGACCAAACAAAGTCTTTACTATACAACAGAGCCCAATGACACAAAATCAAACACAGTCAAGTAAAGCAATTCTATACATAGCCAGGTACATGGTTTTCTTATGATCTGGGATGAAAGAAGTGTCAGTTTTAGATCATCTATAAAGGCAAAATGAGTTAATTATCTCCCTAGCTGTGCTTCATAATTATCGACTCCCTCAGCTATATCTTTAAAATTTACATTATCTAATTAAGACCCCTAAAAAGCTACATGTGAAAAGAAACTTGGCAGCCATCAGCATAACCAAGTCATCCAAATTACCCTCACTAATACTGGGACAATATACATCATGCAACTTCTTATATGCTGCACTAAGAAGGATACAACATCATTTCTGTAGCATTGCTACTCAAAATTCATAACTTGAATCTATGCATGAGGAAACATCAGTTAAACATATGCTGAAGGACGTTTTACAAAATAAGTGGCCTGTACTCTTAACTAATGTCAAGGTCATGAAAAACAAAGACAGACTGAGGAATGGTTCCAGAAAAAAGAGATTAGGGCAAGATAACGAAAGAAAAAGTAGTCCTGTGACATTATCACATCAATTGATGCAATATGTATATGGACTGTGAATTAAATATTATTCCAATGCTATATTCCCTGATTTTGGTAATTGTATTGTACAGTGAGATGTACACATGTAACAGGATTTGCTTATTCTTATAAAACATACATCGACATATTTAAGAGTCACCATGATGTGTCTGTACGTCTTTTGCAAATGATTCTCCCTGAGAAATAGGAGGGAGTTTTGGTAAATGATAAGACAAAAGGGGTAAAATGTAAGCAATAGTGATTTTCTTGGTATAGGGTATATAGAAGTTCTTTGGACCATATTTATAACATTTCATTAAGCTTAAAATTATATCAAAGTAAAAAAGTAAAACAAGACATGTGTGAAAATGGAAAAGATGTGTAATATTGCAGAGAAAACACATAACTAGACTAAAAGAAATACAGAAAGAGATGCTATGATTTTGGTACCTACTTTTTTAATTCTAACTTTGGAGATCTTGATAAAAAGATATTCTCATTTATTATCTTCATTCTTAAGATTTTTTTTGAAACCTTTTCTCAACTTGAATTTCTGTGTCCCCATTCTCACCAAATGGGCAGTATTTTTTTTTCTTTTCATTTTTCTTTTTTCTTTTTTACTGGTTTTCATTTAGAATCCTGTACTTTGCACTGCAGGAAACACAGCATTGAACAAAGCATGTTTCCTACTCGATAAGCCTATAATTTCATATAGCAGATAGGCCTTCTCATATTCAACTGTTTACATGTGATAAGAATTGAAATATTAAAAGTGATACAAAGTGTTATAAGAGCACGTGAGTCCGAGGTCCTGCTGAGTTTTGAGATGAAGGGAATTGATAAGGAAAGAAGAAGGTGGAAAGCCATCCCAAGGCATCTGGTCTCCCCCAGCTCTGGGCAGCCCTAACAAACCCTATCACTACCTTTTACTACAAAGGAATGTTCATGTCATTTCCACAATATTTCTTTCAAAAGCAATTGTTGATAACTTAAAGTTGAAAGAAATTTTCATAATCATTTCCTCTTCTATTTTTTCCTCCTATGTTCTTCTTTCCTCTCTGCCCCATGCCTTGGCAGAGTAAATGCTGATTATTCACTCAACAACCAGTGGGCAAGAACTGGAATTTAGCTTTGACTTCCAATGAGCTTGGGCAGTACAATCCAGGTTTCAGTTTGGCTAGAATCATAAGCAGAGAGAAGCAAATCCCGGCTCAGGTAAGAGTGAAATTTGGTGGAATCAAGAGGAGATTCTTCACTGGTTTGGTTGAAGAAATTTTCATGCACCAAAAGTGAGCACCATTTGCTATTTTTCCATATACCAGAGTCCCTGAAAATGAACTGAGAAGTCAGAGATGGTCGGAATAATTCTCTTTTTTTTTTTTTTTTTTTTGAGAGAGAGAGAGAGAGAGAGCATGAGCAGGGGAGGGACAAAGGGAGAGGGAGACAGAGAATCTTAAGTAGGCTCCACACTCAGCACAGAGCCCAATACAGGGCTTGATCTCATGACCTAAGCTGAAATCAAGAGCCAAATGCTTAACCAGCTAAACCACCCAGGCAACCCAGATTAATTTTTGATGTATAAGTTTTAATGCCATAAAATCTGACCCAGAGAAAAATGTTACATTAGTTATATTGTTTAAATGGGAGACTCCAAATGGATCCCCATAATATATAGTGTACAAATCCACCCTAATCCTCACCATTCTTCTCTTTGAGAAACTACAGAGAAACAATAAATGACTGTGGTATGTCAAAAGAGCCCTTGTTCATCCTGTTCTACGAGCTTGAGGGTCCACATATTTTTCAATAGTAAATGTGATCTTTAGAAATCATGATGCCTCTATGTGATTTTTCCACACCCATTGAGATAGCTCTGACCAACTGAAATAGATTACTTGAAAAAAATATAAAAGAAGTAGAAGTAGTACTTTTATTTTGTCAGGATGGATGAAATCAGACTCCTTACATTTGGTACTATCATGACACAAAAGGAACAATTTCAGCTTCACTATATTGCAGAAAGATTTACGTCTGGAAAGCATTCTTCCTTCCCTTGGGCAAGAACACTTGGAATTATTAACAAAAATTCTGTGACTATTTCTTGGCCAGAATGTTTTTCAATACCATTGGTCTGGTTCAATTGATTAAGGGGAAGAAAAAGCACTTTCATTTAGATGGATAGATAGATAGATAGATGATAGATAGATGATTGATTGATAGATAGACAGATAGACCCAGATACCAAGAAAGGGAGGGAGAGAGAGAGACAGAGAGAGAGAGAGAAAGAGAGATGAAGGGAGATTTTTTATAATTTAACCCCAAAGGGGCTTTACATGTATATTATTATACTTTTTGCCATTACATGCTTGGAGTAATTAAAAACAATAGTTTCTCATTGTAAATATTGCAAAGTTCCAATGTAATTTCGTGCACTTGGAAATTGTGTACTTACAACTATCCAAGAAAGACACCTAAACGTAATATGAGCAGTGTGACTGTGTTTATTTGCAGTTAAGATGACCAGGAAAATTGAGGTGAGATATTAATCACACTCTTTTGACACACAGTAAATTCAGTTATAGATAGCATAGTCAAGCATTCAAGAGATTAAGTTGGCTAGTTGTCGACCTAAATATATTCTTTTTCATGGGAGTCTTCAAAGGATATTAATTATCTGAATTCAACTGGCTTGGAACCCCCTTTTTATAGCCTTTGCTTTCCCTTTCTCTATCAAAAGCCAAATTGAAAAGGGAGATGAAGGAAGTTAAGCACACTAATCCAGTTTAAAGGCCCTGAAATCAACGAAGGAAATCATTAAGCAAAAAACAAAGTCTTTTGGGGGGGCATACTAGAGGTGCTACTTAAATATATAAATTGAACTCACTAAGAATTTGTGCTTCTGGACTAACATCTTCACCTAAGGAATACCCATCAATACCCTATTGCTTCTAGCCTTGAAGTGCATGGGTCCCTCGTCCCAGTTTGGATGCCTTGCCATTCCACCCAACACCAGCCCCTCCCTCTTCAAATTAATAGCCTGATAAGCTTTTCTTATTATTCCAGACATTAACTGTTGATTAATTTTGACCATCTTTCATATCTGATTTAAGTCTTCTCTCTATACCCTTTTTTGTTGTTGCTTTTCTTACCTCTTAATGCTTGACCTTTTCAAGACCCTGTATAAAAAGACATATCACCTCTAATACAGTTGATTCTTGAGTAATGCTAGGGGTAGGGGCGCTGACTCTCCTTACCCTGGTCAAAAATCTGCCATATAACTTTCGACTCTCAAAATCTTAACTACTAATAGCCTACTGTTGACTAGAAGCCTTACTGATAACATAAGCAATTGATCAGCACATATTTTGTATGTTATATGTATGATATACTGCATTTTTACAACAAAGGAAATTAGAAAAAAGAAAATGTTACTAAGAAAATCATAAGGAAGAGAAAATACATTTACAGTGCCATACTGTATTTATCAAAAAAAAAAATATATATATATATATAAGTGGGCCCGTACAGTTCAATCCACATTGTTTTAGAGTCACCTATACTTTAACCTTCTTAGTTTACTCCCCTGAAAGCCTTACCACACTTTTCTTGCCTTTTTGGCTTTGCTTCAACTATCATTGTTTACAGTGAGTGTTTTCCTTCTCTGATACTTCTTTTCCATTTTTTTTCTCATCTATTGTGACTTATAACTCTATGACTATATTAAAACCGTGGTATATTTGAATGCAGGTTGTATGAAAAGAGATGGATAAAAGAAATTGCTTTATGGCATAGTATGGGGTTTGGCCTCCATGTATGCTTTTCCCAATGGGCTAGCTTGAAAGAGGCATCTCCTTTCTACCATTTTCCTCACTTGATTAGTTTATTCTGAGTCCAAAACCACAAAGTTGGTTAGACACACCCCAGAAAGAAATTTTATGAATTATTACAATTTTAAAAACCCAACATTTTATGTTTTTTATTTTTGTTTTTGCAGGGGAGTGAAAGATAATAAACCTTAAATTAAAGACCATTAAAAAATGATTTCTCCAATTAGGCAATTTGGTAGTGCCTATTCCTATTAAATATCCTTTGGGTCCCAACTTTAATGGCATTACAAGAGACAGCAAAATGAGGCACTTCTTTTCCACCCACTCAAGCTGAGAGCAGGAAGAATGTATTTTGTTAGTAGAACTTGTTGTAAGTCACTGCCAAAGGGAGAAACTTCTTGGAAGTTTGTCATGGTAAATCAATGTATTTGTCATGGGTTAAATAATGGCAGAAGATACATGAAAACCTGATGCTGATCACTAGGTTACAAATGACTTGCAGATGTTAAAATGTGTTTCCCAGTAAAAAAAATAAGACAAAATGCCAGGCTGCCTGGCAAAAAGGGGCTAGACACCTGCCTGAAAACAATGAGAATGAAAATAAGCGGCAACAAGCGAGATATTCCTGAAACTTCCTTCCTAACAGCTAACAATAGCCCCTTCCATATTCTTTTTTACGTGAACTACAAACTCCTAGACTGAATGCATATAAAGTGTGTACTTGTAATTTTTTTCTCAGCACATATGATATGTACTTGTTTGTGCAACTTTTATGACATTGTGATTTATAAGGGACCTGGTTCTAATGGTCTCATTTCTATACCAATGCAAAGCCTTCCTTCAGAGCAGCCTCAAAGGGCCTGGCATCGGGCTCCAGATGATTAGCTGCTGCCTGTTGGCTCTTCAAGTTCATCATGCAGATTCAGGAGGATTTTTATAATGTGATAAATGGTATTGTGATAGAACCTCTGGTTCTCTTCCAGTTTGAGATACAGATCAATTTTTAAGTTGGATCATTTCTCAAAAACAGGCCACAGAATTTTTTTAGGAGGCATCTAGCCCGAGATTAAGGAGGTACAGGTCACCCACTGCCAAAATTAAGTTTATTTCTCAGGTCAAGAGGCAAATACCCATTACCTTCCAGAATAATCAGACCTCTCTGAAACCCAAGTTTCATTTTTATAGGCTAGTCTAATGAATGGATTAGTCAAAGGATTTGCAGACTCTGGGAGCACACACAGGAGAGAAAATGGATTATAAAAATCCACAAGGATTAATCAAACATTCTGAATTTATTTTACTCTGAATGTTGTAAAGACATCACTGTGACATGGTTCAAGATGCACTGTAGTTACACTGTGTGAATGTGCAATTTTGACTCAGAGACCAAAACAAAGAATCCTTTTTAAAGTCATTTTAAAATAAATTTAGGAAAATACCAACGTCAGTAAACTATCCAGAGATGGAGATTATAGTTAAGCATTAACTATTAAAAGAAAAAACCCTTCCGCACCCAAATAATGGGAAGTGGCATTTCTTTATTCATATGTGTATACCTTATTTGTGCTTTGAAAGGATTTCAATTTCCAGTAGCAACTGATGTGGGGACTTTTGTAGTTTGGGTTAATATTTATTCTTGAAAGATTTGTTTTGGTTAAATGCGAGTTAACCCTATTTAAACCTATTTAAAAGATATAATTAAAATAGGATGTTGAGGCCAAACATTTTTAGAGTTTATTACTTTGGCAGTTTAATTTTATGCAAAAAAAAAAACCCACAAAAAACAAAAATAAAGCCCATTTAAATACATACCTGCTCAAAGAATAGCCTTGTAGAAAAGATCATATCTGAAATCAAATATAAGTTTAAAAAAACATGATAAAATGATACATCATTCATTACTCTTGGTATACCTATAATGAAATAATGAATATTTATACAATAAAATGATGAAACAGAATAGAGATAAGCACGTGGTCATTTTTATTTCCAGTCTCAATTAATCACAATCATTCTTAGTAAAGCAATTTTCAGGTGAAAATATAAACAGGTACAAAAAACATTAAAATGAAGATATCCATAAATTTATTTATATTCTCCTATGGTGCACAATGCATAATAAAAGTACACATGCAAAAATGAAACCAGCAACTGAAAATTTTCTAGAGAATTGTCTTATTAAAATAGTCTTCATTTACCACATTTTCAAAATTCAGTGAAGGGGTAGGTTGTTTACTTATTATGTATCATTTTTAAGGAATTTTGTGTCATTTGCTTCTATCAACTCAAAAATTCAGAAAAGCTATGGCTTGTCTGGGATATTCTTTAGACCCATTTCCTCAAATCGCATTCTCTAATAGCTCTTCAAAACATTTTCTTTTTCAGATTATCTATTTTACATTATTTTTGCTTAACATAAGATATAAATTATATTTAAGACACTAAGATGAGAAAAGATTTTACTTTCTCCTTAAGTGTAATGATGGGATCATACTTCAAATTTTTCTCAAAACAGAACCAAAGCTTTGGGCAGAGTCCATGCATGAAAATTGGTACTTATTTCATCGCAGAAATTTTTTTATTCAGTGTAGAACATGTAAGCAAATTCACTGTTGTGTGGCACTTGACTCTATTTTGTCTTCAATTCTCGGTAGAAGATTCCTAAGTTGGCATTTCCATCACAAGAAAACTGCAGAAGCATTCTGACCAACATTTTCAGGAGTCCTATCAACTGTGGTTTCTACAGAGCAATGTTATTGGGAAATGTTCTCTTGGAACATGCTTATAGTCTTAAAGAACTGGCATGGTTCCTGAGGTGGCTTAACGAGTTTATGGCCCAATCTTACAGAAGAGGAAGTCTTGATAAGATTTTGATATTAGTGGAATAAAGAGCAAAACAAGCTTTTCCTGTGATTAGTCCAATGGAAACATAAGACTATTTTTATTTATTCCATTTTATTAACAAAGACTTTAAAAGGCTTTGTGTACTCTAATTCGCCTAGAAACACTGTGAGATTGATAAGAATTTCCATTAGGTTTTATAAATACTGAAGTGGAAGTAGAATGTCTGGCGTAGGGGGTCCACTCACACTTAAAGGATCCTCATGAACTAGAACAGCCCTGGAGACGTGTGCTAACCTAATGGCTGTGTTTTCATAGGAACGCACTAAGCAGAAGGAAGAGCAGCTTGAGAGCCATAGGCAGTGGCTTCTCGTGTAATCCGTGCAATTCCTTGCTGCCTAGAAGGAAGCAGATTGGCCTGGAGAAGAGACTGGTTTCTGAAAAGTAAAAGAAAATGAGAGGGGAAATCGATAACCAGAAATCAGAAATGTCTCTTTGGGCTACTCCTAGTCCCCACTCCTGGTTAGATGATGCATCCTCTTCTTAATTACTAATGACCAATCCTGGTTAAGGTGTTAATCATGGCTCAAACACTGACCTCTTCCAAACCTTTTAAATAGTGGCCTTTGTGGACCAAATGGCCATCAGAGCTCAAGGCAATAAATTAATAACAACAACATGTGCTGAGTACCTACTATAGGTCAGAAACTTCACATACTCTCTCCCTTAAACTTCATAATAACCCTACTGTCAGGGAGGAAGACCTTCCTCTGTCCTACTGTCCTTCTAGCTGGACTTTGAATCAAACTGACACAAGACAGTAATAGGAGAAAATCAGATTTAATAGCTGGAAGTACATATGGGAATTCACACAGACATGAAATTCCAAAGATGATGAGACAACCGCAAGCTTGTTATGTGAGCTAAGGAGAGGGTTTGGGTCTGAGGACACATAGGGAAGGAAGGCCATTAGCCAGAAGATGAAAAGAGAGGTTTGAAAAACAAAGCTTGCCCTATTATGCAGATAAGTTTCTTAGGTAAAGGAGAATCTCTATTAGTAGCTCTCTTCTTGGTACAGGCTCTCCTTTCCAATGTAAAGTTAGGCAGTGTAGGGGAAGGGAGAGAGCTTTTCCTGAATCTGCTGGGTTTGGGTCACTTTTAGCTCAAAATAATCTTTATACCAAAGTGTCCTATCTTGGGGCAGCCTGCCCTGGGCCCCTATACTACTACATAAGAATATTCTCAAATGTTCCCCGTTATGGTTTAGAGAGGTAAGGACTTTGTCCAAGGTCACATAGCATGTAAGTGGCAAACCTGGGATTTGGAACTAAGTAGGTCTGATGCCAAATCCAATGTTCATTCCACTTCACTACGCTGCTCCATGATAGATCTTCAGAATATGGAGGAGAAATTTTTTATAAAGGGGTCCTCTTAATACACCTGCATTTTCACCACATAGATAAGAGCCTACATGCCTGTGAGGCCAAATTTCTTATGAGTGCTACTCAGCTTGTTTTCATATTGCTTTACCAAATCCAAGTAGAGGCTATTAAGCCATACGTGACCTAGAACACATCCCTGGATAAAAACAACTTTATAATCACCACTAGATTAAAGTGGGAGTTTATAAGACTCAGGTTGCCCCAAACAGGGAGTTTATTTGGGTCAGTTTGGTAATGCAGGGACTTGCTGCACTACAATAGATTTTAACTCCCCTGGCCTGTATTGGCTATGACCAGGAAAGTCATTTATGGCTTTTCCCCTCCCACTATAGTGTGTGAGAGACTTCCCACAGGAGATAACCTTTGTCTCATTTTCTAGTTCTTTGCATTTAGTACGTTGTATAAGCTTCTGTTACCTTGATTGTGTATTCTGCCCTACTACCCCACCACAAGCTTCTCCTTGTGTATACCACTTGCTTGTTTATCTATTAATTCATCCAGTAAATATTTATTTTCTATTAAGTTCTTGGTACCAGGGACACAGGCAATGATGAAGACTTGGTTCTGCCCCCAAGTTTTTATCTCGTATTCCTGACCATCTTGGATGGTCAAAATCTGACATAGAGCCCATTACACATAACCAGCATTATGGGTCCCCACCAACCATAGGCTTGGATGTGGGTTTAGGTATGTAAATTGATAAAAGGTTAGTGGTCATTTCCAAAGCTGTAAAGTGCTATAGGAAATAACAGACTTCCTATTGCAAGAAAGGCCAGTCTCTCTCGAAGAATGTGGTTTCCTCTAAACATCTGGGCTTAGATGACTAAAGAATTTCCCTAATCTTGATAAATTGCTCCTTGGTCCTGGATATTCTATACATGGTTTTGATAGCATCTTTTTGTCTGGCAGTAGAAGGGCTTCTGATTCAGAATGGCTTGGATTCACATGGCGGATGATTTTCTCTGGAAAATGAAGAAAGGTGATCTGCTTGGTTTCCTTTGATGCTTTTGGACAAGACAGATGATTATCCCGGGTCCAGTGATTCACATGTGTGGGAGGCTTTCCTTTGTAGTGAGGAGTTTCTTCCAATGTCTTCCCTGAATGAAGTTTTATCTTACAGTTCCATCTCTAAGCTGAAATTCCTTGTGAATGAAATGAAGAAACCCATGGCTCCTGAACTGTATGATCCTGTTGGCTACTTTAGTATTAAAATTAGTTCTTGAGCAAGAGCTTTAGGACGACAATTTGCATTAATTATCACATCTGAGATTCTTATCTTGACCATTTACTAAGTCTAATTATTCCCATTTTTGTATTCAACCCAAAACAGAAGGAAATGATATAGCAGATATAAAAGTTTCACACAAATTACTTAGACCAGATAAATGATTTTTGAAATATGCTCTTTCTTTCTTTTTTTTTTTTTGCAGTACAATTCTTTCTTCTAGTAATACTAAAAATCAGTATATAAAACACATAATAGAATTGTTCTTATTGAAATGGAGAAAGATTTTTCTTCCATTTTGTCCCTGCTTTCTTTCCGCTATCTATGTTCCCCCCTCATCATGTAGACACCTAGAAGGGTATGCATGGACATCCAGAAGCTGAATTTGAAAATCACAGCACTAGACTATCTACTTCTTCAATTGCTTCTAACTCTAAAATTAATGCACTGATTCCTAGGTCAACCACAGCCTTCTGACAATCATGTCTTTCTAATTCTGCAATTTTGCAGATATTTGGAATCTGCATTTTCGTGTAGAGTATAATTGCCATTCCCTACACAATGTCAGTGGTTCTTTTATCATATCATGTTAGGTGTCCTGTCTCCTGACCTGCCCTCATAAGACTGTATCTTTCACAGAACTAAGCATAAATTTAGATATAGCATACCTTTTTCAGTTTATAGATAGTTGGGCCCCTACAGTTGAAATGCTGGTAAAGTCTGGGAGGGCAAGATCATGTCTGTCTCCCTCACCTTTATGGCCCCAATGGAATAATAGGTGCTCAATAAATGTTTGTAGGAAGAATAAATTAGTTTACATTAATATGCTAAAAATGTTAATTTTACCTAGTTGTTTTTCTAATGTGTGTCACCTTATACTTTGATATTTTCATCTGGAAAATAGTATCTATTCCATGAGGTTACTGAAGAGATTAAATGTGAGGGATGCATAGCCTTTGGCACAAAACAAGCACTTAGTCAATATTTGTCAATAAATGAAGAAAGTCACCTTTTACATAGGCTAAGTGTTTGAATTTACTGAATTTTTCATTTGCTTTGTTATCTTAATATGGTAGAATTGTTTTGTTCTATTGTACCTGGAAATCAAAATAATCAGAAAGCAGTAATAAATTTGCCTCTTATGTAATTATAAGTGTTAAGAGGGTTTCTGTGGGAATAACTTTTACTGGTGGAGTTTTGCAGAGATTATAAAATAAAGTGTTTTACAATGGAAATAGCCTTTTTTTTATTTAATTCACCAACAACTCAAAAGCAGCTGCAGGCAATTTTCTTATGCCCCCCCCCCAAAAAAAAAAAGAATTGGCCTCAAAAGAACCAAGGAAAATTTTAACCCCAAAGGATAATGTTTTGGAAAGTTTCAATGGAGTGAAACTTGGGGTTACAATAGAAATTTCATACAAACTTAACTGCAGCTTACACTAAAGTGAATAACATAATGCATACTGTGGTACCAACTTAATTTACTCTGTAATTCTGCCAGACAGCAAACAGGATACAAACAAAAAGAACGGTGACGCCTTTTTAAATGAATGGCTGGTAAGAGAATATTGACAAAGGGTATTTGTCAGCAAAAATCTAGAAGTGGGACCTATATGTATCTAGTTCTTTCCTGTATTCCTTTACAAGGTATTCATTTAAAAGGAATTTGCTATTCTCTCATGTAGTTTACTTGTCAGATGGTACAATTACAGTTATTTCACAGAGTCGATTTTCTGTTACATAATCACATAGACTTGTGTCTAATGCAACAGAAAATTGCCAGGGTGGAATAACTTTCAGGTGTTAGTTGACTCTAGGGGTTTGGAGTTTGCTTTTTGGCCACAAAGTTTTATTTTTGTTCAAATCTCAACCAGAAGTCTTGGTCCCAACACCACTCAGGAGAAGCACTCTACGTAGCTGTTAAGAGAGTAAGCATTATAGTCAGAAGAAGTTGGTGTTGAAAGCCAGTGCCACCGCTTACCCACCATTTATTTGTGCTCTGCTGCTGACACACTTCTTGATGAGACAAAGCTGCCTTTTATTGCTTACTGTGGCGAGGGAGAATGCTACCTTCGAAGAGCTCTATTAAGGTCTTGGAAGAGAAGGTCAAGATTGGATGTTACTGAGAATTTGAAGTTTGGTTTAAAGGTGAGCTTTTCAAAGCTGGTCCTTGATAAGAAGCAGGAAAGATCACAATACAAAAGTCCAGGATTAGTGAAAACAGTGAAAGGAAGGTTTTAAGATCAAGGATTCAAAGAATTTTATAGCACAAACTGTGGACATTTTCCACTGAAGAGGTGATAGATCTTGTTGGTAAATTCCTGAAATGAACAATCCAAACCTTTGCCTGACAAGAGGTGCCTCAGAAGAGTAAAATAATGCTAATTCTACACTGTTAATAAACTTCTTGAAAATAGCACCATGCCTCAATAACAGTCTGTGCCACAGAACCGAACACATGGCGTGAGCTCAAGGAGTAGCTGTTGAACAGAATGAGCTCCCTTTCCCTCCCTAACCCCCCTTATTCACAGGCAGAGGGTAGAGCCGCAGCTTAGAAGACACCGTGTTTCCAAGGACACGGTGGAGCTGTATCTGCTTGACATTTAAACAATTTAGTCAAATTCAATCTAAAACTGAATCAGTCCAGATGTCTTTAATTGGGGAGACAATGCCTAAGCCTTCTAACAATATGGCTTTGGGAAACATGCCTTCAAGACTTGTTTTCCTTATATCACTCCCACTAAAATAGTAGGGAACTGGGGGAAGGGAGTTCAAGTTACCACCAAGTACAGAAGACTCAGGTAGTCCTGCCCAGAAAGAGGCCTTACTGTGGATCTTGGGAATTTCAACAAGAGTCGAATTGACTGCCCATTAGACTTATTTGCAAAGGATTTCCTGTCATTGCACATTCTCCCTGAAAGGCACATCCTTGATGGGGCTGTGGTGTAAGCAGGATGGAGTTGTTCCCCTCATTAGAATCTTAAATGTCCTGGGAGAAGAAAAGACCCATTGTGTCCAGCACACCTTAGTCCTATCTGGTCTCTGTTCTTTCCTGCCTATTTATTTCTCATGCTTTCACTTTCTTTTTTTGAGGCTCCTTGGTATTATTCCAGCTCTTAATAGGCTACCTTTTGATGTTTTCCCAAACAAAGCATCCTTTGTGTCAACTGTCAAATACTTACATTTGACTTTGCTTTTTGGACAAATATGAAGAGACTGTTTGAAATTTTTTTAGTTCTTTTCATTATTTTAAAACAGCAATTAAGACACCAACCAGAACTCTCTTGTGCTCTATTGGAAGCAAACCCATCATACTCAGCCTTCCCTATAATTGAATTATTGAAGCTTGATGTCATTTTGGTTTCCATGCAAGTATAACCCCTTAAGAGCAATTTCATCATTTCTTAGGCCTGATAACCAGTCCTGGTGCCAATTCTCTAAGGTACCTGAGATCAAATCTTACAAGTCCATAATTTCATTTTCCTTATCTGTATTATATCATTTCTTGCTACATAACTGCTCTTAACATCGTTTGTATTGTCTTTATTATATCTGCAAGTGAAGTTAATAAAACTTACACCATTAAAAATTCTTGGAAGATTTTAAAATCATTTTTGTAAAACAATTTTAGCATGCCTGGTAGAGTTGATTTGGCTCTCCCAAATGGTATTATAATCACACCATTCCAAAGCATAATATTAATTCTTTACATGTGTCTTATTAATTAGTTTGTCTTATGATCAAATTTGTTACTTGCTCTCTGTATTTCTGTAAATCTAAGCCTATCAACAACCATGTTCTTGACATATTTCCTGTACTACCCTTTGGAAGAGTCCTCGGGGTTGAAAAATCCATCTGTTGTCTTCTAGGTAACCAATTTTCATTATAATGGAAAAATACTAATTATTTTAATTGTACTAGTCCTCTGATGGAAACACCAATCAGTGGCTCTGGAAGTAGTCTGACCTTCTTGGCTGGCTGTTGGACTAACAGTGCTGTTATTACAGAGAAGAACAGAATCTGGGCTATCATTTTAACTCAATCTAAAAGGCAGAAAAAATGTTCTGCAAATAATGGAAGAAGATTGTACTGTCTTGTGACTAGTTTCCAGGAAACCAAAATGCACATCTGTTCCTGAAGACTTTCTCTTTAACTTTCCCTGAGCTCTCAGCAGCCCCATGCAAGAGGACAGGGGCAAGAACCTCACATTATGCACAAGCTGCTTCTGTTATCTGCCACTGTATTAGCATTTAGGGGAGCCAATTAAGTGACCAGTTGAGCTATGGCAAATTATTGAATGAACTCTGCTATAGCCACAAGTGTTTTATGAATTCAATTCAGGAAATATGTTGTGATCTGAGTTCATGAGGGATGAGCTATACTCAGTCTTCAAACTAATTGTTTAAGTGCAGAATTAATAACTTGTGGGACATTCAGTGCCTTGCAAATCAAATCACGGCACTCCATCTCTATTTGGGATTTAATGAAAAATTCCATCCTTTTCCGCCAAGGCACTCAACCTCCAACAATTTTCACATATCACAAATTAACTTTTTTTTTAATTTCTGAACAAATCTGTTTCTAATCTTTAAGACTTGCCTTCTGACAAAAAGAAATTTTCTCTGATTTTCAGTGGAATAGTAATATTCCAACTGAGTGGAGGTCTTTCTATTATATAAAAAGAAGTTTCTCACCACTTAGTGAAATGTAGAGTCAAATGACAATTCTCCAAATATCACCAGTACTATGTTAAATGAACAAAGCTGAGTTTATTGCTGTGAAGAAAGAATACCACCTCCACAGGGCTTTGATAGCATCTTGGAGTGGGAGAGACAAGTTTGGATTTTACTGAGATTTTTGAGTTTGGTTTTGTTGGGGAGGGAAAATTTTCCCTCTATACACTTAAGTTTAGAAATGGAGGTATGCAAACTAAACTGATAAAAGGTAGGTTAGCAATGAAAAAGACGGAGTTTTATCCACATAAGTAAGTAAGAGTTCAAACAAATTTTGACTACAAAAGATGGCTAGAATTTGGGACTTATACACATCTTAATAGGGGATGAGGAGGGAAAGAAAAGGCATTTATTGGAAAGCAAATATCCATTAGGAAAGATGAATGAGCTTTCCTCATTCATAGATGTGAGAAATAGTAGTTTTGCGACTGTCTGTCTAGGTGGTTTCTTATACCAGTACCGATTTCTGATTTCTTGTGTCTAGTGATAAGTCAATCTTTTAGTTGCAAAACTCCCAGTGAAGGGCTTTATGATGGTGGAATTATTCGGGGAAGCTCTGCTTTTAGACAGATAAGGAGAGTTCAGAAAACAAAATAAAACAAAAACAAAACAAAACTCTCTACAGTGGTGTGTTCTGGATCCCTTCAGGTTTAAGGTAAGTCTGTCTGTGAGGGGGCAGCAAAGGGGAATACATGATGATGACTGAGTAAAGCTCATGATGTTTAGGGTTAGCAGGAAAGACAAAGAGAGGAATTTTAGGTGAAGGATTCCAACTTGGTATGAAAACTATGCTTTCTGTAGAAGAGCTGATAAGTCCTGTAAATTGTTCCTATAGCAAACAATTGCGTGATGTGCCTGGAAAAGACTCCCCCACAATAATAAAGTTATGCTAATAAATACAATGAAATATTAAACTCAGGTTAATGTGGACCGTAGGCTGCATGAGAGTAGGTGGTTTCTGTTCTCACCAGTTGGCATGCTGGACTCCTGCAATTTCTTTGGCTTATATACCAGCTGGTATAGTCTCTGTGTCTGCCTGCCTTTGGCAAGAACCTTTCAATCAGTATTAATTGCTTCTGATAATAATTCCATTTGTATTTTGAAAAGGTTGACCTTCCATCCCTTTATTCTGATCTGGAAATGTTCAGACCACTTAAGCTACTTTTTACACTAAACCTTCAGGATTCTACTGAGATCCAGCACAGAAAATATAAAACCACCTCAATGTGTGCAGTCTCTCACTGATCTAGGACTCTGTTGTCTTCAGTTATGTCTCCTGGCCTCTCACATAGTGGGTACCCCAGAAATATTTCATAATTTCCACTTCATGTACTTCTAAACCCCAAGAGCGTTACCCTTTCCAGTTTATAAAACTTTGAACCATATCAACATTCCATCAAAATAATTCTAATGAGGTACAGTCTTCTGGAAACAGTAAAGAGGAACAGGCTGGGCATTGCTGGCTCACAAGGCCCAGGCCAAATTCTAAAAGAAGGAAGTCTGATTCTAGCAATATGAAGTGTATCTGTCTCCCTCTTCTGACTTCTCCCAGTTGCAGACTTGATCCGTGTTACCCCTCGTCTCCTCACAATCTTCCAACCTGAAGCTAGATTCAGATCCTCCTTTCTCAGCTTGATTTTACCTCCTTCAGAAGCAGAATTACCTTCCAGTACTCAGGAATTTGCTCCGGGATAAGTTACTAATAAACCAGTTGACTGTTCCTCTAAGAGAACACATTTGTATTGTATTGGGGGGAAAAGCCCATTTCCCCCTCCTGTCATGTACCTGTAACACCTTGACACCATGTCTGGGGATTCCTCACATGAAGCAACTCTGTGACACCATCTGGGTGTCCTACAATTTAACTCCGTTCTGACACTAAATGCCTGCAGATAGTGTCAGATCCCATAGGTTAGGGGTTCACCCCCACTTCAAGTGCTAATCACAGTTAGTAGGTCCCCAGGTTGCCCATAACTCTGTCCACTGGGCTACAGATCAGAGATTCCCACAACCCTCTCCTTGAGTTCTAGTGATTCACTAGACCACCTGATAGAACTTGAGGAAACACTTAAGTTACTTCACTTCAGTTTACCGGTTTATTACAAGGTATGATGGAGGGATACATACATAGGGTAGGGTCTGGGGGCAAGTGAAATGCAGGAGCTTCTGTCCCTGTAGAGTTGGGGTGCACCACCCTCCTGGTATATGGATGTGTTCACCAACCTGGAAACTCCTAAAATCCCATACCATCAGGATTTTATGAAGGCTTCATCATGTACCTACCATCAATGAGTAACTCCTCTCTCCCCTCTCTGGAGAATGGTGATGGGGCTGAAACTTCCCAGCTTCTAATCATGGGTTGATCTCTCTGGTGACCAGCGTCCATTCAGGAGTCATCCAGGAGCCCACTCAGAGTTGCCTCATTAGACAAAAGACAGTCCTATCACTGGGGAAATTCAGAGGGATTTAGGGGCTCTGTGTCAGGAACTAGCATCAAAGAGCAAAGAATAAAAGGTGCTCATAGTGCTCTTATCACTTAGGAAATTACAAGGGTTTCAGGAGCTCTGTGCCAGGAACCAGGAGCAGAGGCCAATATATATATATATATATTTTTTTTTTCTATTATCTGACACATACGAAAACAAACACCCTCAATATCTTCATCAGACAGAAACTCAGATACTTTCAGAGACCCGAGCTGGAGCTACTGTAAGTACAAGCAGGACTGTTGTATATAGGTGTATGAATTGTGCACTGCATAATATAAATTGCGTGGTACCCCACAGAGTTGCTCAGAGACTCTGCCCCAACAAATATTTCGGTGGTCCCTCAAATGACATGGTATAGATGAGTCCACGTAGCCTTGAATTCACCATAAAAAGAGCACACGCTTTGCTTTTCTACTAGTGAAGCTGGATGCAAATGCACTGATTTCCACTCCCTTTGTCATTTTGAAGGATAACTGGCTGGCTTCTAGGGCTCAGAACCAAAATCTTCTGTATGAAATGCTCATGTGAGGGAGAAGGAACTTTTTATATTATCTGTTATCTTATACTATCAATAATATTCTATATATGTCTCAATCCATATGAGTTGTGAGTAGGCAGGAAGAGACTTCTCAAAATTCTATGTAGAATGGGGAATTATGTGTGATTTCAAAAAGCTATAAGATAGCTTTTTACATATTCGGGAAAAATTATTTTTGGTAACATAATCTGAAGGGAGCAAAGGTTGACAAAATCTTCCTTGAGGGTGATAGACAGAAGTGATTCTCAGGCAGGTGGGATGTTCTCCTTCGGGGAACATACCCTTCACAGGGAAGATAACACTTTTTTTTTTTTTTTAAGCAAGATGAAGCATGGGTTACAGAAGGAACACTCTGTAAGCTTTCATGTGTAAATTAACCTCCAGCAGGACTAGAGCTCATATTTGCAAACATTTCAAGATTCTATCAGAACATAGTAATAAAAAATAGGAAAGAAAGCAGATTTGCAATCAGACAAAACTTTGACCCCTACCATTCTTTTGCTGTGTGGTCTTGGACAAATAGCTTAACTTCTCTGAGACTCAGTTTTATTATTTTAAACTGGGATTAATTAGTAGTCATTATCACCTAGGAAAAATGCTATGTAAAAATAATGCACATAAAAAGCAAATCCCAGAAAACACTCACTAGATGGTAGCTATTATTATTATGGCCATCCTGAACATTTTAAACCCCCTTTTGATTTCATAAGGCTTACCTGAACTGTGCCCATTCCGAAGGAAATCAGAGATCCTGAATCTGTCTTCTGTGTTTTAGTATTTTAATTTGAAATGCAAGGGACATTTACCTCTCTCCATGGTAAGAGAAAAATCACCAGCAGCTTAGCCTCCCACCAAACCAGACAAAAGAGACAAATAAGAATCGCTGTGCCTCCCGGATGCCCTCACGATCTTTGTAGGCCAGAGAGTGAATTTCTGAAGAGAGAGATTACTGGAAGCCCTGGAGTAGAGAAGAGCCACTGGGCAGAAGAACCAACAGGGTGCAGTTATGCCCATATTCAAGGTGCTACCTGTAGGACATAGCTGTGAAGCATTTTCCAAATCCAGACAAAAGGGAAAGATACTAAGCCAGCTCAGGCTCTATCTGTTTGACTCTCAACGCCCACCCATATTCAAAGACAGCCAAAAATCTGGGTGTTTTGGCATGATAGAGATAAAATACTCATTTTTAAATTGAATATTTCACATTTTTATTTGGATGTTTGACAGCATGTACTTATTTATTTATGTATGCCCTACCTACTTCCCCAAAGGGTTCGAAATGGCAACATCATAAAGACAGCCTTAGGTTATAATTTGCTCTAAAAAACCGCCAGCACAAGGCTTACGAAAACAGGGTTTGGAGAGAAGGAGTTATGGGGCTTATGTAAACATAACAGCATTAATTTAACTAGTAAACTAAAATAATAAACAATATATTAGGCATAAAATTGAATCTGCAATTGTATCTTAAAGTACCAGCATAAAAACAATAATTTTAACCAGATGAGCACACTCTTCATTATAATAAAATTAATCTGCAAGCCTATTTGCATTATTCTACATGTTCGACACCAACACAATTTCAAAAGCAGGCTTCCTAAAACTGAGGTTATTAGCACACTACTCTGGTCAAATTTGGCCAGAACACAAACTCAGTGGGTCCTTAGTAAGAAAAGAGAGAACCCATTTTATGCCACACTCAGTCTAAGGTTCCATTTCTTCACATAATTTGTATATAGAGCCAGAAAAGGAAATCACCAAAGAAGAAATGGCAACCATAGCAGTGACAGTCACCAACACCTGTGCAGTTACCACAGGCCTGACACTTTAAATACATGGAACCTAGTGGCCCTGAGAAAGGGCCTGGCCCCGGCCTAGTCTGGGCTGGGAACTCAGTGTCATTAGATCTTCATGATCATTATTATATTTCATTAATAATAAGTTAAAAACGAGGAGGTGGATGAGGCTACAAATTACGCAAGCATGAATTCCAGCCTGCAGTGTAAGTAGCACCTTGGCAAGAATGCATTTTCTCAGGCTAGCACACCCAGCCCTTCATCTGATTGTGAGTTTGCACACAGTGGCCGCCTTGCCACAATGCCACCAGACTCTCCTGGCTCACATACCTCTAGCTGCCTTTATTGAACACGTCTCGCGACACGCCAGGCACTGCATGAACTCTTCTGTCTTCACCACAAGCCTGTGAGGGAGACATGGGTGTGCTTGCCTTGAAGGGGGAGAAGCTGAGGTTCTGTTCCTCAGACCCCGCGCAGCATAGCCAAGTGCCTTCCTCTGGGCCCCAGACACCGTGCTCATAATCGCCCCACTGTCCCACCCTGTTGTAACATTCTCGTGTATTCTTAAATTCTTACTATTCCTTCATGCAGCTTCTTATTCCCCATACCAAGGGTCTGTAATGAAGTAAAACTCACTGTCAGATTTTATTATTTGTATTATTTGTCTTGTAAATAGAATAAAAACACTAAAATCTTGGGCCTGATGTTCAGTCCTCTGGTATGCACCCCTGGGGGAGGCCAAGCCAGTCACTACCCAAATGACTCAGAAAAATTATCTGACAACTGCCAAGCCAGATTTTGGTGACCAGAATGTAAGCACCCTCTTTCATTCACTGGTAGGCCCCATTATGCTTCTAAGAGATTTTAAAGACAGTACCTTACACTATAATTCTTCCAACAGAAGCTAAAACATGTGCATATCCCTGTGCTTCGATATAGTAAGTATGTATGTTTTACAAATATAAACGGAACAGACTCTGACTTGATTGCATCGAGGCTATGAGAATGTTGGTCACAGCCTTCCTCTTCATCACAAGCCAGCTCAGTGCCTCATGAAATGGAGAGGGAATGACAACACATATGAGCCTCAGGGTCACTTGAATTGAAGCTCAGTTACACTCTAGAAGCCCGTTCTCAGCACCAAATGCATTATTTGTAATAATCACACAGAACGCATTCAGTGTTAAACCCCTTCCTGATCTTCCTTCTAGTTTTCCAAAGTCCTCTGTATTAATATAGTCAATCATTCAGCAAAACTTTGAGGATCTGCTAATGTTGGGCAACATGGTAGGGAGAGTGGGTACAGAGATGAAAACTGACTGTGCCCACCTTCGGGGCTACCCCATCTGGTGGGGAAAAAGACGAGAAAAACATCAGTTGTGATCTGATGAGGAACGAGCCAAGTGCTATGGGGCCACAGTCAGGGAGTGCCTTTCTGAGAAAGGCGGTGCAGTCCCTCCTCACCCCACCAACAACCTGAGTCAGCCCAGGCATCTGCCTCCTCCCTTTCTATCCTACGTGCCAGGAGCAAACCAAGGGGACTAGTGCTCCCACAATCTGAGCATCTACATCAGCACTTGGCTCAGCCTCCTCAGTGCCAGAAAAATAGGCCACGGGACACAAATCCTTCAACTTCTTACACCTTACATACATTTGTCACATTCTGGACTCTTCTTCCCCTGGGCCCCTCCATGGAGCCCTGGGCTAGCATGCTCTCCACCTCCTCAGGGCACCTGCTGCATTCATAGTGCCCCATCCCAGTTACCCAGCCAGAAGACCCCCCCCCCCGCCAAGATCTCGCTTTCACGACCTCCCATTGAATCAACCACAATGTTTGGTTAAATTCCTCTCTTTTCAGACATTTCTCTTGACTACCTCTTGAAACTGCCCCTTCATCTGCGAAGGAGTAATCACATGAAGTCAGACCACATGACTCTTCTTCTTAACGTATTTCAGTGATGCCCGTTGTTTTTGTATTGGCTTTCAAAGCTTTTCATCATGTAAGTCCTGTGTATTTCCAAGGCTTCAAGCCTGCCTATTTTCATTCAGTGGTTTTCATTTGACCTGGCCTTCTTCTCACCACTTCCCTTTCCAAAAGCTATGTTCCAGAACCCCCAAAACGACAATGGCCCCCTTTTATCCATGGTTTCACATTTTGCCATTTCAGTTACTTCAGCCAACCCACGACAGGAAGCAGATGACAGACTGTCAGAAGGCCAATAGCCCAATGGGGTGCCTGGGTGTCTCAGTCGGTTAAGTGTCTCACTTGGGCTGAGGTCATGATCTCAGGTGGGTTCAAGCCCCACATTGGGCTCTGTGCTGACAGCTCAAAGCCTGGAGCCTGCTTCAAATTCTGTGTCTCCCACTCTGTCTGCCCCTCCCCCACTCACACTTTGTCTCTCTCTGCCTCTTAAAAATGAATAAATGTTTAAAAAAATTGTTTAAAGAAATAGCCTAAGGCTCTGTCACTCACCTCACTTCGCCTCATCATGTGGGCATGTTACCATCTCACATTATCGCAAGAAGAATAAGCACAATAATATATTTTGAAAAAGAGAGAAACCAGATTCACATAACTTTTCTTATAGTATATTGTTACAATTGTTTCATTTTATTATGTTGCTGTTAATTAATCTCTTACTGTGCCTAATTTATAAATTAGATTTTATCATAGGTATGCATGTATAGGAAAAAACCTAGTATAGACAGGGTGCTGTCTGAGGTTCCAGGCACCCACCGGGGGTCTTGGAACATACCCCCCCTTGGACTAGGGGCACCACTGTATTTATAATTCCTTAGACACATGATGCTTTTCCACATTCTTGAAGCATTGTTTCAAGTTTTTTGTCCGAATTATCCTAGACTCCTCCCTCTCTTTCACTTTCATGACCTCTTGGTCACCACATCCCACAAATTCTGTGTCTAAAAAGGTTCTGTAACATGGTACTTCTATATCTGACCAAGTCCTGTTTGCCTGCAAAATTTCCCTTGCAGCACCCACTCCTCTGGGAACTCTCCCCTGGAAGCTTTCTTACAAAGCTGCCTTAGGTGGCTGTTCTTGGTCCTTATTTTCACAAAGAATGACCTCGGCCTGGTTAAGTCCAGCAATGGGCTCTTTGGGGAAGTGGTGACCTTTTTGATCACCAATCTCTGTGTCTAGGGTCTACTGTGGTATCTGGGACAGAGTAAGCTTTCAAATTGCTGCAGAGTGGCTGGGTGAGGTAGAATTAGGAGAAATAATGGAATGAAATGGGGAAATTTTGGTTCTGCTGACTTTCTGTGTGCCGCCAGCCAACTTGTGGGTTTTTAGCTTCTGTTCTCAGGCAAGAAACATAAAAGGCCCACATTCACCCAAGGTCTCACCCAACCTCTCCTTGGCTTCTATAGCACGTTTTTTGTGTGTCCCTCACTGACCACTGAAACACTACTTAACTCAAAACTATAAAGTAAGAGAGGCAGACAAATTGCATACGGTGGAGAGAAACTAACATGGTTTCATATTTTCAGTGTGATAGTTTCAAGTAACTATCAAAGCAAAGTAACTAAGCCAGTTACCTCCTGATCCCAGTTGCCTGGATCTCCCCTAGGTTCTGGAGGTGTTTGGGCTGCTGACAGAATCCCTCCATTCACACTCAGTTCTAGTCTTGTTTATACTGCAAGCGTGTTTCCTCAGCTTCTCTCCTCTCACCCTGTTCTCCTTCTAACTTGTCTACCTCACACCACATTGGTACCTTGCTCTCATTTTGAAAACATGTTGATCCCAATGCCTTTCTGTCATTTTCCCTCACAGACTCTGTCTATCAGACCATACTCCTGTGCATCATCTCTTTGAGGTCTTCAAAATACTTGGAAAATACTCCTTATAAAACATAACTCACAGTGATGTTGGCTATTTCTTTCAAAACATTCATGCTCTACTGTTTACATTTTATTTCAGATACTTATGTCTAAGGGTGGAGGAGACCACTTCTAAATTCAATCGACTTTTAAGGAAATTGTTTTAATAATCTCTCACTCCATTGGTGAGGGTGGGATTCCTGCCCCCAGGTGATGGGGATGACCAAACACAGGACACCTGACATTGGACAGACCAGATCAATAACAATTTACCAGTCATGTAACCTTACAGCCCAGAGAAAGAGATGCCATGTGGCACACAGGGACACACAGGGGTTGCCACTTGGGAACCCAGTGAACAACTAGGGTGCTGTGGGAGGCAGGATTTGAAGTATCAAGAGGGTGAGGTGACCCCTGGTTCTTGCACGTGGATGTGACTGGCTTGTTTGAATATTTCCTCAGGCCACCAGGGAACTGAAACTCACTGTTCAGGAATAAGCAGGAACTTGCATGACCCCATGACATGGAGATTTGTTTGGCTAGGGGACCTTAACCCCAGGAACAGGGTGAGGAAAGGAATTTGATGTTAGGCCATTTGATGCCCTCCTGGTTTCCTCAGATGACAAAGTATACATAATATTGGGCCTTCATTTTAGACCTTACACACAAGAATGGACATATTACCTAAAAAGAAGAGGAAGCTAATCTGGTACCATCAGGATCCAGCATCTGCAAAGTTGCCGATGCAATGGGAATGCTGCCTACCCTCTAACAAGAATGATGGGGCTGCATGCAATCATGGCCCCCTCACCCTCACATCCTCTTTGTCTCCAAAAACACCATGAGACCATCATATGGGTGGATTCTCTGTTGGTGAAGCTGACCTAAGTGTAGATAGGTACTAATTGTTATGCTCCATTTGTACAAGAGACTTGTCTCTTGTACATTTTTACATGTTTTTTTCTCCAACTATTCCAGAATTTGTTTTTCAGATATTTTTACTGCCTGGAAAACACAGCTCTCTAATATTGGGAGTGAGCATCCTCACTACTTTGATTCCTTCTTGCTCTAATCCTGGATGTGTCAGTCTTGCCTTTGCAAGCAGTGGATAAGTGTGAGCCAGCAGATACTACATGAATGCAGAGGGAGCAGTTGGTTCCATGCACATGGGCCGATTTGTGTTCTTAGGCACGGTAATCTGCATTTATTTTCTTTTCAAAGAATACAGGCTTTTTTAAGCATTAGTCCTTTTCCATGGATTTTTCTTTGGGAATCTGAAAAGACAATGAAAAGCTGCAGCTGAACTGTGGGAACATGTAGGTTATGCTGTAGGAACATGTGCCATTTCCTTCCTGCCATTTTCTCCCCTTCTAAAGAATAGCAGCTTTTCCCATTGTTGTTTTTGAACGTGGTTGCAAGGGTTATCCTGAAGTACCATTTATGGTGGCCTCCCGGCTGGCCGAAGACTTGTGGTAACCACTATTCTTATAGGCCATATCCTGTCATTGATTTTTACATAGAACTCCCCATTGATTTCAGTAGGGAGTTTTTCCCTTAGATCGATGGCAGGATATAGCTAGTGACATTAAGCATAGATAAAAGACCCTTGAGTTAACTGTCAACAGAGTTAAAATTTAGATGTAAACTCATTTAACAAAAACTGGCTTTCAAAGCTTCATTTCGAAATGCCTTTTTCTACCCTTAAGGCCAATGTAGATAAGATTTCTTATTCCCAAATCATCATTTCCTTACATTTGTCTTTTTGCTTTTCATGTTTATTAAAATCACATTCTCATTAGTACCTGTAATAGATTTTTAAAAATTTGATTAAAATTTTTTTTAAGAAATGTGGTTTTTGCTCTCAAACAATATAATATGTAGTAGGAAGAAAAGATGGAGATACATATAACTCTAATACAAAGTGGGAGAAAAACAGAGAAAGAACAGAGAAGGGCAAAAGTATTTCAAACTCTGGGGTATTAAGAAAGATTGTATGATGGATACAGGTTCTTAGGTAATGGAGGTTAAAAATTAAAAATTTGACTATCCAAATTTTCTGACAATATGTGATACTACACATTTATCAGCCTTATTGGTATCACTTATATTTCAAGCCAGAAGTAGGAAATCACCTATAGGCAGAATGGGCTCTTTGTGGGGTAACCTCACTCCCCAGTATTCCTGGGAGATCACAGTTGCCCCTGAGTCTCCATAGTAATTATTAAGGACACCCCCTTATAGTCTCAGAAATGACCTTGTTTGGTTGATGAACTCCACGAGCATACTGTAAGCAACGCTGATGTCAGAATCATGCTCAGTTGTAGCAAGTCAATAAATAAGAAAGGAAAAGGGGATGTGGAGACACTGATGTGCCCATCTAGGGTTTAGAGCCATGGGGGCCCCAGGCTCTGAGTCCAAGATTAAGGACAGGGCAGGCAGTTAAGTACTTGGCAGTGTGATACCCAAAGTCATCTGAAGTGGTGGAGATGGGTATTTTGCTCTGCTCCATGATCCTGTGTTCTTTCCATTCTTTTCTCTCCTCCCTTCCTTCCTTCCTTCCTTCCTTCCTTCCATTCTTTCCTCTTTCTTTCTTTCTTTCTTTCTTCCTCTCTTCTCTGTCTTTTCCCTCCATTCTCTGTTTTTCCCTCCATCCCAGAGCTATCAGCTGCTAGATGGTTATTCCTTACGACATCTCTTCTGTGGGCCTGAACTCCAGGAGCATTCAGAATCCGGACAGATACCACATAAATGTGATTTCCAATTTTCTGACAAACTTCTCATTTTCGGTGCAGCAGGTAAGAAGTTTGGAAGTCATCACTCCATCCTAGCAACAAGTAAAAGGCTGAACAAAGAGCAAAAAATCAACAACTCTTCTTAGAGCCATTAGAGGCATGAGGTCACAGGACAAAGCCCTCCCCCCCAGATTAGAGTTAATGACAAGCAAATAAGTACCACAGTGCATGGGAGCAGAGACCTGCCAATCAGCAGCTCCAGTGGGAACCAGTGCCTGGTCAGGGAAACCTGAGCTGTAATTAGCTGGGCTTGAACTGAATTACTGGAGACTCAGTGTGGACAAATCTGAGTTGAAAACTCCAGGGAGGCCTGGTCAGAGAAGGGTCTCCACACTTTTGTGAGTTTTACCTCCCAGAGCTCTACTAGGTCCTCACAGTGAATGGCAGAGTAAAGTGCCCTTGGCTTTCCACCATGGAGGGGGGAGGGGGGGCAGGACATTCTGCAATATTCCAGAGCCCTCTGTTCTATTAACAAGGTCTGGCCTCTGGGGAAGCTGGTTTCCCAGAGCTTATGTGTCCAGGCTTCATCAGGACCTAACCCACCTGGCCAAACACCAACTCCATCTCCAACCCATCAGCCTATTCCATCTAAGGGGAGGAGATAGAGACTGAGAAGCACCTGTGAAGTTCACAGTCTGGAGGCTCAGGTTCACTACAAGACTGAAACCTAATCCTAGCCTGTAGAACTGCTCCCCCACCTCCCACCTCCCCACCACACCACTGAAGACCGACTTACAAGCAGTTCCTTTTACTTAGTACATGAGTCCAGCTGTCAAGTGACATCTGACAAATTTGCTGACAAATTTCTGAATGTAACCATATAAAATTGTCTTGAAGTTTTCATCATTCTGAACAACTTAGGTTGTAGCCAGTAACTCGGAAACATTTTTCTAATTATGTGGGGGATCATGTCGGGTTGATTCATGCATATTTGAAATTGACATTAATCTCATTCAAACATGTTTAATGAACAATCATTAAAATTTGATATAAGTAGACTTCACAAACCTATTCCATTTTTAACAAAGGAGTAGTGTAGATAAAATGTAACACAAAATAGAGTAGCTTTGCTCTTTGGACCTAACAACATCTGATTGACAGATTAAAAAGATTCTATCACCCTAGTGTTTAGAATTTTTTTTTTTTTTTTAGTTTTAGGTGGTTTCTTTATTTCCCCCATGTTCATACATGCAAGTAATGAACCTCAGATTTTACACAAAATAAACTGCTTATGCTGATATTCTGCAAGTGAAATCTTAACTTTGAGGAAACAGCTATGAACACAGGCAAACTTCTACTTAATATATTTCAGACATTTGGCTTCCAGAAGCTTCAGATAGTAAAGGGAAGTTTATAACTCTTGAAGTTTATTTTGCAAGAAACTGAATTGTATGGCTCTTCTGTCTCCTTATACTCAGCGTCTCTGTCCACCAAGTCTCTCTTTTGTACGTCCAGCAATTAGGAATGGGCATGGATCTGGACATTCAGATGCAAGTGTGGCATTTGGATTTAGCCTTATTTGTAAACAGCATGATTCACAAAAACCCATGTGAATAACAAAAGGAAGCAGACAGAGCTGTGTGAAGCTTTAATTAATGTGAAGCTAACCCGAGGATGTGAAAACTGTCAATTTTTTCCTGGCTGCTTGGGAGGCAGTGGCTGATGTGTCAGGCCTGATTCAAGAACACTTTGCAATCTCAATAAAGCAACAATCATGCAAAAGATTGGTAGATCTGAGAAAAGGTATCACAAATGATCACTCTCTTCTTAAGAATTACCCTCTGGGTGAAGACTGAAGAAAACATGCTCATTTCCCCCAATTCCTTCTGTGCCAGATAAAATCATTAGACAAGATTAAAAACCCAGAGGGTGGGAATTGCTTCCCTACAAGAAAAGTCTTTCCATTTCTCTCCCAACCACCATGCTTCCTGCTGGTGTCCTGAGTGGGCAGCAGCCTTCCCGCCTCCTGAATAATCCAGTTCGATACCTGTCTCCTTCTGTCTGGCTCAGAAAAGCTCTTCAGTCATATCCAAGCTGCCCCAGTTTGTTTTCAGCCCAGCAGACAGGGGTTCTTAAAACATGAATTAAACAGTTCTATTATAAGTAAGCCCCTGCATAAGCAGTTTACTGAGGGGCTGAGGTGGGGAGGGTATAGCTTTTTTATCTTTCCTTCCAGTTGTCTGTATTCAGCCTTAGCTCCTCACTTTCATGTACACACACATACACACCCATAACACACTCACAAGAAATGAGAAAGGGCTATCTGGAGTTTTGCCATCACCTCAACTGGCTGCCTCTATGCATTACTTACATCTGTGAATGCCATGGGTGCTATCTGGCACATCTTTCTTGATTTTCTTCGGAGCATATGTTAAGATGGCAATACCTTGCCCTCCCAGCCAGATGTGGCCCTGTGATTCACTCTGGCCAGTAAAAAGAATAAGAGTGCTGGAGTTCCTTCCAGAGGGAAGCTTTGAAAGCCAGTACACACACTGCCACTGTCTCTTTTTTCCCTCTGCCACAATGACCAGCAATTTGTGGTTGTTTTATCAGACAGAGTCCTGGAGATAGGACAATGCAGAAGATTCAAGGGCACAAACAGGAAATATACCTTGTTTTTTTAAACTACTGAGACTTAGGGGTCACTTGTCACTATAGTTTAACCTTGCCTCTATGGCTGATATACAAACCTGACAAATCTCATGGATTTCTAAGAAATTCTCATGCTTACACAGCCTAGCTTGTTACAAAGTCCCAGAGACCAACACTTTCCTTGTGTTCTGTCTTTGAACAGCATTGATGGAAGAATCCTGACATGCTAGAGCTAACACGAACTCCCGCTGGTTTCCGTAACGGCAAAATGTTTTTCAAAAGCTGCCCAAAGCTTTTGACATAAGATCTGGGCTGCGCACCTCTGCAAAGAAAAAAAGGTCGCTTTAAATGTCCATACCTTTTGTTTTTTGAAACCAACTCTTGGTCTTTACCCCTCTCCTACCTGAATTTACTCCCTCATAAATTCAAACAAGATAACTAGCCCATTGGACATTAATAAAGACATAAGGAAGCCTATCCATTTTAGAAATACACACTTAGTCATCCATTTCTGCACCTAACTCTTCATCTGCCCCCACTTCCAGGAATTATTTCTGTTGAGAACAGCAGTTATTCATTCTCCATCCCCCGATCTTCCTTGGCTGAGCCATCTCTCAGCTCCTAACAGGGCGATTTGAAACACAAACCCACTCAGGAAGTGGACCAGCTCTGAGCACATGCATTGCTGCCTGGTTTCTTCCACGTGCCCTCTGCTGGGGCTGCTCTGTCAGCAGCATCAGATACTGGCTTAGGATTCTCGCCTTCCATCAGCTCACAAATAATAAGGATAGTGTCTCCAAATGCGGTTTTCTGCAAACTTTAGATATATTAACCTAAAGTAAAAATAACAAAAACAAACAAACAAACAAAAACAATCCTTGGGGCGCCTGGGTGGCGCAGTCGGTTAAGCGTCCGACTTCAGCCAGGTCACGATCTCGCGGTCCGTGGGTTCGAGCCCCGCGTCAGGCTCTGGGCTGATGGCTCAGAGCCTGGAGCCTGTTTCCGATTCTGTGTCTCCCTCTCTCTCTGTCCCTCCCCCGTTCATGCTCTGTCTCTCTCTGTCCCAAAAACAAATAAACGTTGAAAAAAAAATAAAAAAATAAAAAAACAATCCAATTGATTATGCCAGAACCTACCCTCTCCCACAGGCTGGAAAAAAAAAATCAAAAACTTAAGGGCAAAAACATATAGTGACATGGAAATATGGCATTTACATGATAATGCAGGAATAGATTACATTTTTCACCGTTTTACCTGCTAAGGATTACAGAGCGGGATAATCATTTGCACAGCAAAAGAGAATCATATTTAGATTAAATATGGAAGTTCAAAAGATTGATGGAAATCTTTTGCTCATTTCAAAAACAAAGACAACAAAAGATACCAGAACATACCCTTGATGACTGGTGAACATTTCCAACCTAAATAACTGCTTTTCATCTCATGTCAGGGCCTTCTCTGCTGAGACCATCTGTAGAATGGATTAGATTATGCCACCTTGTTCTGCAGACATTTCTGCTCAGGAAAAGTAACCCCTCCCTTCTGGTGAGGTGCCTCTTCTTTATGCATCTTTATGCTTCATGGTAAGTAAATGCTCACTACATCCATCTCTTGTATGCTGTTCACGGGGCATAAGGCCCGTCTGACACCCTTATCAGACTGCGCATTCCTTAAGGGAGGGACCATGTAGGATTTCATTGTTGTGTCCTTGGCAACAAGCATCGTGCCTGACACAGAGCAGATATTAGGGCTTCTTAATGATGCCCCTTTTGAGCATCCCAGCCTCTCCTGCTAGCAAGGACAGGTGTCAGGGCAGGCTTACAGTCCCCTCACTGAGCTCTCCTCCCAAGTAGGAACATGTCAGGAATGGGGAAGAAACCTTACCTTAGTTCTCACCATTTAGGGGTAAGTCAGGAGAACAGCCTATCTACTCATCACCTTCTTTTTTTTTTTTTAAGTTTTATTTGTATTTCTTTATTTAGAGAGAGAGAGAGAGAGAGAGAGGAAGGGACAGAGAGAGAATCTCAAACATGCTACACATTATCATTGTAGAGCCCAACACGGGGCTTAAACCCATGAACTGTGAGGTTAGTCGAAGTTAAGAGTCCAATGCTTAAGTGACTGAGCCACCCAAGTGCCCCAAGCCTAATCTAATCATCATCTTAAAAAGTTCTACAGTAATCACAGCAAGGAGCTCCATTCCTTTATCTTAAATCTTAACCTCTAGGGAAAAAAAAAGAAATATATGTATCTTATATATATCTTATATGTATCTTATACACACACACACACACACACACACACACACACACAAACATTTGTTCTGCATTTAACAGATTAGAATCAAAAATACACATGCATACCCCTTATCAAAGGCTTCCCATGAACTGTTATAAGTGTTAAGGCCTTCATGATTTGAGCCTTAGGGACCAGCTCTCTGAACCCAACCTCTATTCCCTTTCCCCATCCATCTCACCCCATTTGCTCATTCTATTCCACCTCCTTCCTTTCCAGCTTCCCAGCCTTTTTTCTACTCTCAGCTCACACTGAGCACATTCCAAGTCCAAAGCCTTTAAAACACAATGTTCCCTCTGCCTAGCACACACTTTCACTAGAACTTTTCATGGCTCACTCTTTCCCCACATTCTTGATGCTTCCTCAGAGAGTCCTTTCCAAATCACCCCATCTCTCTCACTTTCTCACTCTTGATCCCCATCCTGGTTTGCTTTTACTCACAATATTCATGACTCCAGATGTGTAGGGTTTTTCTTCACACCAGTCAATTCTCCAATTCTCTGTACACCAACTGGGTGTCCTACAATTCAAATCTGTTTTGACACTAAAGACCCAGAGTTAGCATCAGACTCCATAGGTTGAAAGGCTCAGTTCTACAAGACTGCCCTCACTTCAGGTGCCAGTTGCTAGTCTTGTGTTCCTAGGTTACCCACACTTCTGTCCAACCTGTCTACAAAGTCTGGGGGTTCCCAGAACCCCTCCCTCCTTTCAGGTTTGATAATTTCCTAGAATAGCTCGTGGAACTCAGGAAGGCAGCTTACTTACTACTGCCAGTTGATTATCAAGGATACAACTCAGGAACAGCCAAATGGAAGACACACATTGGGCAAGCCATTGGGGGGAGAGGTACAGAGCTTCCATGCCCTTTCCAGGTGCATTACTCTCTCATAACCTTAGTGTGGTCACCAATCTGTAGGGGGTTTTATGGGGATGAGGGGGGGTGGTATTATGTAAGCACAATTGATTAAATCATTGGCTGTTGGTGACCAACTCGATTACCAACCCCTCTTCCCTCCCCAGTTAGGGATTGGAGCTGAAAGTTCCGACCCTCTAATCACTCCTTGGTCTTTTGGGATCTACCTCTATCCTACAGCTCTCTAGGGGTTCTCAGTCACTAGTCATCCCATGAGCACACAAGAGATACTCTTACTCTGAAAAGCCCAAAGATTTTAGAAGCTATACCAGGAACCAGGGACACTATTTTCCCTGACACTGAATGCAATGACATTCATTATTTTTTGTTACCCATTTCCCTGTTAATTGTCAGCCTTCTCCTACTAGAATGAACACCCATTAAGGGCCAGGACTCAGGCAATACTCAACAGAACACTTGCTGCCTGAGGGAGCGAGTGAGCAAGTGAGTGAGCTGAATAAACCCAAGGCCCGCAGAGTAAGTGGTTGCTCAGAGCCACAAGACCTGGTATTTTCACACTTCCTTCCAGCTTCTGCCTCTAATATGGAAGGTAGGCAAACAAAAGTTCCAAATTACTTCGTTTTTAGTCCAAGAAAACTGAAAGTCCTTTATGAGTACTTTATTCATTTTCTAGGATTGTCATATAACAAAGCATCACAAATTGGTGGCTTAACACAACAGATTATTTTCCCACAGTTATGGAGGCAAGAAGTCCAAAATCAAGGTGTCACCAAAACCATGCCTCCTCTTAAGGCCCTTGGGAAGAATTCTTTCCTGACTCTTTCTAGCTTTTGGTGGTGCCAGCATCCTTGGTGTCTTTTGGTTTGTATCTGCATGCTCCAATCTCTGCCTCCATCTTCATATGTACTTCTCCCCTGTGTCTGTCTGCATATCCCTTCTCTTCTTCTTGCCTTTTCTAATGACACCAGTCATTAGATTAGGACCCATGTCATAATCCAACATGTCCAGGCTGACCTCATCTTAACCTGACTGCATGTGTGAATGTATCTATTTCCAATAAGGTCACATTCACAGCTACTGGGGTTAGGACTTCACATCTCTATTTGAGGAAGACAGTTCCCCCCAAAGTGTTGACTAGGTTATTCATAGCATATGGATGAAACTTTAAGAATAAACTAGTCATTCTGCCTGTGTCTTGAATTTAGGCCATGAAGTGTCTCCTGGGTCCACAGGCAAAGGAGCCTCCACATTGTATCTTTTTATCAAGAAGCTCATCAACCTCAGGCACAAAGAGTTTTAGAAGGAACTGCAGTAGAGTCTGTGAAATCTTTATTAAGTACCAAGGAAGGGGATAAACAGAATACAAAGATGTATCACATGATAGAAAACTGTAAACATTGGTAAGGAAACTAGTGTTTTTAAGAAGGCTAGGATTTTAGAAAAGCAATGGGTCCAAATTTTTAACAGAAGAACAAGCCAATTTAGTCTTAGCAGTAAAAATATATTTCCCAAGTGCACACATTTCTGGAGCAGAAATGTGAGAAATGACCCCGGAAGCTCAGATAGCAAGTGGCTATCCCCTACACACACATACATACACACACACACACACACACACACACACACCTAAAACTGCATCCCAGTAATGCCAAAATCACCAGATGATAGTGTAAGTTCAGTGAACAGATATTTGTTCTATATGATACCAAATGTCTAACTGTCATGTGTTTGTTGTTGCTGTTTTTCTGCAGAACTAATAGTTTGACCTGGTGTCATTCAGAGTGTATGAGAAATTAGGGTTGTAGCTGTGTTTTCTGGCTGTCCCATAGGATGAACAGGCTCAGGTTCAGTGCAGCCAGTGTTTGAGGTTCCACCTTGACCCTACTCAGGACTGCAGAAGTCTCGCTTTTGTCCCTTCCCTGCACTGACTGCCATGGAAGGGTCATGTGAACAGCACCACAAAGACTGCTCAATTATCAGGGGAGTTGTGGATCTGCTGAAAGACCAAATTCAGCAGAGGGTGTAAAGTCCATGATTATTAAATGTGAGAATGTGTTGTACTCCTAAGCAAACTGGCAGCTTGAGTTGAGGCTCATGAGAAGTTACTGAGAAAGGACATGCCATCTATCTCTAAGATTCCTGTAACTGGAAGACCTTAGGAAGAGAAATGCATTTCATTTAGCTCAAACGTGCATTCTCCAAAAATAAAGTGTGCTTCCACATAAGGTAATGAGTGCCTAATTTTTTTTAAATATCCAAGCATCAACTGTCTAAGATACTATAAAATGAATTCCCGTAAAATTGTGGAAGACAATCTCTCATGCTCCTTCCAACTCTAAAAATACTGTAACATTGAAGATTTATTTCAGTCCCAGAAGATTTCAGATACACAGATATTTCAAATTCATTGAAAGATCAGAGGAGAATAACATTATAAATGAGATGGAGGGAATTTAATCATGGATATAGCACACAAAATGAGCAGCCGATTCTCTGAAGCAAGGGTAGTATGGAAGGAATGGCTGTTTTCACCTTCAGAAGCTGATCTGTCTGAACAGATCAATTAAGAGAGATCAATTTCAGAGGGTGGCCATAGGGCGGTGTGTCAGAGAAATCAAGGCATTCTTCCTCTGAAGGAGGCATAAGAAGCTGAACTTTCTTCAAGCGTTTATATACTATAGCACTGGTTCTAAAACTAAGGAAGGCAGTGTCTGAATGGGGTGGAGAGAGCAAACTGGGTTTAATTCAGGAGTCTTTTCAAATGCCATGTGCTTATCCTATGGAAGAGGAGGACAGGAAGCAGGTGGTAGGAATGGTGATCAGGCAGTACCATGTCTGAAAAGGCTCCTCAGGTGACTGTAATTGTCTTACCTGTTTCAGAATCATATCACATGAACTGGAGTCAAAATAATTCTCTTTCTTTTCCATCTACTATTGTTAATGATTTTTCCTCCAAACTTGGCTTCACTTTTCATATTGCCTGACTTTTCTTCTGCGTGGTAGGCTATTACAGAAATCACAGTAACAATTTACTCAGTAAAACTGTCTTGGCCAAGTAAAAAGGTTTTTTTTCCCCTCAATTTTAAAAACTCTACTAATTTGTGGTGATAACAATCTTTCACATCTTGAGAGTTTGGAGAAGAAATTCAAAAATATATGATTGCCAAAAAATGTGGTAAATTCCCTGTTGTGTTGCTGCACAAGTATGAATTTACCCCAACCAGACCTCCCATGTTTAGGGACTTTCCTCAAACCCCTTGACTTTTTAAGATTATGAAATGTGCTCTGGGTACAACTCCCTTAAGTATCCACACCCTCCCACTCCATGAAAGAGACAGAACATCTGCTCCTCAGCTCTCTGGGAAAGTATATTTAATTATTAGATGCTTTCCTTTTCAAAATGGTGCTGGTTCACTTTTCTTTTCTTTTCTTTTCTTTTCTTTTCTTTTCTTTTCTTTTCTTTTTTCTTTTCTTTTCTTTCTTTTGCTTCCAGGGCAAAAGCAAAATAAAATCAGCCCTTTGATGTTTAAATCAGATAATAACATTTGTATCAATGTAAATTACAGCTAATAGCATAAAAGTATGTCTTATATACTTGCTGAGAAGCAAGAGTCAATATCAGGCTGTTGTTTTCTCAGTATCCATGCAATGAAGTTACCTTAGGAGACTTCTAGAAGCAAGGGATGCTGAAAATGGGACGGTGGGGGAGCAGAGAAAGATTATGAAATCTTACAGACTTGATTATGGAAACTTGCAGAATCTTATCCACATGATCAGCTTTTGTTTCTCAATCCTAGCAAAATCTATCAGAAAAGTGTGCACGTGTGTGTGTGTGTGTGAGAGAGACAGAGACAGAGACAGAGACAGAGACAAGACATGATATTGAGGGAGACAGGGAAAGAAAATAAGCATGCGAGTCTTCCTGAAAAAACTTAATGCCTTACATATCATGTTATAAAAACACTGATAAAATGAGAAGTAGAGGTTTCACTGGAAGAAGGAGAAGGAGAAGGAGAAGGAGAAGGAGAAGGAGAAGGAGAAAAGTGAAGCAAGTGTGGGTCTGGCATCATTCACCCTTGAGCAACAGCCAAGGACCAGTATTACCAGCTTTTGTTAGGAACAAAAGTTTTTGCAGTTTTGTAATTTTCCTAGTGTCTTATTTGTTTTAAATCCTCCTCCTTTAAAAACAAACAAAAAAAGAGCGAAAAAGAAGTTTGCTTTTGTTTTAGCAAGAGCAGGAGAGGACAAAATTTTCAACTCAGTTCAATCAAATGAGTATCTTGCGAACCACTTCAAAGCCAGACAGAGTTCCTGCCCTCACGAAGTGGACATTTCCTTGAGAGACATAATTGAAGTGCTGGAAAAGCGCGGAGTCGGGTATGATAGGAAAAGATAGGATTCAGTAGGCAGAGAGGGAAAGGTTAGGACCTGAGGTCCTTGGGTGGAGAAAAACACATATTTTGGAACAATGCTGGGAGCCACAGGCCACAGCAAACCCCCTCTAGCTTAAGGTTCCTCTTAAGAATGTATCAGACACCACCTACTCCCCCTCAGGTTTCCCTCAGGAATCTGACAGAAGATCTAACTAAAATAAGCAGTAGACCATACAAGGTCTGACCCACGAGAATTGATATGTCTAGAGGCCACCTCTCATGCAATGGAATGGAGCCAGTCAGGAATGGAGAACCCAGCACCTAGAGTTATCCAGCCAATAAGGGTAGAACCTGAGAAGGAACAAAGGGGAATGTCGGGGGGGGGGGGGTTGGTGACCAGAACCTTATAAAACATGGACCCTTGTTTATTGTCTGCAGGTATTCACTTTCCAATGCCCCCTCTCTGCAAAGAGAGCTCGCCTACTATTCTTACTTTCTAATCATATACTCCAATGAACTTTTGTCTGCTGCTCATTTTGTGTCCACCTCTTCGTGCCTGGAAGCCTTGAGACCAGGAACCCTAGGTAGTGAGGTAAAGAAACCTGCAACAGGAGGGGCTGATCAGGGATGCTTCCCAGAGAAGGGATGGTCACAGGGGCTTCCCAAACTCAGCTGCTCTTCAGAATTTCCAGGGGAGCCTTGGAAAGGGCACATCCCAAGACTGCTCTCTGGATCTGGGAAACTGGAATCTTAAGAGAGCACTGTGTGTTTACAAGTTTCCCAGGGTGACAGCGCAGCCTGCAGCAGCTGGGCTCTGGCAGGAGGATGGAGCCAGAAGGGGAGGGGAGGTGAGAGGAGCACTGTGCCAGAGGAATCCAAACCCACCCCGCATGTGACTGGCGCTCAGGGATGGAGGCGAGAAAGCAGCCAAACCAGGAGGGGCTCTGTGCGTCCAGCTGTGGAGGCCCAGGTGGTGCTAGGAAAGGGAGGTGGCACCTGGGAAGGAGGAGGGGGGAGCCTGAGGGCTGTGGGAACAGAGAGGAGAGGTGTCATGGAGCCCTCCTGGAACCACACCCCTCTCCAGGGGTGGTAAACAGCCCAGAACCAGTCTGTGGCCCTGGTTGCCTTTTTTTTCATCTTCCGCACCCACTTTCCCTTTTATCTGTGCCCCCACCATTCACCACTGGAGAAAAGAGGGGAGGTGTTAACAAACGTGTTGTTGATGATCAGCTGGTCACTCCCACTTTTTCACCTGCGCAAAGAGAAATGGACACAGCTTCACCAAGGAAGAAAGTGAGTCAGGCCACACTCTTTCCCTCTTTCCACTGGACATCTCTCAGGCTGCCCTGCATGACTTCTTGCTCCACCTAAGGCTACTTTAGATGCTGTCACTTGTAAGTAAATATTATGGTATTTTTTTAACCCCCTTCCCTCTGACAATGGTGGTACCCACGTGCCTAAAACATACCACATGACCATATACATACTGTCCTCCCTTGTAACATGACCATATCCTCAGGTTGCAGATCTCCCTGCCTCTATCAGAGGTAAAATGTCGTAACAATCTGAGTACATGCAACAGTAAAGGATTGTCATACCAGAGAGAGAAGGTCGAGTATTCGGTCTCCCTATTGTAGCCAGCCTCACCTACCCGCAAACATTCATGGTCACTTAGTCCAACTAACGAAACTGACAGTCAGGAACAGACGTCAGTGGGAAGATTTAATAAAAACATTTAGTGGTAACAGGTCAAGAATAGATCTTTAAAAACCACAAATTTCTCCCCAAGCCTCTGTTTAAATGACTACACTTGCACTAATAAGAAGTGAGGTTTCCCTAAGCAGAGGAAGTGAGAGAAAACCAAGCCCTCAATAAGAAAGGTGATTGTCTTTACCAGTAACCACATGTAAACTAAACTGCACTGGGGGGACATCATAAAGGCATTTCATTTCATCCAACAGGTTTTTAAACAGGACTGTCATTGAAAGAATTATCCAGTGAGCAGAATCTCACCTTAAACATACGTATAGACATTGGCCAGCAGATCACTTCATTTTCCACGCAGATTCTTGTAGCTGTTTCTCGTGTTCCCAATTTTAATAAGCCTCCATGCGTTTCTGTAAAGAGAATCAGGGACCCAAGATAAAGTGGAGAGGGATCAAAGAATGACCCAAAACTTTGTTTCCTACTCTGTGTCAAACCTAAACAAACGATTTGAGCCCCAAATCAAAAGATAGTCCCAGAGTGTCAGTATCCCCTGCTCAGATAAGTATTTTCTCCTAAAGCCATGTCAGTATGTTGGAAAGAGCATTCATAGGTTGAAAACGTTTCAAAATCGAGAAATTTATTTTGGTGAAAGAAAGCTTTATAAAACAAAGGATCCCAAGGGATATGCAGAAGTGTCTTTGCATTAGAATCTTGTTTTGGAAAAAAATAAAAACTTAAATGTGACTTGAGTTGCTACTCTAAGGCTGTCTCTTAATTTGTTGAATGAAGCTGGATCCAGATTAAAAATGAAGCAATTCAAAATACAAATCTAAAAGATGGGCTTCTAACTGAACTCTCTAAAAAAGACAAAGCCTAACACCTAACAAGTTATTCTTCCTAGGAGATGGAAAGAAAAACTGAGCAATAAACAGAAACAGAGACATATAGGAGAGAGTAGGAAGCCAGAATATTCTGTTATCCATGGGCAGGTAGCTTGTCTGTGTCTCACACTTCAACTGAATCCAAATTCTGAATGTATAAGTGAAATAGAATAAGAACTCTTCACTTGGGTGTTTGATATCATCTAAAGCTTGTGAATATGGATTCAGAAACATCTGTCTTCCACATCATCTGTCTATGGCTTGCCTTAGACTAAAATCTTGGGTGGAACTAATAGCTCCAGTCATGCAAGCTGATGCCTCCAGGGGTAGGAGGTGAGAACACAGAAATATTAATACAGCCATCAGAGAAACGACTTTAAGCCAGCAGCTGACACTGTTTAGTCTCATTGACTTACAAGGACTGGCTAGTTTTAAAAGTGAATTATGAAAGTGGTTAAGGGCTAGCTTGAGGAAAATGTTGGCAGGTATCAAAACCAGACTGCTTGTGGCCACTTCTAAGATTTCAGTTGACATGAGTTTGTGGTTGAGAAGTCAAGAGGGCTCCTGAGGAGTGAGAATTCAGCCCTTTCTAGTCTGGTGCCAAATCCAAGCAAGGCATAAAAACCAATTTTTATACAGTCAAAGGCACCGCCAGTATATAAAGTTTTATAATCTGATGTGTACTACATGATCCTTGTTGTTTAAATTTCCATCATGCTGAGAATTGCAGAATGGAAGTCACCGAATGAGGGGGGCAAGTCTAGACCTGCTCAGGGCCCAGGGGTTAGAAAGTTTATGTGAGTAATTACTTAGGCTTTAAGCCTAAATAATTCAATATCAAAATTGGGGCTGGTCCTAAAGAGAGAAGCCAGGGGACCAGGAAGGCCAGATAGAGAGGATGGCATATGGCTGTTTTCCGGGCTCCAACACCTCAGTGCTGTGAGGACTCACCACATTCTGTACAAATCAAAGGAGCGACAGCTATGTGTGGCCTGTCCGTCCACACTCTCCTTAGAGCAGACATTCTGTGCCATCAATGCAATAATCTTCACTCTTTTAGCTCTAAAGGCAAATTAAGTAGATGTGGCTAAAATCAAAAACATTTATATTGTGTTTACTAGAATTGTGCTTTTATGAAACACTGATATGCTAAAGCATGCCAGTTTAAGCTCCCCAACCATTGCATCAACAGAGCCTGAGCAGTCAGAATGCTGTAATGGTTAAATGCACAGCTCTGGAGTCAGCTGCCTGAGATCATACCCCATATACAACACCCACATAGCCATGTGACCTTGAACAAGTTTCCAAACCTCTCTCTGACTGAAGTTTTCCAAGATCTGCCTTATAACATTCAATGAGGAAAATAAGGTATGTATCTCATGCAGTAATTATGTGAGCATTAAAAGCAATAATTCATGTAAAGTTTTTCCTCATGCATGGGATAGTGTTGGATGGTCTGTTTTTATGAAATCCTATTTGTGCAGAATATAAAAAGTGAAACGGTACCAGAGTTGGTTGTGAATAACGGGACTCCTCTTTGCCTCTTTCCGCCCTCTGAGTCCTGCTCTGAGCGCCAACAGCTTTCAGCTTTTTAGCTGATTCTTTTGACACTGCTTCCGTTTTCCCAAATACTATGATTCAATTCAGACCCGATATGTCAATTCCTTATTAAAATAGGTGAGAATTTAACTCTATTATATTCACACACACACACACACACACACACACACACACACACAATCTCTACCTTTCTATTCCTCACCCGGCTCTAATGTTATACAGCAACTCTGTCTACATGCAATTATTGTTCACAGCTGAACCACAGAGTGAACTATAACATTTCCATATATATATAATAATTGCCTCAGTTGAGTTAGTTGGCTGGACTTGTTTTCTATGCCTTATCACTAAATTGTTCCTTGACAGGAATGGAGGGGAAGCTTCCTAATATGGCCACATACGTCAAGAATACTAATATATTTTTGAGTCATCGCTACTGAAGCCCTCTGTCTTCCACACTAATCTGTTTTAGTTTTACTTTGTGCACAACTGCAGTTTTGTGCCTTCTCTTCATCCACCTGGGAACCTATTTTTTCCTCTTTTCTGTACGAGATGCAGTTTCTTCCTTTTTCTTGATTTATTCTTTTGTATTACTAGAACAATCCTTCAGTAACTTCCATAGAAAGGATGTATGATTTAAAATTTTCATATGTTTTTAAACATCCTCACTTTTATTTGTTAATTTGACTTGATAAAGAATTCCACGTTGGAAAATATTCTAACAGAATTTTAAAGATACTGTTATAGTTTTTCCAGCTTACATTGTTATAACTAGTCTGGTTCAATTCTAAAACGTGTGTGTGTGTGCTTTTATGTGTGTACATTTGCATATGCGCGTGCATGGCGCCGCTTGGTTTGGTTTTTAATCTGTAGAAACTTCTCTGTATTCCTCTTGCTCTGAAATTTCATAATACTGAGGCTTGGGTGTTTTTTTTTGTTTGTTTATTTGTTTGTTTGTTTGTGTTTATAATTTATTACTTTGGAACCTCAGTGTAGAAACTCACGTCCTTCAGCTTTGAAAATTTTTCTTGAATTATATCTTTGGTAATTTTCTCCTTTATTCTTTTTCTTACTAATTCTTACTAATTAGAACTCTTACTAATACTATGTTTTACTTACTGGATTGAGCTTCTGTTTTTCTTATCTTCTCCTCTTATAGGAATAATTTTTGTACTTTTTGAACAATTTCAAACTCAGTTTTTGCCTTTGTATGAAATGTCTTATTTTAATTTTGCTATACTTAATTTCCAACAGCTCTTTTAAGATTTCCTGTCGCATACTGTCCTTGTTTCATAAATGCAGTGCCTTCTGGGGCACCTGTGTGGCTCAGTCAGTTAAGTGTCCAACTCTTGATCTCAGCTCAGGTCTTGATCTCAGGGTCATGAGGTCAAGCCCCACATTGAGCTCTGTGCAGTTGGGAAACTTACTCAAAAAAATATATATTATATATAAATATAAAAAATACAAATTAAAAAATAATAATAATGCAGTATCTTCCATCTTTCTCTGAGGATCATATTTATTGAACCCTTTGCTTTGTTTTAGTTTGAGTTTCCCTTTCTTTTTCTTGTTTGTTTTTGAAACTTTTCCTTTTTTCTTTTCTTTCTTTTGCTTTGGGTTTTACCTTTCATGTTGGAGTCTCTCCTAGAGAACTGGTGATGCTTAGCTGTCACTCATATTTAAGAGAGAGGAGCTCGAGAGCTAATTATAAGCTCAGTGTGCCTCAGTGGGTTTTATGCGCTTTGTATTCAAGTGCCAAACAGGGACCAGTCTTTCCACTGGATGGTTTCAAATATCCATATCAACAGATCTTGTTTTCTTAGGCTACTTTCTCCTAAAAGAAATCTTCCAATGTCCAGTTACTACATGGGTGCTGGGGACCCCTTTAAGGGAGGGAGCTGGGGGAGGGAGGTGCATCTCTCAGGAAGACATACTCGCCAAATACCCTGTCAGCACTACTGCAACATACTGTGCTTTTAGCTGCCTTTGGCAAACAAGAATCTAGGTTCTTTGCTCCAGTTTCTTTGAGAATTTTTTTTTAAGTTTATTTAGTCTGAGAAAGAGAGTGTGAGTCAGGGAGAGGCAGAGAGAGTGAGAGAGAGAATCCCAAGCAGGCTCTGCACCGTCAGCACAGAGCCTGACACAGGGCTTAAATTCATGAACCCGTGAGATCATGACATGAGCTGAAATCCAGAGTCAGACTCTTAACTGACTGAGCCTCCCAGGTGGCCTCTCTGCTCAAGTTTGTCTACAGAGACTGCCCCTGCCTTCTGCTCAGGTTGCCAGGAATAGTTACCCAGCTGGGTGTGAGTAGGGGAGACAGGTTTCTAACTACTCCATAAACAGAATTTCCAAGCCTGCTGACATACCTTTCCAGCCAACTCTAGAACCTGTTCCAGATTCTATGAAATAATAAAAGGACTCATTGTCACTCCTCTCTGGTAAGTCTCTTTCTGAGTCCCTCTCTGTTTCCCATCTTCTGGAATTTCATTGATACTTCTAGTCTGCTCTTTGACCTCTCTCACTCTGTTTTTCCCTTTGGTCTTAAATCTTTTAAAATTATTTATGGTCAGCTTTGGAACACTTGGGAGGGAAAACAACCATGTGTATTCAGTCTACCATGACATTTAATGATGTTAAATATTTTACTATCATTTTTATCAAGGCATAATCATATTATTAGCTAACATAGCTATCATAATAACTATTGCTCAGGTCTTCTGGTCACTGTGAATATAAACAAATTAAATGAAGGAAACACTATTGGTGAAAAGTACAAACATGGGCATGTTTTGTGTATCTCAGCCTGGCTTTTAATAGCTCAGCAACAGAAAATTCTTTCTCCTCCCTCTCAACTAAATTGTGTCTCTTTAGTGACTTTTCCCAAACTTTCTGGGTTCCTTTCCTGCAGTAACATTTCAATAGGCCTCCTGATGACATTGTGACCTCCCACTGACCCTCTTGCTTCTTGCAAGTCCCTTCTCTCACAAACCTATCTTGGTATGTCCACATTTCTTTTCACTTCTTACTGTTTTCAAGTGCTCTGGTTGGCTTTCCCTTTGTTAAGGTCATCAATAGGTCTTGATAATTCAGTTCACAGATCACTGACCCAGCAAGGTCATAACTGAGCTTCAAATGAAATCCTTTTAATTGTGGCATGTGCTCCTGAGCTCCTCAGAGAAAAGGCTCTGTGCGGGGGTGAAATAATACAAGAAGTAAGAACAAACTACTGCTTTTCTAAACATTTCCAATAATTCCACAAGCAAGCAGTGAAGGAAAAATTGGTATATTAACTCTGGAGGGAGTGTTCTATGACCTGAGGCTGTTAGATAAAGTGCTGGAGCAAGGTCTAATGGACCTCATGTCTGTGTTGGATTGTACAATTGGTAGAAGGAAGGATGACCTCTCCTCTTTGTAACTTGGAGTTGTTCAGCGGGACGAGCCAAATTCCTTTCTTTGCCTGGAATATGAATTATTGGCAATTCTCCCTTAGACCTTTGGATACAAAGACTCAAATTCCTGAAGAAATCTTCAATTTCCATTCCCGTTTCTTTCCGTCTTTCTCTCTAAGTACCTGCCTAATCATCCTGCAGAGAGAACTGGAATTCTGACTGCAAGTGAAATCTCTGCTCTGCTGAATGTTCCCCTTGACTTAGGATTCTTCAGCTTATTTATTTATGTGTATAATACAGAGATGTAAGAGCCCTTACCAAGAATGCCATGCACTGAAACCTCTGGTTTTACGCAGAAACTTTCAGCCCTCAAGTGAAAAGGCAGGGGGGAAAAGTGTAAGGAAATAACAAAGGCACAACACCACCACAAAGCAAAAGTACAGGGTGTTGAGGTGACATGTGCAAAAGGATGATTGTTTGGAAACTTCCTTTCTACCAAGAAACAATTTCCTATAAGACCAAGCTAGGGAAAATATGCAGTTAATCATCCAGCATGTGAATAAGGTTAAATAATGGAATAACTTAGGTAAAGATGCTATAGTTGGCTGAAAACCTCTGAATGGCAATTGTTTAATACAAAAGAAATACTGGCAAAGTCTTGAGTCAGAAATTCCTGGTTGATTGAACTCTCCATTCCCACTGTCCCTTAGCAAACCTCCCAGTAAGCTTAGGAGGTTTGCCAGTGCCATGAACTATTTTGGTTTCATGGAAGATTGTTTATCTTGGCTGCTAAAACTTTACATGTCATCCCTTACCTTCTCTTGGGTTGCAAAATACTCAACTCACAGAAGAGATAAGAGAAGTTGCCCTTTGGAATAAAAACAAAGAAAATACATTTGGATTTACCAGATACTTCCTAGAATGAGTGAAGACTTGCATGCTCCTTAAATGTCCCCTCACCATCTGTTGCTTTCCCCAACTTTAACCTCCTCCAAGACAGGTTTTCTTAAGACTGAATGATGAGAATTTATACCAGCCTCAGACCACTCAGGATATGACCCATTTTTTTTTTTAAATAGAACAGACTCCTTTGCCCAATCACAATACTGAGTTCATTATAATTTCCACCATCAATACCCAATTGTGAATAAAATAATAAAAATAACAGAGTAGTTTATCACAGAACTGACTTCCAAATAATTCTTTCATCTACATTTTTTTTTTCTGGTAAATACAGGACCTTTGTAATTTCTGTAGGAAAATTGAAGTGATTTATGTAAAAGAAAACATGAGAGGTTTAATAAGTTAGGAGGAATCATAACCAATGAAACAAAAAAAGTGACAATGTGGGGGAAGGCATTTAACTAACTAGCCCTGGTTAAATATGCCAATATGACTGAAGGTTCTACATCTTTCCATAAGTGATGATTTTAGGATATTTTAAAGCTTGCACCACCCTCACAACGATGCAGCTGCTGTGCTGTTTTTCTTGGCAAGCATCAGGATCCTTTGTGGGGACTGAACAAACCTGAGCTTCGAAGCAGAGCAGCTCTAGAACCAGACTGCTGGATGGTTCTCCTGAGAGTTCAAATATTTGAGTAAAAAATATGTGTAAAACTCACTTCTTGTTTGGATGCAAGGAAATATGGACACTTAACCAGGTGTGAAAACATGGCTGAGCTTCTGTAAATGTGGTGTTGGGTATCTCTCATCTCAAGGGATGATGGGAAATGAGCCTTCCCAGGCCACAGACTCTTGGCAGAACAGTTCAGTTCTACAACACTCACAAAGAAGTGTCCACCTCTACTTTGTTGACCTGGTTTCCTTAGGACTTTCAATTAGGAGTGCATTCCTTTTCTCCCTTTACTGTTTTCTGGTTTAGTCCAGGTCAATAAGCACCTGAAGCTTTTTGGACAGCAAATAATAAGCTTAATCAGCCTCCTGATGAGTGAAAATGCTCTCGGAGTCTTACAGCACTTGAGCCTTTGGCATTTTCCTATTCAAGATAAGCCTAGATAATATCTGGGATCAAATGTAGTTGATGAGGTTTGAAGTGCCCAAATGCATACTCCTTTTTTTTTCCTTTAAAGAGAACTTAGCCCAATTACACTAAAAAAAAAAAAAGTAGACTATTAAGTACATGGTTTCCTCACCAAAAACTTCTCTATTTAAAAAAAAAAAGTTTCTTTAGAACCAAAATATAAAAGTGGCAAGAAGTTTCTTCAGGAAAATTAGTTGCTTATGGGATGCAAAGAGGCTAGGAAAAGAATATTTTAACCTGGCAAACAGCTGAAGCACACAATCTTAATATCTGTAGAAGTTACTAAAGTCCTTAATTTGAAGAGGACTGAGAGAGAAAAAAAAAAAAAGAATAGTTTTATAGGAATAAACCATAAGCAATGCTAGGTGACCTTTTCAGGAACATAACATCCATGAGTTTCTTTGGTAAATTAACTTTGTTCGAGTTACTCTTCATAAACAAGAGAATGCCTTAACCATTTATTTTAACTTACTGTTGTTAAAATTAAATCCATATTTCTAGGGTGTTCCCCGCCCCCCATCTATCTTTCTGTAGCCTAAGTAGTCCCAGGCACTCTGCAGGATTCCTCATGCAGGTGACTTGCAGGAGACCATCACTTTTCCTGATTACTACATCATCATTCAGTGCACTGAGGTTAATGTCCTTTCGACACGTATTTTACTCCATCACTCATCATTAACAGATAGATGAAAACAAACACAAGTCAAATACATTCCTCATGAAAGAACTAAGAGTTCCCTTTTTCTAGATATGGTCTCCAAGCCCCTGGATGGAACCAAAAGGGAAGATCTGAGTCATCCCAGTAAAAGGGGAACTTGTTTCAGTAAACGTGGCAACAAAGCCATCTGCCCGGAAGATCCACTTTCTGTGGCACCTGACTTGCGTTGTCCTTGCCTAGCTACCCCTTTCAACTTCTGTTGCAGGCTTGCAAGGATGACTTCCTCCCAAGCCAGTTTCCTCTGCCTCTGAGCCCCACCCAGCCCATGACCCACTGTCTGGTCTACACATGGCCGAGGCTCGCCCAGAAGTATGGTTGCCTCATAACTACTTCATAATGATGTTAAAAGTATGTTGCCATAACGTAGTGGTTAATCGGGACAAAGTGGAAATCATCTCTGTGGCACCGTGGGGAAACCAGGGAATGACACACATCCTTGTCAAAGGTCTGCCAACAGACCCTGGAGATAAATATAAAATGAGTTTGAGTTTTAGACAAAGCGAGTGCTGGTTTGAGAAACAATGCAGTGTCATGAACTCCCTGTCAAATAATAATGTTTCAATTCTAATAAATTTGACTTATTCAGTATTAGATATTATAGGAACCCAGAGAGAAAAAGGTCATTTCTGACTAGAAAATTTGGAAGGACTGTATGAAGAAGGTAGCACTTGAGCAAGATTTTGAAAATGAGGCCGAATGTGGGTTCCTCACAAAGGGGTATGGGAAGGAACACGTGTGAGCCAGAAGGAACAGTACCAGCAAAGGCATGGGGCAGAAATGGGAACTGGTGTAGCAAATAGGGTACGAGAGAAGCTGGAGAAGCAGCCTGAGGGCCCTATCTTGGTTGGTCTGACTTCCATGCCCAGGTAGGTAGACTATTCTCTACAAAAAAGACTGTCCTTGATGGTTTCTGGGCAGGAGATTGTCATAATCAGAGCACTGTTCTTAGAAAAAAATGAAACTGACCAGGCAAGTGGGTTGGGTTGAAGAGAGGAAAGACAGAAAGCAGACAGCAGCTGGGAGGCTGATGCAGTAATCCTCAAGTGAAGTGAAGGACTGAGTCATGGATGACAGTGGTGTTAGAAGTAGGGGGAAGACGGGAGAAACAACAACAAAAAAAGCATGAGTCAAAGACCTGGATGTAAGCTGGACCTGAAGGGTGAACAAGAAGAAAACTACAAGGTCACATCGAGGTTGCAAGCCCATGTGACCGGGATGGCTATGTCACTAAGGATGGTCACAGGAGCTTGTCTGAGATATAGTTCACTTAAAGGAACATGCAGATATCTAAGTCCAGCTAGCAGATGGGGGACTGCAGGAGAAAAGAGAGCTAAGAGCCAGATGGGGCAGGGTCTGCATAAGGTGGGACCCCAAGACAATTAGCATACCATTGCTCACTTAATCAGTATCAATTAATAAATATCAACTAATAAGAGTGGAGAAGGGGATAAATATATCAATATATATCTATAAGCCCCACTTGTAGCAAAGATTGAACTCACTGAAATTCAGATACAGATAAAGGCTGGAAAGTATAAAAGACCTGAGGAAGTAGGAGCTCTAAAAAGCTTAAATTGAGAACATTTCAGCAGTCTAGAATTTACTTAATAAAACAGCACCTAGGTGGCTCAGTCAGTTAAGCATCCAACCCTTGACTTAGGTTCAGGTCATGATCTCACAGTCACGATCTCATGGTTGTGAGCTCGAGCCCCAGGTTGCACACATGCACTCTCTCTCTCTCTCCCTCTCAAAAAGCAAAAAATTAAATTAAATTTAAAAAATAAAATAAAATACACATACCAGGATGTAATTGTATCATAGAACATAACTTGCATTAATGAACTATAGCAACCACTCACAAAATCCAAGAATATTTTTTAAAGTACCAAGAGTACTGCTTTACTCAATAAATTATGTAATCAGAATGAATCTATGGCATTCTTCTAAAGTAGTGGAATTTCTGAATCCAAGAATCCAGGCACCCTGCCGCCAGAAGTAGCTCATTACACAGGAAATCCAATAGTTTGAATCTCTCATTGAGAACAATGGTTCTGTTCATCAACTGTTGTACATAGTTTTGTTTTGGGTCTGTTTGTTTGTTTTCCTCCTAAACTAGCAACATGTTGTAGCAGCTAAGTTAGAGACAATGGTTATTTCTCCAGACACTTAATTTCTTTGTCTCTCTCATTTCTTGAGAGGTTGGGTGCTAGTGGAAGATAAGTATGTGTACTTGTCCAAAAATTTTTCAGTAGCAGGAAAGAAATGGGAAGGGGTGCCTGGGTAGCTTAGTTGGTTGAGCATCAGACTTTGGCTCAGGTCATGACCTCACAGTTCATGAGTTCAAGCCCTGCATCAGCACGCTGCTGTCAGCACAGAGCCCACTTCGAGTCCTCTGTTCCTCTCTCTCTTTGCAGCTGCCCTGCTTGCATTCTCTCTCTCAAAAATAAAGAAACATTTTTAAAAATCTTAAAGAAAAGAAATAGGGAACAGTGATAATATCACCAACGTTGTTTATGTAGCATCCTTACTTGAAAGAGCTGAGAATGGTCTTAGAATTATTTCATTACACCACTATACATGGAAAATATTATAGTGTTCGTGTTACAGATTTTTTAGCTTGGCCAATAAAACTTTCTGTACTCACTCTACCAATAAAGCGTGTTACTAAGATGTCAACTTTTTTTTTTAATTTTAATTTTTTTTAAATGTTTATTTTTGAGAGAGACAGGGACAGACTATGAGTGAGTTAGGGGCAGAGAGAAAGGGAGACACAGAATCCAAAGCAGGCTCCAGGCTCCGAGCCATCAGCACAGAGCCCAATGTGGGGCTCAAACTCACGAGCTGTGAGATGACCTGAACCTGAGTTGGAGGCTCAATTGACTGAGCCACCCAGGCGCCCCTAAGATGCCAACTTTTAAACCTGAGTCTCCTTTGGTCAGTTCTTTCTAAATTTTTTTGTTAACATTTATTTATTTTTGAGAGAGAGATAAAGTGTCAATGGGGGAGCGGTAGAGAGAGAGAGGGAGACACAGGATCCGAACCAGGCTCCAGACTGAACTGTCAGCACAGAGCCTGACATGGGGGTCTAACTCTTGGACCGTGAGATCAAAACTTGAGCTGAAGTTGGATGCTTAACTGTCTGAGCCACCCAGGTGCCCCTGGTCAGTTCTTTCTAAACCCCCATACCAAATATATCATCTGAAATTATTTTCACCAAAGTTCCCTTGGTCGCAGAACTAAACAGAATTAATAATTTGACGAATCCCAGCCTTTCATTTTCAAAGAAAATAATTTTGGTACAGGAGTGATAGCGGTGGTGGGGAATGGAGGTACAAAGGAGGGAGTGAGCTGGGTAAGCAGAGATGGGAGGTGCATTGCCATATGCAAAATTTAGCTCTTAACTATAAATAAATAAACACACAAACAACTAAAAAGAAAAAAGATATTCTAGTTCCTTCAGTGGAGTCCAGAAATTTGAGTTACTCCTCACCTTTTCTCAAACCAGCTGCCAAAGATAAGGTAAAATGAATTCCAACTAATGGAATTCATAAATCATTTGTTAACTATGAATATCTTTCCATTTCAAAATTCTTTTGTGTGTGGTTCTCAAACAAGTTGGAAGCTAAGGCATTTAAAATACCTCCCAAACAAGTTGGAAGCTAATGCATTTAAAATACCTCTCAGGAAATACTGTCCTTTCCTCACGGCCATAAACCCTTGAAGGAAGGAGGAGATGAGGGTCTAACCTTTCTGCCTTCCTGGTCCACCAAGGGGCTTCCCCACAGGCAGACGGTAGCAGAGACAGGATCGGTCCCTGTTTTGAAAAGGGAGTTAGCAAAGGTGAAAAAGCATAGTTCAGACACGCTTACAGTTGGTCCTCAGGTATTCATGGAGACCTAGTTTTGTGAGGGATTCAGAAATGAATAAAACGCAGTCCCTTCCCTCAGAAGACTGGCTCAATGGAGGCACTTGGAAACTGCCCATTTGCTGCCACTGTTGGAAATGGTGGGGCCAAGGGACTTCTGCTCTGGGCCCCCTGGGCTATTGCAATGTTCCTACTACATCCTCTTCTCAGTCTAGGTGAAGTGACTGCGCAGAAGTATGAATTGCTTAGTTCGTCTTGGCCCCTCCCCTTTCTCTCCTTCCCGGTGTTGCTTGCTGTCCCTGCCCCAGCCATGTCAGAAATCCTGGCATCTGGCTCAAACCATCCCCCTCTACCCCCAGGAAATGGTCTGAAGTCAGTCTTTCAACAAGAACTGTCATGTATTTCTCCTGTGACTAGAGCACAGCAATGCATCTTTAAGAGGAAATTGTCACTCTAAAGTAAGGCGGCTGCTTTTCTTATATGACTTCTTGAAAGCCATGTCCTCCATTTCTATAGAGCCAGCACCACCTCCACCCATGGCAAGAATTTAAGTCCCAGTGATGCTTTCACTCAAGACTTTTGTCTTAGCTTGGGCTGCTATAACAAATCACCACACTGAGTTGCTTGAACAACAAACATTGATTTCTCACTGTTCTGAAGGTTGAGAAGTCTGAGATCAAGGTGCCAGCATGGTCAAGTTCTGGTGAGGGCCCTCCTCCTGGTTTGCAGAGGGCCACCTTCTTCCTGTGTCCTCCTGTGGTGCACAGCATGTCTCTTCTTACAAGAGCACTAATCCCATTCATGAGGGCTCCACCCTCATGACCTGCTTACCTTCCAAAAGTCCCACCTTCTAATACTATGGCATGTGGGGAGGGGGTTAGCGTTTCAACATATGAATGGGGCAGAAGGATACAGGCAGGGCATAAGCAGATTTGTTGCCACTTAATCTCATTCACAATTGTGAGTTGGTGGGTGGGGCAAGGATTCTGGAGACAACGCCCTTCTGGATCCTTGAGAAATCACTCCATTCACTTGATCTCATCCACTGTTCAACCTCTGAGCCTGCACTATCTCACACTATTGTTATGGTAAGCAGTAGCCACTGTGGTTGTTTTTATTTAAATTAATTAAAATCAAATAAAATTTCAAATTTCAAATCTCAATCACTTTAGGCACATTTCAAGGGCTCACTGCCTGGAACAACAAAGAACATTTCCATCTTTGCAGAAATTTCTAATGGACAGCACTGCTGTGAACCTATATTCAAACCATGGCTGAGGATCACTTTCAGAGGTGAAGTTCATGTAACAGCAATTTATTTATATAAAAAATTGGCCACAATAAAAAATTTAAACTATAATTATGCAAGACAATTTATTCTTCCACACATAAAAGGAGCAGAGACAACATTTTCCATTATACACCAAAGAAAGAACATAAAGACTTGCTAGATACAGTAAGGACTGGACTGAAATGAGTTAGAAAACAAAAAAGCTGATCTTTCAACAGACTTAGTCTTTGGAGATCTATGTAAAGAGGTACTTCATAATTGTAATAATCCTTACACAATACTTGGAAATTCACGTAACTATTTTAATCTGTATATTGTTGCTTCAGTGTCTAATAAACACACATATGGAAAGCCTGTGGTGTTAAAATTTTATATATCACACACAAAGCACAAGAAAAAGTCTACCCAATCAGTTACAGGGCTCTGAAGTACAGAAACCAGGAGTGAAAAGACTAGCATTCAGTACAAAGAAACATCATATGACAGCCACTCATGAAGACCCTCCCAGTATTCTAGCAGCTGGGGAACCTTGTCTTGCCTCTTAAAGCCCTAGTTGGTGCTCTCTTTCTCCTTAGCAGCAGAGTAGTGGCTTTTCCAGACCCAGAATGTTCTTGGCCCTTTGCTTTCCGGGCCTTCTCTGCAGCTTGCCAATAACCTGGGGAGTGTAGGCTAAAGCAGCCGTGAAGGTGGCAGCAAGGTAGAGCTGTGAATTGCAAGCCAATGAGATTTTGAGAATAACCAGCTTGGTGGCTGAACTTCAGAAAGAAACATTTCCATTCCTGAAACTCCTCAGCCCAACCCCAGTCTGGATCCCTCTCTATGTGTAATCCATCACTTCATAAATGACAAAATGCAGAAGGCATAAAGGAGGAAGCCAAACATGAATTCTAGAGGACTTCTCTGCCTCTTCCTCCCTGTTTCACCTGATTCCCAAAACTAACTCCCCTTCCCCAGGAAAGTTCACACTGAGGGAAGCTTACCACTCATGGACCAGAGAATCAGTCCTCCATTTTGAGCACGAGCATGAGCAAGGATCCCGAAGATCCTTGGTCTGTCCTACCTACAGGCCCGCATCACACTAACTGTCCTGGTACCCCAACATGAAACCTAAAGACTGACCTTTTACAGCTGTAGCAATCAGTCAACACATACTTATTGGCACCAGTTATGGACCCAGGCTCCTTGCCTTCATGAAGCCTCCAGACAGAAGTACTTCTTAAAATGAAAAAAATCTGAGAACAAAGAGTGATATACAGTCACCAAGGCTTTAGCCACTGATGACTGGGTGTTTAAAGTGGACAGTGCAGGGAGATTTTTGAGGGGCACAGGAGGCCATACTTGAGTGGAATGGCCATGGTGTTAGAGACAGGGAAAGGAGAGGGACAAGTACCCTGAAGGTCAAACTTGGCATAGCTGTCATTAAGTTCCTGGCTGGGCCCTCCTCCATTTCATCAAGAAGTTTCTGGGAGTTAGTTACAAGCATCTTTCCCTTCCTTTGTTTTCTCCTTAATTTTGTTCACAGTTTCCTCAAATACTTAGGCATGTTTTTACTGAAAGGGTTACACTTAGAGCATCCATTAATTCTCTAGAATTCTCATGTTAATACACAACTTCTATAAATGTAATATTTGTGCCTTTCTGAAATTCATGTTACAACCTGGCTTCAATGGGATGGTGTTAGGAGGTAGGGTCTCTAGGAAGTGGAATAGGTCCTGAGGGTGGAGTCATAATGAATGGGATTAGTTTCTTTATAAAAAAGGCCTCAGGGAGCACCCTTGCCCCTGTCTGCCATGTAAAGACACCAAGAAAAAGCAGCCTTCTGTGAACCAGGAAGCAGGCTTTCACCAGACACCAAATCTGTCAACACCTTGATCTTGGAATTTCCAGCCTCCAGAACTGTGAGAAATAAATTTCTGTTGTTTTATAAGCAACCCAGTATATAGTATTTTGGTATAATGGCCTGAACGGACTAAGACAATAGCCCTAAAACAATACACCTTTCTCCTTATCATATTCTACTCAGGACAAGAAGTAGCGTATGGTCTGTGGTATCAGCTTTAAGATGGCTCTCATGCTTACAGGGAGAAGGGTCAGAATAAAGCCAACTGGTTGGGAGGTACCCCCAAGCACCTTCTTGTCTTCCAGACCGGATGGGAACATCGTATTGGAAACTATAAGCAAGTCTGAACATGTTTCAAAGCTTGCAGGCAGAGGTAGGTTGGATCAGCTACAGAGCTGCTCTATGACACCAGTAAGATGACAGTTTTAATTGCACTTGGTGGATGAGCTAATTATGGTCAGAAAGTTAGCACTGGGGTTGCAATGAATGACACATTTTTTTTCTGGGAAACACAGCACACAGGTGACATCCTTCTGCAATTCAAGTGTTTCTTCAAGAGTTTGGAAAGATATTTAAACCAAAAGAGTTCAAGATAAAGGGGAAGGGCGAAAAAAGAGTATCTGTGTGTGACTGTGAAGGTTGAGTGGTGAGCAGGAAGTGGAGTTCAAAAGAGGTAGAATAATGGCTCACAAAAGGCAGCAATAAGTGGGAAGAAGCAATTAATTGGATCAGTCTGTTAAGGCTCAAAACAGTCTGATAGAAAGACGACGTAATATCCTGATTCCCAAGTCAGGATCCCAAATCTTCCATATGACTAATAATTAAAGCCAGCTCTTGGGAAATAAATTCTTGAATTTGTATATTCAAAAGGGAGGATGCAGTTAGCCCTTTGACCTTACTCCGAACTTTCTTGTAGGGGGTAAATTCTGTAAGATCCTCCAGAAACTGTTTGGAAGCACTCTATATAACCGTGACGAATTTGAGGTCCTCATGAAAGGTCCAGGAAACAGCCTTCACTTCCAAATGTCCAGCCACATCCTACACAACCCCCAGAGTTTGCTTTTGAAGACTCAACTGCTAGCCTCAGCATGGACGTCAGGAAGGTTTACTGACGATATTGTTGGTTTTTGTATTTCTTTCTCCATTTTTTTTTTTTTTTACCCAACATTTATACGTGCAGGGACACATATACATACACTAACGCCACCAAGAATCTTGGCAGAAACAGGAAAGCTAGTTCCACTATGGTGAGCAGTGGTGAAAAACAGGCCAGGGGTTTGGACGTCAGAATGAAAAGCAGATGCACTCCCAGCCAGCTCTCCCTGACCACTCTCACCTGGGCAGAACCCCAGGCTGCTAGGGGAAGGAATGACCCTGTCTCTGTCAAGAGTTACCAGTGTAATTGTGCTCAATGTAGATTATTTTCATGTTGTTTTTAACCTGGATAATGACCCTGCCTTCACCTTTGGGGAGGCTAGTTATCCAAATCTGTGACTAAGAATAAAGTAAGTGACAAAAAAACCATTGAATGCTTGGCACTGACAGTTGAGGAATAAATAGAAAAAAGTCAAGGGTTCTTCTCTCTCCTAAGGATGAAAAAGGGAAGCATAAAGTGGCACCAATGTTAGGAACAGTGGAGGATGAATTGCACCGTTGGTAAGGTGGCAGAAAATAGGTCAGCAGGAGCTGAATGCCATCACCAAGGGCAGTATGAATGAGGGTTCCATGTAGAGAACAGCTAGAAGCAAGGCACCAGCAGAGACCAAACCAAAGGTTTAAAGAGCACAGGGAGCAAAAGGCGGCTTCTGGTCAGTGCTCAACATCCTTTGGAATCACCTGTGATCACACATGGGGCAGTGGTGGGGGAGAAGGGCCTCAAGCCCCAGAGACTGATTTAGTAGGTCTGGGCTGGGGCCAGTTAATTTGCATGTCTTAACAAACTACCAAGTGGTGCAACACTTCTGGTACTATAGATAGACACATTTCTGTAAAACAGCTGGATTGAGGGGCACCTAGGTGGCTCAGTCAGTTAAGTGTTCAACTCCAACTCAGGTCATGATCTCATGGTTCGTGAGTTCAAGCCCTGCATTGGGCTCTGTGCTGATAGCCTAGAGCCTGCTTTGTATTCCGTGTCTCCCTCTCTCTCTGTCCCTCCCCAATTCACACATTGTCTTTCTCTCAAAAATAAATAAACGTTAAAAAAATTTTTTAAAAGCAGCTTTATTGATATTCAAGACTGAAATATTACAGGAAACTCAGTCTCCATGTTCCTTTAGCAGGCAGTGCAAAGGCATATTCGGTTAGGTGTCCTGGTAGAAAATAATGTTGACTTGCTTACAGGTGAGAAGCATCAAATCTGTCCAGTGGAGCCCATGTTCCCACGAACCAGGGGAGAGGTTTCACTACCAGGTGTTGGCTCTCTGTAATGGAACCATCTCTGTCATCAGGGTCCTACTGGGAAAAGTTTGGTTCAAATATGCACACAGCTTTTTGAACACTTCTATAAATTAATGGAAACCCGTTGTTATTCTGTTATTGTTTCTTCGTGTTCTCAGTCTTTAAGACAAATCAAGATATCCCTGCATGTTATACCAGAGATTTTTCTCCCCTTCTTTGCAAGCAATGGTTTATATCTAGGCCTATTAAAAGCCCTTGGAGACTTCTGCACACCTGTCAAGAGAACCAAGAATCGCATTAGCTCCGGAAAGAGAGCTTAGATTGTTCAACGCATTGGCTTTCTTTGGTGTTGGACTTGATTTGGTGGTGATGGAATGAGGCGCTCTCAAAGGGAAATTGCAGGGATATACACAATACTTTCAACTGAAAAAGTCAATGACTCCCAGACAGGTATATTCTGTTTGGCCATCTAAAAACTGTGTCCCCGGGTGATCTGAGCAAAACAGCCACTTCAGCTATTGGTTGAAAAGCCTCACTTCCACTGTAAAACCATTTCAGCACTTGTTCATTAAATTTAAAACATCAAAGAGGATTTGCAAATCTGGAAAACATTTATGAAAAATTTAAATGGGGTGTCACTTTGGCAGTGTAAGTGGCATGAACTGTTTGATTTTCAACTATTTACAGATGTATCTGACTCTGGGATTAATACATATATTTTCTAAGAGAAATTGGGTATGCAAAGTTTTGACCAAATTGACCTAAAAAACAAAAATTAGTTTAAATATATATAATGTGGACCTATTCTCTTGTACGCTAGTGTGTCTTTCTGTGTGTGAGAAAAGAGACACATTTTTTTTCCAAATTTGTAATTTTTTTTAGCTCTTGATTACCAGAGATTCTGCACCAGAAAATTTAAGAACATAATGTTCTATCCTCATTTTTGTTTGGAATTCCTAAGTTCCAAAGTTGCCAAATCCTTTCTTCCCTAGTTGATATTTATGTTTGGGAACTTTCTTTAAATAACTATCTGGACACTGGTCACATAAGACAATGCCAAAAGACAATATGAACTGGGAACGTATCTGGCCCTCTACAAGTCTAGAAGTTTTCTTAAATACTGTTTTTCTGCTACAGATTCCAGTAAATCAAAGATTCTATGACTCAGAGCTTCAACCCTTGGGTGAGGGGGAGGGGAAAGGGAGACAGTTCAACTCTTAGCCTAGAATATTTTGGAAGATTGTGTTTTCTGTAATTCATATTTTAGTTGTTATTTATGTCACTTCTTAGCCTTAAAATGATTTGATGTGATTTGCATAAACACATACAATACTTTTAAAATGAAGCCGAGAACATGAGGAAAAAGAAAAAAAAATAATTGCCGTAAGTACACTTCACTAGAAGCCTGCATTTTGGGATCTGCACTTTCTAGCAGCCAACCCAGAGAAAGAAACACTCTTTGAAACTATTTTCAAAAAAAGCAGTTGCTCGGGAAAAGTATAGTTGGTCCTGGTATTGGTACTAGTAAGACTTGAGTGAAAATTTTTTACATGGGACAGTGCAGGGCAAATACTGTATAATTTTCTCAATAACTTTCCTCCACAATATATTTATGACTTTTTAAAAACTTGAGTTTTATACATTCCTCAGGGTAGGCCAATGGCTCAACCCTAGAGAAGAACTCAGCAGAGAATGGCATGAGATGGTAGCATAATGCGTTCCAGAAAATCAGGGTACCCTCAACTGGCTTTATCAATGAAGAACATTTTGTGCATTTAACAAAATGAACGGGCTGCACGTCCTTCAGGCAGTTTTCCTGAAATACTATTGTCTCAAAAACAAGCCTTTGAAAAATGTTGAACAATATCACACAATCCTCGTCTTGCATTCCACTTAGGGAACTTTTTAAAAATCCTCTTTAATTGTATTTCTCAAATCTCAATCCCATGTCTCAGTCTTCACAAAGCTTCTCCCTTCTCACTGACCTTGGTTGGTCATCATCACTTCTCAATCTCCTTCAGTCCAAAAACACCTTGGGAAGATATCTCAGGACAAGTTGGAATAGTTTAGATAAAATAAAGTTTTAGATTCCTAAAGCATACCTCTGACTTTAAAAGTGTTGTTTTGGGGGCACCTGGGTGACTCAGCTGGTTTAGCATCTGAGTGCAGCTCAGGTCATGAATTCATGGTTCATGAGTTCGAGCCCCACATCAGGCTCTCCGCTGTCAGCACAGAGCCCGCTTTGAATCATCTGTCCCCTTCTCTCTGCCCTTCCCCCACTCTCTCTCTCTCTCTCTCTTAAAAATAAATGAACATTAAAAAGAAAGTGTTACTTTCTTTTTCCTACCGAAATAAGCTGTGGTATCTTTGGATCTCAACCTGCTTTTACAAACATCCTTGCCCCTTGCAAATTCTGCACTTTCCCAGAGCTTTTTCAATGCTTGAACTGTTTCCTCTAGTGAGATCTCTCTCAGATCCCACCTCATGTTCAAGGCCAGTCAATTGTGTATCTCTCATATCGATTAGAACAATGTCTTTCTCAAAGTTGGAGATCAATTAATATTGAATGAATGACTGAACAAGTGAATGAATCATGTCAGAATTTTCTCTTGGCTTCATTATGCAGGAAAGTAAGGGTTGTTTTGGTTTTTTTTTTCTTTTTTTTTTTTCATTATTTTTCATTTATTTGACTTAATCCTTTCAGGGGAAAACAGACTTTACGACCAGCCTTGTCACTCCTTAAAAACCAAAGAGAAAAGCTTTCCTATGTGACCCTTCCCAGGAAACAGAAAACCTTTCAAGTGAGACACGCATTGTATTCTCTTAAGGAAGCCTTGTTTCACACCACCAATCAGAGCATCTGTGAGGGCAAGCCTAGTCATGACACAGGGAAATCCACAGGTTAGGAATTTGCTCAAGAGCTTGAGACCAGGCAGCTTCAGCATGGGAGCTATACCTCAGTTAGGAAAGAGGCACGGGCGCTCAGGAGCATCATTCACTCTTCACCTGCCTGCTATTACAGGTGCAATGACACCACAGGACACTGTGATTTATCAGAGGAAAATAGCCTGGTAATAGGAGGAGAACTAGGCCTCATTAAGATGAAGCAGTGTCTGATATCCTTGAGTCAGACAAAAGAGAATATGAAATTGATGTGGTCAGCACTACCGCCAAGCTGCATTTGAAAAGAATCAAACAAAGTGGCAATTGACAGCACTTTAGGAGGAAAATATCCACAAATGAAAAATAAGCTTGTGGAATGTAAACCTCTCGTTTTAAATGCGTTAAAATATGACTCTGCATTTGATTTCCTTCCACAGTGAGATCATTCTGAGCAAATCTATAAAAGGAACAAGGTGTGTACATTTAATATGCTCCTGTCAGAGCCCTACAGCAAAGGGTAGTGGTAAGATTAATTTAATTACCAAACTCTCATCATCTTAAAATAAGTATGGGCATGTTTCTAGTTCTGGAAAGACAAAAATGTTTCATGAAAGAAGGACAAGAGAGAACTCCTGACTTGGACAGCACTGCGGCCCTGGCCACAGCCCTCGAAGATCCTCAGCCATTAAAGAAAGGGGATATCAGTTAGCCAATGTCGCTTCACTTTCTGCCACCTCCCAAACCGCAGGTAAGAGGAGGCATTTGTTTGAGGCACCCCTAAGCTAGGGAGCCATGCAGTCTGTAAATATGAATAGCTTTTATTCAGATGAAAGTTGATGTTCTGGAGTTGCTTCAAAAGAAGACAGTCAACATGGTTTTGTTTGAGAAACAAATGGCCACTAGGAGTCTTTCTTCTATATGGTATTGCTTGCTTTTGTTTCTTGTTATTTACTGATTGACAGGAGAAAAGTTGATTTTTTTTTTTACCCCCAAAAATTTCTTTATTCATGTTTTCCATGAAAATCTTCCAAAGACACTTTACCTTATCTCCCACTCAGGAGACCATCTCCAGCCTTTTAAAATCCAGTCTTTGATGTCTGCCCCTACCACTACTATATTTCTAAAATAGCCAAAAGCAGCATTGGGCTATGGAGACTTGCGGCTCCTTAGGGGTGCCCTCAGGGTCCAGTCCATACTGGAGACCCAACCTTGAGGTGCTGCCACAACCTTAGGTCTTGTGCTCCCTCCTGGTTACAATGTTCCTTCTTCCTTATCCTAGTTGTTATTTTTTTTTTTTAATTTCTTAATGTTTATTCATTTTTGAGAGACAGAGTTTGAGCAGGGGAGGGGCAGAGAGACAGGGAGACACAGAATCTGAACCAGGCTCCAGGCCCTGAGCTGTCAGCACAGAGCCTGATGCGGGGCTCAAACCCATGAACCATGAGATCATGACCTAAGCCGAAGTCAGACGCTTAACTGACTGAGCCACCCAGGTGCCCCAGTTGTTAATTATTTCTAAAGTAAGAAATTTACAGACTTGAAATAAAGTGAGGCCACATTTTATTTTATTTTTTTTTTAATTTTTTTTTTCAACGTTTTTTATTTATTTTTGGGACAGAGAGAGACAGAGCATGAACGGGGGAGGGGCAGAGAGAGAGGGAGACACAGAATCGGAAACAGGCTCCAGGCTCCGAGCCATCAGCCCAGAGCCTGACCCGGGGCTCGAACTCACGGACCGCGAGATCGTGACCTGGCTGAAGTCGGACGCTTAACCAACTGCGCCACCCAGGCGCCCCGAGGCCACATTTTAAAAAGCATGAACACATAGCCTACTTCTTAATTTTAAAAATATCAAGTTAGATACATCTATATGTGATAGATATTACAGTTTTTAAAAATAATTTTAAAAAATAAAAATAAATTTCTTGTGGTTAGACTATTTCTCTAAAAAACAATATTTCTGTATAGAATAAATATTTGGAGAGCATCATCTTATTGGACATACAGCTCTTCCTCAGTCAACTGTGACAATAATAATAAAGGGTGCAGTTCTGTGCTGTGGGAAAGACAAAGTAAACCAAAAAGTGCAATATGTTCCTGGCAGAGATTTGCTTTGAAACATGACCTTACATAATTGCAAAAGAGAGAAATACTTTCCCATAATTCTTTAGAAACCTACCTCATCTGAATGGTTGATTTAAAATTAAGAAACAATAGATTTTTCTAATTCGAATCCTACTTCTTAAAATAAATAAGTTCTTCCAACAGGGCATGTGGCAGTGTGGTGAAGGGTAAAACAACGAATGGACCATGCAGAATTTCAGTTCTTTTTTTATGTTTATTTATTTTTGAGAGAGACAAAGAGAGCAAGCAGGGGAAAGGCAGGGAAAGAGGGAGACACAGAATCCGAAGCAGGCTCCAGGGTCTGAGCTGTCAGCACAGAGCCTGACGTGGGACTTGAACCCACGAACCATGAAACCATGACCTGAGCTGAAGTCAGATGCTTAACAGACTGAACAACCCAGGTGCCCTCAGAGTTTCAGTTCTGTTTTGCGTGATCAGGAGTCACTTCCTGAAACTTTCTGATCCAGCTATCCCCACTTACCAGGTGAGATTCAACAACTGACTTCTCACAGACTGAGAAAATTTCACAATAATAATAAGGAGAAAAAAGCTTCTCTTGAGAGATTCTGAATGTTGTGAATACTGAATTCAAGTCACAGCATTTACACCTTTTTAAAGAATCTTCTTAAGGGATTTACCTTCCCAGCCTCGACCCTCCTGGCAATTTTTTTCTAAGGAGAATTGCAATAAGCAAGAAGGTTATTTTTTTTTTTCCAGATCCTAGGGACAAAATAAATATGGTATATGTGATGTACAACAGGATGGGAGGAAAAGAGCGAGGAACCCCACATTGCCCTGCTCCAGACCCCTCTGCAAATGCACCCCTATAAGATTACTGTAGCAGGCAAGGAAAAAAGGCAGAGTTTACTCCAAAAGCGATTCTAGGCTTAGAAAACAAACAAGCACTGCAAAAAATCACAGCCCTTTAATTTTCATGATGAAATATGAACATTCCATTGTCTCTCTGTTTAGCATACAGCAAAGACTTATTTGTTAATGAGTTCTGTTTGTGAAGGAGATTTTGTATGCAATTTAGAAAAAAAAAATGTGAAAACCCCACAAATAGAAGAACCATCATTTCAACATTAATATAATTCTCTTTCCCACCCATTTCTCACAATCATGTACTCTTGATATATTTAATCTTTTGCAATGGTTCCCATAGCAACTCCTCCTGGTAGTGGCTGAGCTGAAGGCTACTGGAGTCTTGAAACCCAGCCCTGCCCTGGGCACTTTTTTTTTTTTTTTTTTTTCTTTTCTCTCTCTCTCTCTCTCTTTCTCTTTTCATTTATTTGTTTATATTAAACCTTGGATATCTTAGAACTGTCCTTGTGTTGGCCATCAGAATCCTGTCAGAGATGAGAACATAAGGCCTTTTAAGGACAAAAGATATGTTATTTTTGTTGTGTTTCATTTTTTGGTTTTCAAAGCAGAGGCCCTGATTCTTTTAAATCTGCTCTCCATCACCACTTGCAAATTTCCTAACAGCACTTCCAAACAGGAGGAGAGGCTCCTCAAAGAGGCATTAATTAAAATGCATCCCTAAAGAGTGAAAACATCACCTCTGCTCTGCCCTCAGTTCTAGGGTGACCAGGAAAACAAGATGCTGAAAATCCTGTATAAAAATTCATGGGGTGACACAAGTCGGGTGTGCAATGGCAGCATTGGGACTGCATAATGCTCAAGAATTCAAATGGTAGGACATACTTCTCATTTCCTTCCTGCAATTTGTTTCTCTGCCCCCAGATAATACCAGCTCTGAGGAGTGGGCTTGGGGACTTGAAAATCAAATATTATTATTAATCACTGTAATTACTTTTCTTGGCCCAACTGTGGGGCTGGAAGCAAATGAAATTCTCTTGAGTGCTGTCTTAACTGAAACATGTTGCTGAGCCATGATTACCTCATCCTTAGTCATCTTAAACTAGAAAGAGTGTTACTGCAAAAAAATTTCTTCTAAAATATAACTGAGCCTGCTTATTTACATACGCAACTTATAAAAGACACAGCACTTTTTCCTAAAGATGAAGATAAGTCTTGCCCCTGACTCCCAAATGTCCAAAAGATGTCAAGTCAATAAAATGAGTTTAAAAGTTACTTAGACACCTCTGCGGGAGAATACATTTCTGTTTACCAGTCGAGCAAGATTAAAAGTTCAAAGTTAATAATACTTAAGCATCTTGTTTGAAATTAGAACAATGATACTTCTAATAACTTAGTGGTAAATTCTCTTTTCTGATAAATGTACATCTGGGCCTTAATCGTTGCAAAACTCTGTAGGGTGCCATTCACATTGGAAAAGTCGTGGTATTTATTACGACCATTCTCCAGCAGATGGAATTAAAGAATTTTGATCTGAAACAAACCAAAAACAGCATATTATGACAATTTTCTGTGAGTGGAAGGTAAAAAATCCTGAGGAAAGTATACCTTTTTCTAATTTACACAGAAGCAAATACTAACTATATTAAACGCATTCCATTTAAAGCCATCAATATGGGCTACAGTGCATACCACAATATTTTGACTGAGATTTATGATCAGATGAAACTATTAGTTATTTTTGTGCTATACTCAACAATGATTTGAAATTGTTTAAATTTTTCAACCAGCAGATTTACTATTAGCCAGTCAAGTTTCAGACCACATGAATGCAGTATTTTGACCATTTATTAAAATGTCACTGTGACTTAGCCTTATGGGTGGCACAAAACCCAAACTTTCATTTTGTGGTCTAGTTTAGACACCCTGCATTCTTATGTAATTTGGGGCACATCCTTACCCATCCAGCCTAGTTTCTTCACCTAAAAAAAATTCTTACAGAATTCCTAAGATCTCGAATATATAATTGCATTGTAGTTAAAGACACACAGCCTTAAAAAAAATAAAAAGACTTGTATTTTATAGGACAAATGGTAGCATATGAAACACTCAAATCAGTCAAACACTATTTTTTTGGGGGGGGATATATATTGAGGTATAACTGACATATAATAAACTGCACATAATTAAAGTGCACAATTTGATAAGTTTTGATTTATGTAATACCCATCATCACCACAATCAAGGTAATGAATGTATCCATGACCCAGATAAATTCCTCATGTTCCTTTGTCATCCCTTCTTCCTGTCCTACCCCTCCTCCATCCCCATACCAATTCCCAGGCAAACACTGATCTGCTTTATTTCACTATAGAATTGCCCATATTTTCTAGAATTTTATATAAATACAATTACATAATATGAACTCTTTTTTTCATCGAGCTTTTTTCACTCAGAATAATTGTTTTTTCTATTTCCATGAGAAACTCATTACTAGAAATGTTGGATTTGAGTCCATGAAGACCACCATGTGTCTTAAGACATCTGAAATATGCCCTCATTGATTATTAACAATGTATTTTCTGTTGATTTTCAGAAACACAGTATCAGAATTGTCTGAATTTTAATAAAGAACAATATTATGGGACCACCTGGGTGACTCAGTTGGTTGAGCCTCCAACTCAATTTCGGCCTCAGGTCATGATCTCAAGGTGGTGAGATTGAGCCCCATGTTGAGCTTCACACTGAGGGTGGCGCCTGCTTAGGATACTTTCCCTCTCTCCCTCTCTCTCTGCCCCTGCCCTGCTCACACACACTCTAAATAAATAAATAAATAAATAAGAACCATATTATGAAATCAAGTGAGAAGACCTCAACTACTAGAAGGTAAGGACTCTTAGATTTCTTCTGTCTCTAATGCCTTAGTATTTGTTTTACTTAACAAGCAATAGTCACTGTTTTTTTAATTAAGATTTAAAAAATCTTGGAGTGCCTGGGTGGCTCAGTCTGTTAAGCGTCTGACTTCAGCTCAGGTCATGATCTCGCGGTCCACGAGTTCGAGCCCCTATCGGCTCTGGGCTGATGGCTCAGAGCCTGGAGCCTGCTTCCGATTCTGTGTCTCCCTCTCTCTCTCTGCCCCTCCCCCGTTCATGCTCTGTCTCTCTCTGTCTCAAAAATAAATAAACGTTAAAAAAAAAAATAAATAAATAAATAAAAATCTTTAATTCCAGTGTAGTTAACATACAGTGTGATATTTGTTTCAGGTGTATATAGTGATTCAACGATTCCATACATTACTCAGTGCTCATAATGCTAAGTGTACCCTTAATTTTCTTCACCTGTTTCACCATCCCCTACCCACCTCCCTCTGGTAATCATCAGTTTGTTCTTTATAATTGAGAGTCTGTTTCTTGGTTTTTCTCTCTCTTTCTTTCTCTTTTTTTTTCCTTTGCACATTTGTTTTGTTTCTTAAATTCCACATGAGTGAAATCATATAGTGTTTATCTTTTCACGTAGCATAATTCTCTCTAGCTCCATCCACATGGTTGCAAATGGCAAAATTTCATTCTTTTTTGTGGCTGAATAATATTCCATTATATATATAATATTCCATATATATATATATATATATATATATTCCACGTCTTCATATATATGTAATATTCCACTTATTCATATATATATATATATATATATATATATATATATCACTTCTTCTTTATCCATTCATCTATCAATGGATACTTGGGCTTTCCATAATTTGGCTATTGTAAATAATGCTGTAATAAACATTGGGGTGCATGTGTCCTTTTGAATTAGTGTTTTGTATTTTTTTTAATGTTTGTTTATTTTTGAGAGAGAGAGAGGAGGGACAGAGAGAGGGAGAGACCAAGGATCCAAAGTAGGCTCTGTGCTGACAGCATGGAGTCCAGTGCAGGCTCAAACTCATGAACCATGAGATCATGACCTGAGCCGAAGTGGGACACTTAACCAACTGAGCCACCCAGATGTGCCAGTGTTTTTGTATGTTTTGGGTAAATACCCAGTAGTGTGATTACTAAATCATAGGGAAGTTCTATTTTTAACTTTTTGAGGAATCTCCCTACTGTTTTCCACAGTGGCTGCACCAGTTTGCATTCTCACCAATAGTGCATGAGTGTTCTTTTTTCTCTATATTCTCACCAACACTTGTTATTTCTTGTGTTTTTTGACTTTACTCATTCTGACAGGTGTGAGTGATATCTCATTATGGTGTTGATTTGAATTTCTTTGATGATGAGTGATGTTGAGCATCTTTTCTTGTGTCCATTGGCCATCTGGATGTCTTTGGAGAAATATTTGTTCATGTCTTCTGCCCATTTTCAATTGGATTATTTGTTTCTTTGGGTGTTGAGTTGTGTCAGTTCTTTGTATATTTTGGATATAACCCTTTAATGGATATGTCATTTGTAAATATCTTCTCCCATTCAGTTTTGATTGTTTTCTTTGCTGTGAAGGCTTTTATTTTGATGTAGTACAAATAGTTTATTTTTAATTTCTCTTGCCTCAGGAGACATATCTAGGAAAATGTTGCTACTGTTGATGTTAAAGAAGTTACTGCTTATTTTTTATGATTCTTATGATTTCTAGGTTTCACATTTATGTCTTTAATCCATTTTGAATTTATTTCTGTGTATGATGTAAGAAAGTGGTCCAGTTTCTTTTTTCTTTTTTTTGCATGTAGCTGTACAGTTTTCCTAGCACCATTTGTCGAAGAGACTATCTTTTCCCCATTGGATATTCTTTCCTGCTTTGTCGAAGATCAATTGTGGGTTTATTTCTGAGTTTTCTATTCTGTTCTATTGACTTATGTGTCTTTTTTTGTGCCAGGAATATACTGTTTTGATTACTATAGCTTTATAATATAACTTGAAGTCTGGAATTGTGATGCCTCCAGCTTTGTTTTTCTTTGTCAAAGTTGCTTTGGCTATTTGGGGTCTTTTGTGGTTCCATACAAATTTCAGGATTGTTTGTTACAGTTTTGTGAAAATGATGTTAGTATTTTGGTAGGGATTGCATTAAATCTGCAGAGTGCTTTGGATAGTATTGAAATTTTAACAATATTTGTTTTCCAACCTATTAGTATGGAATGTCTTCCCATTTCTGTGTGTCATCTTCAATTTCTTTCATCAATGTTCTATAGTTTTCAGAGTACAGGTCTTTCACCTCTTGGACTAAGTTTATTCCTACATATTACTTTTTGGTGCAGTTGTAAATGGGATTGTCTTCTTAATTTCTCTTTCTGCTGCTTCATTATTAGAGTATAAAACTGCAACAGATTTCTGTACACTGATTTTGTATCCTATGACTGTACCAAATTCATTTATCAGTTCTAGTAGTTTTTTGGCAGAGTCTTTAGGGTTTTATATCAGTCCCTGGTAGGTTTTGGTGGAGTCTGCATATAGTGAAAGTTTTACTTCTTCTTTACTAATTTGGATGCCTTTTGTTTCTTTTTGTTGTTTGATTGCTGTGGTCAGGATTTCCAGTATTATATTGAATAAAATTGTTGGGAATTTACATCCTTGTCTTGTTTCTTAGTATGATGTTTGCTGTGGGTTTTCATATAAGGTCTTTATTATGTTGAGGTATATTCCCTATAAACCTACTTTGTTGGGAATCATGAATGGATGATGTACTCTGTCGGATGCTTTTTATCTGATCTTTGGAAATGCTCATATGGCTTTTACCCTTTCTCATAATGATGTCATGTATCACCTTGATTGATTTGCAAATATTGAATCATCCTTACAGCTCAGGAATAAATCCCACTTGATCATGGTGAATGAGTTTACTTAATGTATTGTTGGACTCAGTTTGCTAGTATTTTGTTGAGGATTTTTGCATATATGTTCATCAGAGATATTGACCTGTAGTTCTTTTTTTGTGGTGTCTTTATTTGGTTTTGGTGTCAATGTAATTCTGTCCTCATAGAATAAATTTGGAAGTTTTTCTTCCCCTTCTATTTTTTTGGAGTAGTTTGAGACTAGCTATTAACTCTTCTTTAAATGTTTGGTAGAATTTACCTTTGAAGCTGTCTAGTCCTGGACTTTTGTTTGTTGGGAGTTTTTGGTACTTATTCAGTTTCATCACTAGTAATCAGTCTGTTCAAAGTTTCTATTTCTCCCTCCTTCAGTTTTGGTTGGTTTTTTTGTTTCTAGGAATTTACCCATTTCTTCTAAGGTGTCCAAATCATTGGCTTATAATTTTTTATAATATTCTCTTACAATTGTTTGTATTTCTGTGGTGTTGGTTGTTCTTTCTCCTCTCATTTGTGACTTTTAGTCCTCTTTTTCTTTTTCTTTTTCTTTCTTTTTTTTATGAGCCTGGCTAGAGATTTATCAATTTTATTGATCTTTTCAAATAACCAGCTCCTGGTTTCATTGATCTGTTCCATTGGGTTTTGGGTTGTTTTTTTGTTTTGTTTTGTTTTGTTTTTTTGTTATTGTTGCCATTGTTGTTTTTTGTTTCTTTGGGTTTTTTGGGTTTTTTATTTTATTTTTTTTGTTTTGTTTTCTTTTTGTTTGTTTTATTTCAGTTTCTATATCATTTATTTCTGCTCTAATCTTTATTTTATTCCTTCTGCTGGTTTGGGATTTCATTTGTTCTTTTTCTTTCCTTTAGATATAAAATTAGGTTGTTTATTTGTGACTTTTCATGCTTCCTGAGGTAGACCTGTATTGACATAAACTTCCCTCTTAGAACAGCTTATGCTGGGGCGCCTGGGTGGGTCAGTTGGTTAAGGGTCCAACTTTGGCCCAGGTCATGATCTCACAGTTCATGAGTTCGAGCCCTGTGTTGGGCTCTGTGCTGACAGCTCAGAGCCTGGAGCCTGCTTCGGATTCTGTGTGTGTCTCTCTCTGCTTCTCCCCCCACCCCCTCTCTCTCTCAAAAATAAATAAATGTTAAAAAAAATAAGAACAGCTTGTGCTGCATCCCAAAGATTTTGGATCACTGTGTTTTCATTTCCATTTGTTTACATGTAATTTTTTTTTTTCTTCTTTGATTTCTTGGCTGACCCATTCATTGTTTAGTAGCATATTTAACCTCCAGGAATTTGTGCCTTTTCTTGATTTTTATTTGTAGTTGATTTCTAGTTTCATAGCCTTGCCATCAGAAAAGATGCATGGTATGACTTCAATTTTTTGAATTTATTGAGACCAATATCTAATCTATTTTGGAGAATGTTCTTTGGGGTGGAATGTTCTGAATATATGTTAAATCCATCTGGTCCAGTGTGTCATTCAAAGCCACTGTTTCTTTCTTGATTTTGTTTGGATGATCTGTCCATGGGTATAAATGGGGTGTTAAATCCCCTTTTATTATTGAATTATTATAGATTGATTCCTTTATGCTTGTTATTAACTGTTTTATGCGTTTGAGTGCTTTCATATTGGGTGCATAAATATTTACAATTGTTATATCTTCTTGTTGGATTGTACCCTCTGTTATTATATAGTCTCCTTCCTTGTCTCCGTTAAAAATCTTTGCTTTAAAGTCTATTTTGTCCAACATAAGTATTTCGGCATAATTATATTGAGTTTTATCCATGTTCTTACAAATATTGATCATCTATTTTTTTTTTTTTATTGCTGAGCAGTATTTGATTTCATGGAGATTCTAGAGTTTATTTATTCATTAACCTGTTGAACATTGCAGTTGTTTCTAGTTTGAGATTATTACAAATAAAGCTCTAGGAACATTTGTGTATAAATCTTTGTCTGACATATATTTTCATTTCTAGGAGTGGCTGAATCATCTAGAGTAAGTGTATCTTTAACTTCTTAGGAAACTGACAGATTTTTTCCAAAAGTGTTGTATGCACCTACATTCCCACCAGCAGAATTGAGAGCTCCAGTTGCTCCACGTCTTTGTCAACATTGGTATCATCAGTCTCTTTACTTTTGGACATGCTAATCAGTGTGTTGTGAAATGTCATTGTGGTTTTAATTTTCATTCCTTATGTTCAGCATATTTCCATGAGCTTACCTACCACCCATATATCTCCTTTGGTGAAATGTCTATTCACAATTTTTCTTCATTTTGTTTTTGGCATTTTATCCTCTTATCATTGAGTCTTGAAGCTTCTTATATTCCAAATATAAGTTCCTTAGCTGATTTGTGATTTACAAATATTTTTCCTATCGACGGCTGTCTTTGCATTCTCTTTGCAGCTCTTTTAAAGAGCAGAGCTCTAATGGGGTGCCTGAGTGGCTCAGTTGGTTAAGCATCCAACTTTGGCTCAGGTCATAATCTCATAGTTTGTGAGTTCGAGCCCCACATCAGACTCTGTGAAGACAGCTTGGAGCCTGGAGCCTACTTCAGACTCTGTGTCTCCTTCTGTCTCTTCCCTTCCCCTGTCTGCTCTCTCTCTCTCTCTCTCTCTTTCTCAAAAATAAATAAACATTAAAAAGCAGAGTTCTTAAGTTTATGAAATCTAATTTTTCAAACTACTTTCTTGTATGGATTACATTTTTGATATCATATGTAAGAAATTTTTGCCTGACCAAACATCACAAAGATTTTCTTCTATGAATATAATAGTTTTCTTATAGAAGTTCCATGTTTTTATGTTTTATATTTAGGTTATATGATCCATTTAGTGTTGATTTTTGTAAATGATGCAAGATGTGAACTTGTTCATCTTTGCACATATGGTTGTCCAATTGCTCCAGTAAAATTAGTTTGAAAGACTAACCTTGTTTTCACTGAATTGCCTTTGCAATCTTGTCAAAACTTCATTGACCATATATGTCCGGTTCTGTTTATGTACACTCCTCAAGATTTGTCTATTTTTTGATATTTTTTTAAATTTATATCCCAACTTGTTATCATATAGTGCAATAATGATTTTAGAAGTAGAATCCAGTGAGTCATCCCTTACATATAACACCCAGTGCTCATATCAATAAATGTTCTCCTTTATGCCCCATGCCCATTTAGCCCATCCCCCCCACCCACAACCCCTCCAGCAACCCTCAGTTTGTTCTCTATATTTAAGAGTCTCTTATACTTTGTCCCTCTCCTTGCTTTATATTATTTTTGCTTCCCTTCCCTTATGTTCATCTATTTTGTATCTTAAATTCCACATATGAGTGAATTCATATGATATTTGTCTTTCTCTGACTGACTCATTTCGCTTGGCATAATACACTCTAGTTCCATCCATGTCATTGCAAATGGCAAGATTTCATTCTTTTTGATTGCCGAGTAATATTCCACTGTGTGTGTGTGTGTGTGTGTGTGTGTGTGTGTATGCCACATCTTCTTTATCCATTCACAAGATTTGTCTATTTATCTTTGCAGTTCTATCAGGTTTTTTTCCCTATAATTTGAAATTCTGTTATTAAATGGATTAATACTTACAATGGGTGTATTCTATAATGAATTGACCCTGTTATCATTATGAAATGACCTTCTATATCACTACTAATATCCTTTACTTTAAAAATGCTTTGGATGATATTAATATAGCCATTGAAACTTTCTTATGATTAGTGTTAGTGTGATATATCTTTTTCCATACTATTACTTTTAACATAATTGTGTCTTTATAGTTAAACTGTATTTCTTTCATGCAGTATGTAGTGATTCTTATTTTTTGTTTGTATTTTTGTGGGTTTTTTTTGTTGTTGTGTTTTGTTTTGTTTCTCCATCCAACAATTTCTGCCTTTTAATTGGAGTGTTAGGCCATTGTGTTTTAATGTAATTACAGATATTGTTAAATTATGTCTACCATCTCATTATTTATTTTTATTTGTCTCATCTACTTCTTCCTCCTTTGTCCCTTTTTCTTTGTTTCCTTTTTGATTCAGTATTTTAAAAATCTACTCATTTATTTAAGAACTATTAATTGAAATCTACTCTGTGTCAGCATTACTCTAGGCTCTGGAAATACAACAGTGAGTAAAAGAGAAGAAATCCCTGCCCTCTGAGACCTCTTCTTCAGCTGGAGAGATAACAAGGTGACCAGCATGGCTGGACAAGATGTGCAAGGAGAGAGTGGACAAAACTGAAGAGAGAGTTTCAATCAAGGGTCAGATCACATAGGGCCTTATATCATGATAGGGTATTTGGATTTTATTTTCGTTGTGATGACAAGCTACTGACAGGTTTTGAGCATGAAAGTAACATGATCCTGTTTACATTTTAAAATAATCACTCTGGCTGCCATTTGGCAAAGCTAGAGTAGAAGCAGGAAGTATAATTAGGAGGCTATTGCAGTTTTCCAAGAGAGAGAAGGATGGCTTCGAGGAGGATAAAGTTGTTCAGATGGTGAGTGGTTGGATTCTGCCTATATTTTTAAGGTAAAACTGACAGAACTTCCTGAGCAATTGGATTGGGGAAAGGAAAAAGAGAAACCAGGGATGATTTCTAGGGTTTTATCTTAACAACTACATGAAAGCTGGTGCCGTTTACTGCAGACGATTAGGTTTTGTTCTGGACATAGTAAGTTTGAGATGTTTATTAGATATTCAAATGGAGAGATCAAGTAGGAAGTTGGATAGGAGCCTGGAAGATGAGGTGGAAGATCATGCTAGAGACGAATTTTTCAGTCACCAGTGGGCTTGTGCAAACTTTTAAGAAAATGTTTCAATTGTGATACTCCAGGGGGTAAAATTCATGTTCTTCTGCTGCAAATACGGTATGTTTCTTTGCACTCAAGTCCAACACACAGACTCTGCTAGTGACGGTTCTTTTGATCACATGCAACAGAAACCGACTCTGGATAGCTACAGCAAAAAAGGGTATTAATTGAAAGAGATTTTTCAATACAGTCTCAGAATCTAAGGAATATTAAAAACTATGACACAGAAAAGGCAGCAACCAAAGCCAGACCAATGATCTCTGTGATAAAAGTTTGAGGCATTATTATTAATAAAACTCAGGTCCAATGGCTTTAGGCCCAGTAGAGTCATTGCAATGCTCTAAAAAGCCAGGAGAAGGGCCACCTATTCTCCATCTGTTAGAAAGAGGGATTGAAGAAATTCTTGCTACTCAAAGCATGGTTCTTGGATCAGAGCTTTTTGGAAAGCAGAATATTAGGTCCCACCCAAGACCTAATTGATCACAATTTGCATTGCAACAAGACCATCAAGCGATTAAAATACATGTTAATGATTAGGAAACACTGAACTAAATGATCTTCCAGCCATAAAATTCTCTGATTGTCTGAATTGGGCATACGTGTTCATACAGTAGCTATATCATGGAAGGTCTTTTGGATTCTTATCCAATATAACTTTAGAATTCCTTGTTAATTTGTTCATAGTGTTTTTTAGTGCTTTCTGTGTAGCTTTCTTGTTAGTTGCTCTGAGTATATATGACATATCTACGTTATGCTCATCTATTCATGCCAACATTTTTATCTACTTCCAGTGAAGTTTAGAAAATTTAGGTCCCTTGAGCTTCCTTGCTTTTAAATATTATTATCTTAAGTATCAGGTGACGTTACAGTTTTTGTTTAAGTCATCATATTTGATTTCTTTTTTTTTATTTTTTTTAACATTTATTTATTTTTGAGACAGGGAGAGACAGAGCATGAACAGGGGAGGGTCAGAGAGAGAGTGACACAGAATCTGAAACAGGCTCCAGGCTCCAAGCTGTCAGCACAGAGCCCGACGCGGGGCTCACAGACCGCGAGATCATGACCTGAGCCGAAGTCGGCCGCTTAACCGACTGAGCCACTCAGGCGCCCCAAATTTGATTTCTAAAATTCATGAACAGAAGGATGGTATATTGTATGGCCATCTATTTCTGTTCTTCCCATTGTTCTTGCTGATGATTCCAAAATTTTTTTTATCATTTCCTTTTTGTTTACAGAACTTCCTTTAGTTATTCCTTAAGGGTAGGCCTGCTAGTGACAAATTATTTTAGTTTTTCTTCATCTGAGAATATCTTTATTGCCCCTTCATTCCTGAAGGATAATTTCACCCACAGAATAATCATGGTTGACAGTTCTTTTCTTTCAACACTTGAAAAATGTTGGACTGCTTTTTTCTGGCCTCTATGTTTTCAGATTAGAAATCAACTGTCATTCAAATTGCCATTTCCCTTGTAGGTAGTGTTTTGTTTCTTTCTGCTTGTTTTCAAGATTTTTTTCTTTGTTTTTAGCTTTCCGAAATTTAATTATGATATCCCTTAATGTGGATTTTTTTTTTTTACTTTATCCTGTTTGCAGTTTGCTCAACTTCTTGAATCTGTAGGTTTATTTCTTTTGCCACAACTTTTAGCCATTATTTCGTGGCATACTCTTTTGGTCATACTTGCTTTTTCTTCTCCGTCATATCCACTCTACTATTGATCTTGTCCAACTAGTTTTTGTTTCTCTTTTTGCATTATTTAGCTCTACATTTTTCATTTAGCTCTTTTTTTTAATCACTTTAATTTTTTTTTTGCTGAGATTTTTTATTTTTTCATTTGTTTCCAGAGAATTTATAATACTTTGGTGAAGCATTTTTATGATGACTATCTTAAAATCCTGGCGCTTTGTATGTAGGTGATTTTTTTCTTTTATCTTGGACGTTTTGACTTTTATGTTAGCAGACTCTGGGCCTTATTTAGATCTTTTATGATGGCAGGCAGTCATCATATTTAGGTTTAGCACACAGGCCCTGGCCTGATTGTGTAATCTATGGTTCCAAAGACAACTTAATTTTCAGAGCCATAAGGTTCTATTTTGTCTGCTGTTTTCTACTGGTACTGCTTAGAATGATAGGGTATAGTTTACCCAAACCCACTATAGTTTATCTAGCGTGTCTGGCAGGGAGAAAGGGATTACCTGTCCAGGAGAACAAGCAGACTTCCTAAACCAAGTCCTTATTGTGGTGGGTCCCCTTTCATAGTGCCACCCAGCCACTCAGTGTCTTTGGTGGAAGGTGAGAGGGAGTCTCTGGCTTAGAGAGGAATAAGAATGCCTCCTGGGCTAGCCACTTTTTGCAGTGGGTTCTCCCTTGCTAATGCCTTCCAGCATCTTTGGTTAGAGAATGGAGGCTTGGGTCCCCAGTGAGGAAGGTGAGCACTTCCCCTGAACACTTATCATTAGCAGGGCTCTCAGTTAATCTTTTCTGGTGTTCTGAGCTTGCCTATTGTTGCTGGCAGGATTCTCACTAAGTCTAGGAGATGAATGAGCCTTCCTATAGCTACTTACCTGAAGTTGTGGTTCAGAAAAATGCCAAGTCTGAGTCCACTTCTTCTGTTAGGCAGGACGATTGTAAGATACCTCGATGCTACTTTTCCTGTAGCCCTGAGGTCCCTAATCAGTTGCCGTCCTTTTTCTGCCATTCAGAGTTCTCCTTTGTTTGCTTCTTACATTGTCTCCACGGTTTATATTTGTACCTAAGAGGGACAAAAGAGTCTATATCATTTTGCCTGGACCAGAAGTCTTTGAATTGTGTATTTTTTAATTGATTCTATTTACCCCCCCTGTTTTCTTATTAGTTATAACTCTCTGCAGCATTATTTTTGTAATTATTTTAGAGCTCATAGTATAGCACACATACATCTTAGTCTACCCTTCCCATGTAGTATAACCTTACAACAGTATACTTCCATTTCTCCCTCCCAGCCTTCATGCTATTGCCATCATACATTTCATTCCTACATATGACATACACCCCACAATACACTGTTATTGCTTTAAGCAATTGATTATCTTTTCAAAAGATATAAATTATAAGAAAAATCTTTAGTATCCAAAAAGTTGCCATTTCCTGGGCTCCTCATTTCTTTGTGTGGATACAGATCTCCATTCGGAGTCACTTTCGTCTGCTTAACAAACTTCATCATTTCTTGTAGTGTAGGTGTGTTGCTAATAAATGTTTTTACCTTTAACTGTCTGAATAAGTTTTTATGTGCCTTTATCTTGCAAAGATGTTGTTTTCACTGGTGAAGACTCTGAGTTGAGTTCTGGTCTTTGAGAATTTTAAAGATGTTACCCCACTGTCCTCTCATTTGCTTTGTTTCTGGGGAGAAAACTGCTTTTCTTTGTTCTTTGCATTTAATGTGTCTTTCTACTCTTACTGTTTTTTAATATATTCTATTTTTTAATGTTTTATTTTACTTTTGAGAGTGAGAGAGAGAGAGAGACAGCATGCACACGAGCAGAAGAGGGGTAGAGAGAGGGGGGGACACGTACTGACAGCAGAGAGCCCGATGAGCTCAAACTCATGAACCATGAGATCATGACCTGAGCCGAAGTCAGACTCTTAACTGACTGATCCACCTGGTGCTCCTAGTATATTTTCTTTATCACTGGTTTTAAAATATTTGATTATGATGGAACTTGGTGTTGTTTTCTTCATGTTTCTTGTTTTTGTTTTTTTTTTAAGTTTATTTATTTATTTTTTAGAGAGAGAGAGCATGAGTGGGGTAGGGGCAAAGAGAGAGGGAGAGAGGGCATCCCAAGCAGGCTGCACTCTCTGCACTCAGTCTGACACAGGGCTCAATCACACGACTGCAAGATCATGACCTGAGCTGAAATCAAGAGTCAGATACTTAACTGACTGAGCCACCCAGGTGTCCCCGTGTTTCTTGTTTTTAAAGTTGCTTGAATCCATTTGCTTATGTTTTTCATCAAGTTTGGAAATATTTTGGCCATTATTTCTACAAACAACATTTCTGTGCTACACCAATTACACAATATTAGACCTACTAAAATTGTCCCAGAGCTCATTAATGGTCTCATTTTTTTCTTTCACTGTTTCTCTTTGTTTCATTTTAAATAGTTTCTACTGCTTTGTTTCCATGCATACTAATCTTTTATTATGCAATGTCTAATCTGCTGCTTGCCATATCCTGTGTATTTTCATCTCACACATGTAAGCTTCATCTCTAGAAGTTTGATTTGGTTATTTTTAAAAATATTTTTGGGGCACCTGGGTGGCTCAGTCAGTTAAGCATCCGACTTCGGTTCAGGTCATGATCTCAAGGTCTGTGAGTTCAAGCCCCACACCAGGCTATTTGCTGACAGCTCAGAGCCTGGAGCTTGCTTCAGATTCTGTGTCTCCTTCCCTCTCTGCCCCTCCCGTGCTCATGCTCTGTCTCTCTGTCTTTCAAAATAATAAACATTAAAAAATTTTTCAAAATATTTTCTATACCTCTACTTAATACATTCATTCTCTAGTTTTTGATCACATTAAATAGAGTTATGATAACCATTTTAATATCCTTGTCTACTAATTCTATCATCTTTATTAATTCTGAGTCCATTTTGATTTTTATCTTCTTTATATTTTGTACCACACTGTTTTGTTTTGTTTTTCCTAATGCCTGGTAATTTATGATTGGATACCAGATATTGTAATTCTTACCTTATTGGCTGCAAAACTTTTCTATAATCTTATAAATTGTCTTTTTTTTTTCCTGGGATGTGGTCAAATTGGAAATAGTTTGATTCTCTTGGGTATTGCTTTTAAGCATTGTTAGGCAGAACCAGTGGAGCATTATGTCCAGGGAGAATTTTCCTCACTACTTAGACAATACCCTTCTAAATACTCTACTCAATGAACCATAAATTATGAGGTTTTCCACTCTGACTGCTGGGAATGGGCATTATTGTAGGCCCTAATTGAGCTCTGTGCATTTTTCATTCACATCCTTTTGACTAGATCTTCACCAAGCATGGGTAGTTTCCTCATGGACATGCACTGATCACTATTCAACTGGATACTTTTGGAGAACATGAAGCAGCTCTCCAGAGCTCTTTCTCTGCAACTCTCTTCTCTGACACTCTGTCCTATTAAATCCAACCCCCTCAATCTTCCTATGCTTCTAGGTCCCCCTTACTTAACTCAGAGAGTCTACTAGGCTCAGGTGTGGCTTCTCTTCCTTGCATCATAGCCTGGAAACTTTCTCCACACAATAAGCTAGGACATTTTGGGATTCATCTTATTTGTTTCCTATGTTTCAATTGTCTCTTTTATTACCTGATGGCCTGATGTCCAATGTCTCATGAACTTTTCTTTTATATATTCTTATGTAGAAAAGTAACTAGAAATGAACAAGAGTAACTGGGAGGATAATATTTAGGAGATATGTCCAGTAAGACTAGGATGGTACAGTAATGATGGGGAGAAGTGGATAGATTTGAGAGATATTTAGGATGTAGAACAACAATATTTGGTGACTGATGGTCTGTGCAAGAATGGCAGAGGAGGGAGAAGAAAGTGTTACCAGGTGCCACTGTATGTGTGGTGCCACTAACTCACTGATGCAGGGAACTCTGGAGGGGGAGCTGTTTTGGCGTGAAATAAATTCAGTTTGGAAAATGTTCACCTTTATTGTGCTGGCAAGAGTGTTTATGAAATGAGGAGGAACCTATTAAAATATAAAGTTAAGAGAAGAAATAGTGAAAAGGAAACTAGATTATAAAAAATAGAAGTAGAAGAAAAGAATAATTATCATGCCATTCTATTGGACTTTATGAATCATTTCTACTTTTATTTGTAAGGGCCACTAACTTGACAATTAGAAATGTAGAAGTTTCCCAATACTACATTATATGCTAACTAACTTGAATTTAAATAATATCTTGGAAGAAAAAAAAAGAAACATAGAAGTTTCACTGACAATACTATTTCTAATATGTCAGTAAAAAATAAAAATGTCTTCAACTTCCGGTTTTAGAAGAATGTTAAAGATGTATATTAATGAGGATATTTCATAATGAATTCCTTACATGTTGTTACTTTTACATAACTGAAAAATCTGGATTCTCACCCTCAGGTTTTTGTGTAATAAACTGCCAAATTCTATCAAGAAAACACTGACTTCAAATGTGGATGGCAAACTGATGTCTGGAGAGGGGAAAGCATTGAGCCAGACTGACAAAGCAAGGTATGAGAATTCATCTCAGCACTCAGAGAAAATGGTGGGCTTGGTTGTAACACATCAAAGAGAGAAAAAGGAATCTTATGGTATAAACTGAGAATTTCCAAATAGGTGAAAAATAATTATTTATACAGAATTCCTTACAAAATATTCACTCCACTAATAGTAATAATAAAACTAACATTCCTAATTCTAAAATCAGAAGTTGAAACCATTTTTATTTTTTATTGACATGTTAAAAGCAGACAGAATTGTTTCAGGCTGTGTTTAAATGATCTGATTATGAGCCAACATCATAAGTGCAGACAGTTTTAGGCAGGAATAGCAAACACCTGCTGGACTCACCATCATGTTTAATATTGTACTGAATTTTGAGATATAAGATCACAGTTTAAGTACTTGTCTAACAAAGCAGCATCAGGCTTAAGACACTGACCTTTATTTGTCTAAAACATATAGAACACTCTCTCTCCCGTCAAAGAGCATAGCTGTCAAATGCTCTGTGCGCAGCCACTAAACACTTCCAAGATTGCAAGTTGAGGCATGGATATTAAGTATACATTTAATCAGCTGGAGAAGGTGAGAAGAAGCATTACACTGACTAATTTCAGTAGTAACTGTAATGGGCTCTTAATTATATTTAGTGTCTGGTAGATTCATTCAGTTGCTGATTGCAAGACATAGTGGCAAATATTGAGCAGTTTACTTCCCTTTCTAGATGGTGCACATTTTAAAAAGAAATCCACATTCTCAAATCACGTTACTGTGGGTGTAAATTGGGAAACATCTTTGGAGGGCAATTTGGCAACACCTATGAAAACTAAAGTGTGCTTATATTCCCTTTGACCAACCAATCTGAATATGAAACTTTAGTCTAGAGATAATTTCACATGAGTGCACAAAGTATGAACAAAGATAGTCATTGCAGAATGGAGGACAATACCAAATATTAGCAACAGCCTAAATGTTCATCAGCAGGAAATTGGCTGGATAAATTATGGCATTTACATTCAATAAAGTGCAGCTATAAAAATGAGACAGTAACTCTATATAAACTGATTTTGAACATTTTCTGAGATACATAGGTATGTGCAGAAAATCAAATAGAAAACAGTGTGTAATACACTACTATTTGCATAAAGGAGGAGGAGTGAGTGTAAATACTCTGCATATATACATGTATGTTTGTTGAAAGTTTACACAAGAAGTGAGTAATCATGGTTGTCCATGGAAAGAAGTGGAAATGGGAAATGGAGGGACAAGGATGGGGAAAGCTTTACTTTACATGTGTATCCATATATTCTTTATATGCTTTGAATATTTTACTATGTAATATATAAACTATTGAAAAATTAAAAATTAAAAATCCATCAAATATTTAAAATTACATCAAAATCCATTATAAATTTTAACATAGCTTCAGGAAAAAAAAATGCTTGCTAGAAGATAGAGTAGAGGTACTTAAGAATGCACCAAATCCTGTTAAAATGGCATATTTAAAGGAAATTAGAAGTTTCTGATAAAACTAATGATCACTAAAAAGAAGTTGGAAATATAGAAACGAAGGAGTTAGGATATTTTCCTTGCTGGGCACATTAGCTTCAAATTCTGAGGGAAAAATTATGATAGCTTCCTGACAAGGAAAGACAAACCTGAAAGTCATTCTTCTTCTGTTGCACAGCTCAGACCCTCTGGTTAGCCAACATTTTATCAATAAACAGGTTGGCCTAACCAATAAGAGAAGGAGAATCAAGAAAATGAGAAAGGAAACAATGTGAAATGAAATTGTACATGCACAAAGGAGTATGTTTACTGGAATAAAATATTTTACCAGAATAATACCAGTCTATTTTAAAAATATTTTGTTGATTTTTCTATGAAATGAACTATAACTATCTATCAAAAATGACCTTCATTTGCATTATGTTTAAGTTTGTGGAAGAAGTTAGGGTATACACAGTGTATGCGATAAAATAGATTATGGGTGTAGCCACCCCTAAACATCCATACAAAGTTTTGTAGCCAAGGGGAAGAATATCTAGGCTACAGAGTGTACTTCTTTGTTAATTTTATTTGAAGATATAAAATCTAAACTTATAATTATTGTTTTGCATTTATAAATATTAGAAACTTTGTTAAAACTTCACTTTATATCTTGTAAAATATTTTTTTTAGTGATCCTGTCTTTCCATGTCTTAATGTATCAAGGGAGTGTTTTGTTTTGTTTTGTTTTGTTTTGTTTTTAATTAGACCAAAAACATGGTGTTTTGTTTTCCCTTTTTGGCCACTTTTAACAATTATAAGCTGATGGACTAAAAGACCTGAGGAGAGTAGCCATCAGTTAAAGAAGCAAATCACCAGATTGAGGACATACTTCAAACATCAAATTGGCCTGGTCATGAATTGTCAGGGAGAAAAGTCACTTCTCAGATCAACAATTGTCTTCATCATAGTTTGATCAAATTCCACAGTTGTTGGATATTTTCTTGGGCAGATTCCACTCTGGTAGAACTTAACTCACTCTAAATGCAACTTGTGAGAAGATTAAAAGCATATGCTCTGTAACACTCACAGGTGGCTGCATCTTGAAGAATGGATGCTGATGCCAAAGACAAACAGCAATTTCCATGGAAGAAACACAAGGACAGAAGAAAAGGAAAAGCAAGACAAAATAAAAGGAGAGCATACATCAGATGATAAAAAATGTTCATATCTCCTGTCGGAACAAAGTCCTTTCCTTCTTGCCCTCTTCCCAGCCCCAAGGATAGCTCTCCTGCAGACCACGGACTCAAGTCCCCCTTCCAGTCACCTAATAAAAACCATTCTTGGGGCGCCTGGGTGGCTCAGTTGGTTTGGCATCAGACTCTTGATTTCGGCTCAGGTCATGATCCTAGAGTTGTGGGTTGGAGCCCCATGTTGGGCTCCATGCTGAGTGGGGAACCTGCTGGAGATTCACTCTCTCTCATTCTGCCCCTCTCCCCAACTCATGCTCTGTCTCTAATAAATAAATAAATAAATAAATAAATAAAAAGAAACAGTCTTTACCACTTTGCTCCCCTTTTGGGTATGTCTCAAGCATTCTACCCTGATCTTGAGAAATTCTTCACCCCACCTGGTAGCCATTTATGGAACATCTCCATACATGTGGTTTGTAAGACAGAAGATGAGTAATACATGATTCATCATCAAGCTCACTGTCGAGTAAATGTTTCGCAGCTCTTGACTCTGAAGCTAGAGCTCAATAAAGTTGAGCAGGCTTCAACACAATCATCTTTACTCAAAGGTCCTACCTGTTCTACTAACTAGCACTTTGACAAACTGCTACACTGAAGGATCTCCTCTTACTTTAGTTATTTTTTTTTTTCTGTTCACAGATTTTCGGCAGCTCCAAATAGGGGGTATCTGGTATTTGTGTTGCTTTCTGTGATTCAACTAGGAAATGCTTTATCAGTGACATGAGGAATTAGAAGTATTCTTGCAAAACTCTCTCAGCCCTACAGTTGCATAAATGTATGACTCTGTCTATTGGGTAATGTCAGAGTGAAGCCATACTAAATTAATCATTCATTGATTCTACAACATATTTATTGAGTGTTTACTACATGTCAGATGCTGAACAAGGCCCTACAGATAAAAATGTGAATAAAAAATAGATTCAGCATTAAAACTGCAAATGACATTGAATATGAGTTGAATGTTGAATGGAACTAACGGGTATAGAAAGAAGATCATGTAAGTAAATAACTGGCTAAAATAAGGATGACTATTGCTATGGCAGACATATGCCTTCAATGGTGGAGTAGCGCAATGGAAGGAAACCTAAGACTCAGGGTCAGGGAAGACTTCTGGGAGCAGGTGGATCTTAAGAGAAATCATGTAGGACATATGTGAGTTTTCATCACAGAAGAGAGGGCAGATAACAGAGCAATCAGAAGTAGTGTGCCTGTTCTAGAGAGAACAGAACAATGTGACCAGTTTGTCCCCTGCTTTGCCCCCCTTTTAACACACAGCCTGCCATATCCTGTGCCATCAGTGGACACTGGTTGAATAAATAAATGTATGATGAATAATGTAGTTGTTTCATATATCTGTAACTTACTCAAAGAGCAGGGGAATGTTAAAGGATAAGGATTTTTTAATAATAAGAAAGTCATAAAGGGACCTACACATCTCTTGGAAAGAATTTGTAGTTTATTCTACAGGCAACAAGAACCTATAAAGAATTATCTGCCGAAACAGACATGGCAACATTCATCATCATTTTTCCTAAGCATTAAATGCCACATAGTGCCTGCTCTTGCTTCAGTCCTCAAGACTAGGTATGACAGCCCCTGGATGTATAGCTCTCAGGCACTACTGTGCTGGCACATCCTTGTTTAATGGAATCTTTCTGGAAGGAAACTCAAAAGAATGAGTATCAGACCATATGGGTTGGTACTGAGTGCAGACATATTCTCGATATAATACCTTGGGAAAGGAGAGGCATGGGGTCTGGGATTTTACCTTATGCACAAGCCAATCAGCTTATTACTATGTCATGGATGTTCACAGAAAGCACTTTCCTGGGTCAAAGACACTAGACCTTATTACAGCACAGCAAGTAGCATTAGTACCATGTATTTTCATTGGTTCCCTTGCCTCCCTAAGTCTCATGGACCCTGATGGATACTGTACACATGGCAAGATACTTTATAACACAGCTGAGAGACACAGTTTGGAGAACTCAACCAGCCTGCTCACTGTCTGGTGAAAGATGTAACCTTATGACTTAAGGTTGCCAGCCTCACATGCAACACTGAGCACGGGCCCAGTTAAAGAGCCATTAGAGTCTTCTGTCCAGCAGGATGTGTCAGAGCACGAGAAACCCAAGAATGGTGGTCTTTCTTTTCAGGAGACATACATTTCACACCTTGGGGGAAAAATGAAAACAATTTAACTAAAATTAGTAATTTGGGGTTTTCTTATACCTTCTGTAGGTATCCCTCTCTTCAATGACAGGCTGAGGGAGCAGCACAGTCTGCTGTGTATTTTGTTCTTCTTGACTTAGTAACAGTAACAGCATAACATGTTGTATTTATGGAGCACTGTGCATGTACCTCATGTGAATCATCTCATTTACTCTTCAAGCCCCATGTGATAAGTTCCATTGACTATCATTCCCATTTCACAGACAGGGCAAGTGAGGTACAGAGGTGCTAAGTGCTTGTCTAAGGTCACTTACATAGCAGAGCTGGGTTTTTAGTGAAAATCTGACTAATGGAAGTCTATCCAGAAGCTAGAAAGAAAAGTGTACACTTCAATATTATAATTTTTTTATAGATCTTAAAAGACCTGGCCAGCGACTAAAGGAGATTAGTAGCATGCATGATGTCTGGCAGAAAGGGAGCAGACTAATGATTCATGACTCCAGGGTCACAGAAATTCCAAAGAGGATGTTATTTGGACATAGCAAAAACTCCTTCAAATCAGGTACCACCTCCTTCAGGGCATATGAGACCATATTAAATTTAATTTTAATTAATTATGTTTTGAATTTATTTTTCAGTCAGTAATTATTATTAATCATAATAATGATTATTGCCATTAAGTCTTTATTTTTTTAATGTTTATTTTTTGAGAGAGAGAGAGAGTGCAAGCAAGGGAGGGGCAGCAAGAAAGGGAGACACAGAATCCCAAGCAGGATCCAGGCTCCAAGCTGTCAGCACGGAGCCTGGAACGGATCTTGAATGCAAGATCATGGCCTGAACTGAAGTCAGAAGCTTAACCAACTGAACCACCCAGGAGCCCCACCATTAATGCTTTAAACTCTAAACAAAATGTAATCCATTTATTCAGGAGTTAGATTTGGTTGTGCAATGGCATAAATTTCAAGCCCTTCTGTAAAATATGAAGAAATGTGCCTTTAGCATTCTGTGTAAAACTGTTTGGTTAAATATATGTGTATGAGAAAAAAAAAGATTTATCCCTAAATAAAATCAAAGTTCTTAAAGGAAAAAAAAAAATGAGAGCCCACTCATTGTTTGGAAAATATTCTAAAGTACCAAATTGTTATTTCAGGACCTGTAAGCACATATTTCTGGTTCTGTTAATTTTAATGCATTTAGTCCTATAACTAACAAAACAAAACAAAACAAAACCTTCTCTTTAAGTAACCAAGGTGGTCCTGAGGATATTCATGCTTTTGCCACATAGGAATTGCAAGTCAAGTTCTCATGCTGGAGAACTCAGGGTGGTGAGTAGGATAGAGATTCTCAGAATGGAGAGATGAGAACCACAGGTGGATGAAAAAGTCTAATTTTGTTAGAGGTTATGTTCAAGGAATACGCTGAACACATCTCACAATAAAGATGTGCCTCAACCAGGGACGTGACTATCTAGGCCTACCTGTGACTAGGGCCTGGCCTGAGTGAGCTTCTCATGAGGACAGTTCACAGGTGAGGGTGGTTTGACCACTGTGAGACAAGAGGCATTCCTCAAACGATTGTGCATTACCTAGGACAGGAATCAGATTCATTATCAAAAATGGGATTGGGGAGCCTAGGTGGGTCAGTTAGCTAAGTGTCCGACTTCCACTCAGGTCATGATCTTACGGTTTGTGAGTTCAAGCCTCCCATTGGGCTCTATGCTGACAGCTCAAAGCCTACAGCCTGTTTCAGATTCTGTGTCTCCCTCTCTCTCTGCCCCTCCCCTCCTTCTCTCAAATAAACAAATATTTTTAAAAAATGGGATTGGTGTGAAGACAGGGAAGTAGCAGCTTGGTGCTTCTCTATTCAGGGGTGAAGCGGAGGGTTATAAAAGGATCTTGGGGACAGCAACAGAGTAAGATGGTATAAAATGTCCATTGCATGGGTTCAGCACCTGTGTATCTGGGTGTCTTTCAAGGGCTAAGCAGTTCTCCTCCCAATACGAGTGCCTAAAAACCAGAAACACCATACTTGGCAAAATAGAAAGACCCAAAGCAGGAAAACATGAAAGACAGAGGGAGACAGATTTTTAAAAGGCTGCTCACCAAGGTTCTCAGTTTCCACACCTAACCCACTGGATTTGTCATTATTTATAACTTTTTTTTTAATGAAACTCTGTACCACTGTGTTTGGGAGGACAAAGTGTGTGCCCTGGAGGGGAGGATAAGAGGCACTGTCTACTACATGTACTTCAAGAGGTTATGCTCAGGGTGCCTGGGTGGCTCAGTCAGCTGAGCATCTGACTCTTGATTTTGGCTCAGGTTGTGATCTCAAAATTCATGAGATCCAGCCTCTGGTCAGGCTTTGCACTGACAGCATGGAGCCCGCTTGAGATCCTCTCTCTCCCTCTCACTCTTTCCCTCTCTCTCTGCCCCTCCCCTGCTCATGAACACTCTGTCTCCTTCTCTCTCTCTCTCTCTCAAAATAAGTAAATAAACAATAAAAAAATAGGTTATGCTCAGTGACAAAGATCTGATTCCAACTAAAGAAGGCTTCTCCAGGAAGGGTGTAACCAAAACCTTCAGTACACATACAGTTGTTTAGGCACTGAGATACATGAAGGTCAAAAAGGACACACATGTATCTACTGATATCCAATCATGTGAAATCTTTGGAAAGAACTTCCTCATCTCAGGTGAAGCCACCATGCTATCCTATCACTTCTTCACCACCCCACCTTAATTGTGAAACCCTTCTTGTCTGGATTCTTCATTCAATCTCCTTTATAGTTCTCTAGTTTCTTAGGTGAGGACCTTGACAGTCTCGAGTTACTTTAGAAGTACCATTGTAAAATCACAGGGAACAAAGCTAGCGTATGAGGCCATGTAGATCTTTGGGGGAATTTTTAGTTGCTTCCTTGTCTTTCTTTCTTTCTTTCTTTCTTTTGTTCTTTTTCTTTTTTTTCTTTCGAGAGAGAGGGAGAAAGCATGAGCAAGGAAGGGGCAGAGAGAGAGGAAGAGATGATGGAATCCCAAGCAGTCTCCACACCCCACCAGATGCAGGGCTCAATCCCACATCAGTGAGATCATGACCTGAGCCGAAATCAAGAGTCAAACACTTAACCGACTGAGCCACCCAGGTGCCCCTAGTGACTTTCTTTTCTTTTCTTTTCTTTTCTTTTTTTTGTTTACATTTCATAACATGAAAAATAGATTAGGTTCTTAGTTTAAAGTATTCAGGACCAAAATAGGAGATAGGTACCTTTCCTCACCTTTAGTTGGACTCACTGCCATTTATGGACAGTACTTAGCGTTAAGAATCAGTGAATTATATAATTAACACTCCAGAAAAGCATTCTTATGGCTGAGAGGAGTCTCACTGTATGGAACACCACATATTTTTAGACTATTCTCACATGCACATGTCAATGAAAGAAAACAATCACTGGTAACATACCACAGGACAGCTCAAGGGCAAATCAGAAACAGTAACAGAGGCACAGGATTTTATAACCAGGGGCTGTCACCTTATTATTAGTTGTACATGTTGCTGCCTACCATAGAATCCACTTCAGAGGCTTTATTCCAAATTCCACATTCTAATTAGCCAATTATTTATCACCTGGTCCAGGGATTATCGGCAAAGAAACTTTGGATGATGAAGTAACACCTAGAACACCTGTCTTAGAAATCTATTTTTTCCTATTTAAGAAAAGAGAAAAATATCTACAAGTATGAAGGGGAGAAAAGCCAGAATATGTTAATGACTAGCTTCCAAGTCAAATCACTTAATTTGGTGTTATATGCGAAGTTAATTTCAGTTTTCTTATGGAAGAATAAGGCTAATGGAAGGCTTACCTGACATTTCTCTCAGTGCTGCGAGTTCTTTCCCTTGCCATTTCTCTCTGGCAAACGGCTGTACACCATTGCTTTCTGAGCACACGTGGAGGCAGTTGCTTCAGCACAAAGTTACCTTTTGCTGAATGTAAGCAGCTATCCATTAGAAAAGACAGATTTGGCCCTGCAATTCTGAAGATGGGTGTCTAGCCTCAGCTTCTCTAGCAGCTTGCTGGGTGACCTTGAAGAAGTCATCACTTCTCTGGGGCCTGATTCTTGATATCTAATTGAAGGGGTTTGCTCTCAACCCCCCAGTCCCATCCTAATACTATGTTCTGTGGTTATGGGAAAGTACCAGCCATGATGAGAATAGAGAACAGAGATAAGAGGCTGTGGCCAGAAAGGAAAGTAGCTCAAGCTAAAAACCCAGGCCAGCAATTTGATCCAAACAAATGGCAGGTGGTAGGATTGCAAGAGCCTAGGATTTAAGCTTCACAGTTCCCATCCCAGATCTTGAAGAGCCAACATCTCTAGTCTTTCCTCCATTTTGGCATCTCTGACTCCCAGTTGGCCCTGAGACCAACCATTAGCTCATGTGCCCTTTCTTCCCGTGTTGCTTTTCTTTCATGGTGACATATTAATAGCATGGTGAGTGAAAGGGCCAAGAAAAAAATAAAGATAATTTACAGATATGCAACAATGAAATAATGAGGGAGGGCAAGAGCTCATGTCACACAGACATCAAAATCTAGGAAGCACAGAGGACCACCATTAGATTCAACAAAAACCGACCATCAACAAGGCATATCACAGTCAAATTCACAAAATACTCAGGCAAGGAGAGAATCATGAAAGCAGCAAGGGAAAAAAAGTCAAGGGAAAGCAGATCAGGTTTGCAGCACACCTATCCACAGAAACTTGGCTGGCCAGAAAGGAGTGGCAGGATATATTCAAGGTGCTGAATCAGAAAAAATATGCAGCCAAGAATTCTTTATCCATCAAGGCTGTCATTCAAAATAGGAGAGATAAAAAGTTTCCCAGAAAAACAAAAATTAAAGGAGTTTGTGACCGCTAAACCAGCACTGCAAGAAATTTTAAGGGGGACTCTCTGAGGGGAGAAAAGATGAAATATATATATATATATATATATATATATATATAATGACCAAAAGCAACAGAAAGGATCAGAGACCACCAGAAACTCCAACTCTACAATCATCATAATGGCAATAAATTCATATCTTTCAGTACTCACTCTAAACATCAATGGACTCAATGCTCCATTCAAAAGACATAGAGTAACAGAATGGATAAGAAAATGAAATTTATCTATATGTTGTTTACAAGAGACCCACTTTAGACCTAAAGACACCTTCAGATTGAAAATAAGGGGATGGAGAACCATCTATCATGCTAATGGTCAAAAAAAGAAATCCAGAGTAGCCATACTTATATCAGACACTCTAGACTTTAAAATAAACACTGTATCAAGAGATGCAGAAGGGCATTATATCAAAATCAAGGGGTCTATCCACCAAGAAGACCTAACAATTGTAAACATTTATGCGCCAAATGAGAAACCACCCAAATATATAAATCAACTAATCACAAACATAAAGAAACTCATCAATAGTAATCCCATAATAGTAGGAGACTTCAACACCCCACTCACAGCAATGGACAGATCATCTAATCAAAAAATCAACAAGGAAACAATGGTTTTGAATGACACACTGGACCAGATGGACATAACAGATATATTCAGAACATTTCATCCTAAGGTAGCAGAATATACATTCTTCTCCAGTGCACATGGAACGTTCTCCAGAATAGACTATATACAGGGACACAAATCAACTCTAAGTATGTACAAAAAGACGAAGATCATACCATGCATATTTTCAGACCACAATGCTATGAAACTTGAAATCAGCCACAAGAAAAAGTTTGGAAAGGTAACAAATACTTGGAGACTGAAGAACATCCTACTAAAGAATGAATGGGCTAACCAAGAAGTTAAAGAGGAAATTTAAAAGTATATGGAAGTCAATGAAAATGATAACACCACAACCCAAAACCTCTGGGACGCAGCAAAGGCGATCATAAGAGGAAAGTATATAGCAATCCAGGCTTTCCTAAAGAAGGAAGGAAGATCTCACATACACAACCTAACCTTACACCTTAGGGAGCTGGAAAAAGAATAGGAAATAAAACCCAAAACCAGAAGCAGACAGGAAATAATAAAGATTAGAGCAGAAATTAATGCTATCAAAACCAAAAGAAAAAAAACAAACAGTAGAACAGATCAATGAAACCAGAAGCTGGTTCTTTGAAACAATTAACAAAATTGATAAACCACTAACCAGTTTGATCAAAAAGAAAAAGGAAAGGACCCAAATAAATAAAATCAAGAATGAAAGAGGAGAGAACACAACCAACACAGCAGAAATAAAAACAATAATAAGAGAATAGTATGAGTAATTATATGCCAATAAAATGGGCAATCTGGAAGAAATGCACAAATTCCTAGAAACATATACACTACCAAAACTGAAACAGGAAGGACCAAATAGAACATTTTAACAGACCCATAACCAGTAAGGAAATCGAAGTAGCAATCAAAAATCTCCCAAGAAACAACAGTCCAGGGCCAGATGGCTTTCCAGGGGAATTCTACCAAACATTTAAGGAAGAGTTAACACCTATTCTCTTGAAGCTGTTTCATAAAATAGAAATAGAAGGAAAATTTACAAACTCTTTCTAAGAAACCAGCATTACCTTGATTCCAAAACCAGAGACCCCACTAATAAGAAGAACTATAGACCAATTTTCCTGATTAACATGGATGCAAAAATCCTCAACAGGATATTAGCTAACCGGATCCAACAAAACATTAAAAAAATTATTCACCAGAACCAAGCGGGATTTATACCTGGGATGCAGGGTTGGATCAATATCCTCAAAACAAATAATGTGATTCATCACATCAATAAAAGACAGGACAAGAACCATATGATCCTCTCAGTAGATGCAGAGAAAGCATTTGACAAAATACAGCATCCTTTCTTGATAAAACCCTCAAGACAGTAGGGATGGAAGGAGCATACCTCGAGATCATAAAAGCCATATATGAACGACCCCACACTAATATCATCCTCAATGGGGAAAAACTAAGAGCTTTCCCCCTAAGATCAGGAACAAGCCAGGGATGTCCACTCTCACCTTTGTTATTCAACATAGTATTGGAAGTCTTAGCCTCTGCAATCAGACAACACAAAGAAATAAAAGGCATCCAAATCAGCCAGGAGGAGGTCAAACTTTCATTCTTTGCAGATGACATGATACTCTATAGGGAAACCCAACAGATTCCACCAAAAGACTGGTAGAATTGATTCATGAATTCAGCAAAGTTGCAGGATATATAATCAACACACAGAAATTGGTTGCATTCTGATACACCAACAATGAAGTGACAGGAAAAGAAATCAAGGAATTGATCCCATTTACAGTTGCACAAAAAACCATAAAATACCTAGGAATAAATCTAACCAAAAATCTATACACTGAAAACTCTAGAAAGCTTATGAAAGAAATTGAAGAAGACACAAAAACATGGAAAAAGATTCCATGCTTCTGGAGAGGAAGAACAAATATTGTTAAAATGTTGATACTACCCAAAGCAATCTTCACATTCAATGCAATCCCTATAAACATAACACCAGTATTCTTCACAGAGCTAGAACAAATACTCCTAAAATTTGTATGGAACCAGAAAAGACCCCTAATAGCCAAAGCAATCTTGAAAAAGAAAACCAAAGCAGGATGCATCATAATCCCAGACTTCAAGCTGTACTACAAACCTGTAATCATCAAGAAAGTATGGTACTGGCACAAGAACAGACAGTCAGATCAATGGAACAGAATACAGAACCCAGAAATGGACCCACAAACATATGGCCAACTAATCTTTGACAAAGCAGGAAAGAATATGCAATGGAATAAACACAGTCTCTTCAGCAAGTGGTGCTGGGAAAACTGGACAGTGACATGCAGAAGAATGAACCTGGACCACTTTCTTGCACCATACACAAAAATAAACTCAAAATGGATGAAAGACCTCAATGTAAGACAGGAAGCCATCAAAATCCTCGAGGAGAAAGCAGGCAAAAACCTCTTTGATCTTGGCCGCAGCAACTTCTTATTCAATACATCTCTGGAGGCAAGTGAAACAAAAACAAAAATGAACTATTGGGACCTCATCAAAATAAAAAGCTTCTGCACAGCAAAGGAAACAATCAGCAAAACTAAAAGGCAACTGACAGAATGGGAGAAGATATTGGCAAATGACATATCAGATAAAGGGTTAGTATCCAAAATCTATAAAGAACTTATCAAACTCAACACTCAAAAAACAAATAATCCAGTGAAGAAATGGGCAAAAAAACATGAATAGACACTTCTCCAAAGAAGACACCCAGATGGCCAACCGACACATGAAAAAATGCTCCACGTCACTCATCATCAGGGAAATACAAATCAAAACCACAATGAGATACCACCTTGTACCTGTCAGAATGGCTAACATTAACAACTCAGGCAACAACAGATGTTGGCGAGGATGCAGAGAAAGAGGATCTCTTTTGCATTATTGGTGGGAATTCAAGCTGGTGCAGCCGCTCTGGAAAACAGTATGGAGGTTCCTCAAAAAACTAAAAATAGAACTACCCTATGACCCAGCAATTGCACTACTAGGCATTTATCCACGGGATACAGGTGTGCTGTTTTGAAGGGACACATGCACCCCCATGTTTATAGCAGCACTATCAACAATAGCCAAAGTATGGAAAGAGCCCAAATGTCCATCGACGGATGAATGGATAAGGAAGATGTGGTATATGTATACAATGGAGTATTACTCAGCAATCAAAAAGAATGAAATCTTGCCATTTGCAACTACATGGATGGAACTGGAGGATATTATGCTAAGTGAAATTAGTCAGAGAAAGACAAAAATCATGACTTCACTCATATGAGGATTTTAAGAGACAAAACAGGTGACCATAAGGGAAAGGAAACAAAAATAATATAAAAACAGGGAAAGAACAAAACAGAAGAGACTCATAAATATGGAGAACAAACTGAGGGTTACTGGAGGCGTTGTGGGAGGGGGGATGGGCTAAATGGGTAAGGGGCACTAAGGAATCTACTCCTGAAATCATTGTTGCACTATATGCTAACTAATTTGGATGTAAACTTAAAAAAATAATAAAATTTAAAAAAATGAGCTCGTGTCATAAAGGAATCCAAAGCAGACAGCGTTTAGACAAAGCACAACTATGAAGCAGAGCTATAAGATGCCCTCCATCTTTCTGATGTGTAAATCTCAGGAAATACCAAGAGGAGAATGAGTGAGGGTGCCCTAAGCAGAGAGCCAGCTCAGGCATTCCCAAGAATGATTGAATAAATCAAGAAATGAGGGGGGTGGGGGAATGCCGAAATCAAGAAGAGAATATATTACCAATTCCCATGGGAAGAAGCTGAAGTCTGGTGCTGGCATTATTCAAATACAGGCGAGTCAGGGCCTCAGAAAGACATACCAGAGGGAATATCCACCAGAGTCAGATGACTAGGCTGCATGACTTAACAAGTCTTTCCTTGTTTGTCTATTTCTGTGCATGGATTAAAGCGCCTGTGAGGTCCTAGAGCTCCAAGAACAAGAACAAAATTGGTGAAATTATTTCAGTTGATAGCGATTGGACATTGGTTTACGGGGATGGGTTAACAAATTGTTAGTGTGGGCAAACAATGTAGTCAGATGTGAGTGTATTCTGTCTGCTCACACTCAAGTTCTTCATTGTCATAAAAGCAAACTGCTTCTTCCCAATCAACACAAATTTCATAAGAACATTTGGGTCCTTGTGGGATATCTAAGTGGTTATGTTTGGGGAAGGAATGCATTTTACATCCTGTCCATCTAGCTAAACATAAGAATGTAACAGGATTTTTCTGGCCTAGATAACAGAAGGAGAATATTCTGACAAAGACCACAGCTCAGGACAACTGAAGTTGGTGACAGTCTGTGAGCAGTGCAGCTCTGGTCCCCTCCATTGTAAACAGCTCCTGGGTACCCTGCTATGAAAGACACTGGCAGCTTCATTCATAGTATCAGAGTACAGAGATGAACGCTGGAGCTCATCCAAATGTATTCCTACTTCTCCCAGAGGACAGTATTCTGTGACAGGACAGTCTCCGCCTGTCCTCTGCGGGGAACTCCCACAGCGATATAAAACAGGTTTGCAAGTGAATTTTGCTTTGAAACTGAAGCACCAAAGAAAATAGCAATCGAAGCAAAACAACACAAGCAACAACCCTGAGCCCTAGGTCACCTGCTCCCCACTTCCCAGAATGGATTTTTTTTGCTGCAGTTGTGAAACATGTTGGTTTCTAGTTAACAAGGATTCTGGATTCATTTTCCTTCCAGGTTCTAACCAAGCTTTACCGGATGGAGTTCTTAAATTCTAACAACTTTTCTGCAGGAATAGGGTATCCTCCAGGATAAAACCTGACCTCTTAAACAGCGTGGATCCTAATGAAAGGTTATAAGAGACTATAAAAATGAAGTTCCCTCCCTAGAAATTCAAACTTTTTGCCCAGTAATAAAATCAAAAGGAATCAGACTGGCTATTTAAAGTTTTCCCTGGGTTCATTAGAGCTTCAATATCATACCTACTGCTGAGCTGATGACAGGTGGGGATTTTACAGAAATCAGTGGATCCAATTAGCACCAGGGGTCCACAAGTCAAGCACTTCCAGGCTACAAATTATTGGTGACACTTCTAAACACGATTGACAGCTGAAGCCAGGACAGCCTACTCTACACCTTTGGAACATGATTAGGGAGCAAATACCCTACCCAACTTTTCTAGTCTACTGTATAAAAAAAAAGAGCTTATAAACTTTGTTGTCACGCCCATATGCTCAGAAGACTGGTGTATCTTTACTCTTCTGCACTTACATTTTGCACTTTCAGGACTGTATTTATCCAGGCACCTAGACTGTGTAAAATGCATCATTGTGATAAAATTATATAGCTGTTGATTGATGACAGAGTCACTTCTAGACTCTCCTCACTCTGTAAAATTTCAGATACATGTCTTTCAATAAAGGCATTAACATCTGCCACTGTTTTAAACTGGTCATTCTTAAACTTTCCATAAAATAGTTGTACTCCATAAGCTGGGCTAAATATCCCACAAGTAATAACCAATGTCCAACACAAACCATCTAGGAAAAAGTTGTAGTGAATGACTGTCAAGTTAACAATAATCATGGTTTTCTCCATATATTTTTCTGATACCCTTGGCAATTTCTCCCACGTGTCTGTTAGAATACATTGGCAGCTGACAAAATGGAAGAACAAATAGCAGATAGTCAAAGGGAAATTCAGTAATGACTGATCCTGCTGGCTCAACAGCCTGTTTCTTTTCCCATGCACGTGTGGGTTCATGGTTGTGGTTTTATATCACAAATATATAACATGTTCCCATTAAGTCTTCCAACTTTCAGAAGAGGGGTGACATCACCAGATGTGTCTGATAACAGCTCAACTGTCTAAAACTATGTGTCTACCTTAATAGGAGGAAAAAATAGCATATGCACACTCTATATACTTGTCAGGGACTTGAACTTTTTTTTAATGTTTATTTATTTATTTTGAGAGAGTGTGTGTATGAGCAGGGTAGGGGAAGAAAGAGGGGGGAGAGAGAGGATCCCAAGCAGGCTCCCCACTGTCAGCACAGAGCCTGACATGGGGCTCAAACTCACAAACAGTGAGATCGTGACCTGAGCCAAAACCAAGAATCAGATATTCAACCAACTGAACCACCCAGGCACTCCAGGGACTTGAACTTTTAACTCATTGCCTCTCAGAGGTGAGCAAAATTCAGTTGAGAAAAACAAGACTAAAGGATATGTAGTCTATCCCTTTCTCAAGAATCTAAAGCAGGGGCAAACTTTATCTGTAAAGGACTGGCTAGTAAATATTTTAGGCTTTGTGGGCCATATGGTCTCTGTCACAACAATGTAACTCTGCTGTTGTAGCACAAAAGCAGGCATAGAAAATACTGTATATGAATAAATGAGTATGATGTGTTCCAACAAAATTATATTTATGGACACTGAAATTCAAATTTTATGTGATTCTCACATGTCATGAAATATTCTTCTTTTTCAACCACTTATAAACGCCAAAAAAATTCACATTTGACCCACAAGCCATAGTTCGCCAACCCCATCCTAAAGTCTAGCTGGTTTAAAATGCATTCTTCCCCAGTGGAGAATGGGGTACCTGACTTCCTCATTTTGGCCCTTGGATAGATTACATTTACTGAATTGGCTTTGCCACAGTTCCATGAAACTACACAAAGGAAAGCATAAGACATGGCAGATGAACTTCAAGATTGGGTTTCCCAAGAAGATGCTGCCCAGAGCATCATACACTGTCCTATTACAGGGGGTATCACTTCTCTGGGGTTCTGATCATAGAAATGACTGGACTCCTTTGAGGGGCAAGTGGCTTATTGCAAAGCATCATAACACTGATAAATTTTCCTCTTTAACTGCTAGAAATTTCACAGGCCAATATATGCTGTATGCCCCACCTTTATCTTATTTTTTTAACCATTTTTTTTTGTTATATTGCATTCCTCACATTTAAAACACTATTGTATCATACAGCTTTTGATAATTAACCCAATATGGCAGGGTACAAATAAAATAATACACATAAAACATGCACATTATACTCATATTGCTGTACTTTAAATTATTGACAATTTATTAATCAAAAATAATTTGTCATAATGTTCCCCAAATAAACACTGTGACAGGTGTGTAATCAATGAGACCAGAGGTATTCTGACATGTCACAGCTAAAGAATTCTCTCTTTGAAAGCAATTTTAGGCAATAACCCAACAATGCAACAGATAACATGTGGCATTGCTTTGAGTAAAATAGGATCAAGCACTGAGGGCAAGGAGGTACAGGAGTGCTTGTTCGAATGACAGATTTCTGGGCTCCACTTAGAACCTCTGGATCTTCCTCTCCATGCATAGAACATGAAAATCTGCTTTTTAAATGAGATCCTTGGGGAATTCTTTGAAATGCTAAAAGTTGAATGACATCACCCAAGCTCTGCTAAGAACAATTTGAAAAACATTGCTCTGGGCAGTAATGCCAACTCCTGGAGAATTCAAAGAGAGGGCTAGGGAAAGAAAGCTATCTGGAGGACCTGGTCAGGTTCTTGGTGTGAAAACAGAGTGTCCATGATGAACATGGCCTACCGGACCAGTTTGTCTGTGTTTAAATTCTGGTTCCACAAGGTTCTACCTGTGTAACCTTGGGCAAATGACTTAATCTCCCGATCAGTACATTCTTCATAATCTATATCCTTCCCTCCTTGGAAACTGAGGGTTTTGGTGGCAAGCAAATCTTGTTGGGAAGATTTTGTGAGTGTCTATAAAGTATTTAGAATAATACCCAAACTTTTCCTTTTTTCTGTTACCTCTTATCAGACACTTTACTATGACTTTCCTAATGCCTCCTCCTATTTCTCTTGCCCTCTTCTCTCCTCTTGTATTCCTACTCCTCATCTCTGTCCTCTTTGACACCAAACTCAACATTGTAGCAGTGGAAAAAAGGAAACTGTATCTTTATGGTTGAAGGTATCAGGATCCAGTTGAAAACATTAGGAGGAAGACTGCAGGGGAGAAAATCTTTGTTACCTCAAAGCCATGGTGGAGACCCCACAAAATGGAGTGCAGTGTGCAGACTAGGATTAATTGAAGGCACTTTCACTTCCACAGTGGGTTGAGCTAAATTCTGACGATACCTTAGGCCAAGAGCAGTCATCTGATATACAGTTTGCATCCAGCCATATCCTCATTGCCCCTAACAGCCCAACAGCCATGGTGCCAATGTTACCAGGAAGAGGTACACGCTCAA